>NC_141021.1:14420000-14765000 GCF_052040795.2 Danio rerio
AAATGCACAGCAAAAGTAGTTCCAGGCAGTGCTTGACCATATTACAGTTGCATTTGACTAATCAAGGCTGAGTCCGAAATCACATACTTCCATACTGTTCGTCTTATTCTTCACGTATGAGTGGGCGCAGCCATTTGAATCTTTTGACTTCCGGTCTCATTCAATACCATTCATTTTTAGATGTTAAAAACAGCCCATCATGCTGCTTGATTTTGCAAACTGATATTTTCTTATTATAATATTCTGCTTTGCCTGTACAGTCATGCAAACACCTGTTTTTAGAGCAAGTCTGACCGTTTTCTGCCATTTATTATTCCTAGTCATTTCTATTATAAGCAAGTGAAATTCTAAAACAATCGCAAATACCAGCGCACTTCCACATTGAAGAATAAGGTCAATATAGTATGATAAAAACAGTATGCGAGCCGAGTAGAGTGTCCGAATTCATAGTATTTGAAAACCAGTATGTGAGAAGTACCTAACCTCCTACTTCAGGCAAGATTCTGAAGTACACATCCATCCGATAGATGCTACTCAATCTCATGATGCCATGTGAGAGAATTCAAGAATTGGATTAAAGCGACGCAACTGACATCACGCGGGTAGGTTACATGATAATGACAAATGGCAGATATAGTACGTCCAAACACTATTCATACTACTCACATCCATACTACGGTATATAGAACATACTTTTCTAATGGTTGTTTAGTTCATTCAAATTCAAATGTAGTACCTACTCGAGTAGTAGGTGATTTTGGACACAACCTGATTGATCTTAGTTATTTCAACATTTAGAACGGCCAAAATTTAAATCACTACAAAACTAATAGATTGCAGAGAGATGTGTAAGAAACTAGTCTTACTGTACACACAAGAGCTGTTTGAGGACTTTTGAGGACCTGTGGTTCCAGTCACCACCTCGGGTGTGCATTGTTTTTTTTAATACTTCCGCAGTTTATCATCAATTGTTTCTTACATAATGGCTGCCATCATTTGCAATGCTAAATTATGTCTATTCATCTTAGTATTTGAACCTGGTATTTAACACCAATCCATGTTACAGAGTTTATGAGCAACTAGAAACCAAGCAAAAGCAAAGGATGTGGATGGCATCATAATGCGTGTGTTTTTAATGCATGTCCAATAATGATCGGTCAGTAAATAAAGAGTAGGTGGTCTTTTGTGACTGTTTAAGCATAAGCATTTACATTTAACCATTGAAAAAGTTAATTAACAGTTGTTCGTATAGCTTTTAATTGGTGAGGTGGATTTTCTGTTTATTTATGCCTTCGAATTGATTTATGTAATCTCATGGACAACTTTCAATAATGGGAAGTTAAACAAGGTATTGTATTGGCATTTTAGTTATGACATGATACAGTAACGTATATTGATTGTGGTTGATCATGTAAAACATTGTACAAAATGGTTATTTATGCTACATTTTTATTATGTTTCAAACTACTAAAATAATAAAAAAAAAAGTTTTTTGTTAAACTGTAGAGTTAAATCGAAATGTGATTAAACACAAGTCCCTTAATGCAATTCGAATGCATAAATAAATGAAAAACACCCATGAGTCACAAGCTACTGGCAACTTTTAATTAAAGGATATTTTTTAGTGTACATAAGCAATCTAATCTAATGTGTTTTTGTGGAGTATCTAGAAGTGATCAAGAGTAGAAAAGATGAAAACATCCCAGACCTCATTTAGACCAATATTAAACACTATCCTCATGTCACTGAATGTGTTTACATGTAAAATAAAACCAGAGGACATAAGTATTAACGGTAGATCTTTGCTAATATGGTTAAAGTGCTCATCTTGATGCTAGAATGACTTTGTTGTACATGGAAATTGATTATGGAATGTAATTAACAGGTCATTTAAAAGAGGTTATTTTGAAACCGGAAACCATTTGAGCATTCAGTTTCACATGATTTAGGGATTAGCAGATCTGATTAAAATTAAGGGAGACCAAAAAGAGTAACATCAGTTGAACACAGAAATAAAACTTCAAATCAGAAATGTGTTATGTATGCAATGCAATGTATGTTATGTTTACGTATGCAAAAGTAAAAAAAAAAAAATCTGTTGACAGAATAATAAATATCTCATGTTTAAGACATTTTAAAGATACATTTGAGATATGTGTAGTGTAAAAACTTAGATACCTACAAAAACATATTTTGATGGCAACTAATAATAGATGAGACATACAAATTAGTTGACTGCCTAAAATATTAATTAAAAAACACTGTAGATACATAGAAATATTTAAAGGCATGTCAAATGTCTACTTTAATGTTAAAAAAAAAACTTGTGTAAATATAATTAGTCTTGCATTGTAATTTATCTAAACAGATATATTCATGTAAAAAAAATAATAATAATAAATGGCATATTAACTGAGAACTTTACTCATGGAAATGCATAAATGTGTGATCTTGTTGAATCGTATTATATTTTATATTATTACAAATAGGGCAGCATGGTGGCAAAATGAGTAGCACAACTGCCTTACATCAAGAAGGTCACTGGTTCGAGCCCCGGCTGGGTCAGTTGGCATTTCAGTGTGGAGTTTGACATTTTCTCCCCGTGTTTGCGTGCGTTTCCTCTGGGCGTTCCGGTTTACCTCACAAGTCCAAAAAACATGCACTACATGTAAATTGGGTGAGCTAAATTGTCCGTAGTGTGTGTGTGTGAATGAGTGTGTATGTTTCCCAGTGATGGGTTACAGCTGGAAGGGCATGCGCTGCATAAAACATATGTTGGATAAGTTGGCGGTTCATTCCACTGTGGAGAGCCCAGATTAAAAAATGGGACTAAGCCGAAAATAAAATAAATGAATGAATTATTAACAATACACTGCTCAAAAAATAAAAGGAACACAAAAATAACACATCCTAGATCTGAATGAATGAAATATTCTGATTAAATAATTTGCTCTTTGAATGTGCTGACAACAAAATCACACAAAAATTATCAACGGAAAAAAAATTGGTCTGAATTTTAAGTCACGCTCAAAAAGTAAGTGTAAAAACACACTACAGGCTGATCCAACGTTGAAGTAATGGCCTCAAATCAAGTCTAAATGAGGCTCAGTAGTGTGTGTGGCCTTCACTTGCCTGTATGATCTCCCTGCAATGCCTGGACATGCTCCTGATGAGATGGTGGATGGTCTCCTGAGGGATCTACTCCCAGACCTGGACTAAAGCATCCGCGCTAAGGCTGTGCAATTTGAAAATATCTAATTGCGATTTTTTGACAGAAATTCAGATTTGTTATTAAATTTTGTAGTCAAGCTTCAGCCCAAAATTCTGTATTGTAGCTTCTTACTGCTAAAATATAACTGTTTTAAATAATACTGTATCTCCTATCCAGCATTTAGATGAGTTTTATTTAAATCCCTCTTTGGCCACTGTATTAAAAGGCACCGTGTCTTTAGTGAGGTAGTGTGTTATGAAATTAGTTATCTGCTGGGTAGGGTTGTACCAGCTTTTAGTAAATTCTTTCTTAAACTGCAAGGTAAAGTCCACATTAGGGGCTTTGAAAACTAGCTAGTTTGTAACAAAATTTGTTAACATGTTCTCAAAGCAAATCGTAGTTAGGAGGTCCTAAGCTCTCTGTAAAGTCATGACTATAGACTAATTGAATGATGTAATATCCAAGAAGAAGCATTTAAATCAGTAAACTGCTTTGAAATTCTGCAACTAATGCATCTAAATATAACTGTCCTAATCGCAACGTTTCAAATCGCCATTGTGGTTTGATTTCGATTAATCGCACAGCCCTAGCATCCACCAACTCCTGGACAGTCTGTGGAGCAACGTGGCGTTAGTGGATGCAGTGCGTTATCGTTTCCCAGATGTGCTTAGTTAGATTCAGGTCTGGGGAACAGCTGGGCCAGTTCATATCATCAATGCCTTCGTCGTGCAGGAACTGCTGACACAGTCCAGTCACATGAGGTTTGGCATTGTCCTTCACTAGGAAGAACTCAAGGCCACTGGCATATGGTCTCACAAGGGGTCTGAGGATTAGAATGGCTCCACCTCTATTTTTAAATCACTACAACAAATGTAGCTATTTAGCTTGGCTTTTTAATATTATCTTTTAATATTATTATCAACCGCTACAAGTTTTTTTTTTTTTTTAATCCGTCGTTTCTCTTGTCTTATTTTTATGATTTACATTCTGTCGTTTATTTTACTTTGTCTTATTTACAGCACTTTGGTCAGTCTTGTGACTGTTTTCAGTGAAGTGTATTTAAAAAACTAATTTTGAGAGGATCACATGCTTATGATTGTTCTCAGCTGTTCCCGCATTAGCTCATAATCGATTCTCCAATCAGATGATTCCTAACTCACTATAAATAACCAGAGTCTTTCTTATCTCAATATCTTGAAGATCCCCCCCCCCCCCCCCCCATCCAGATGGGCGACACTGCAGCCCAGTGATTAGCACTGTGCCTCAAAGCAAGAATGTCTAAGGTTAAAGTCCCTACTAAACCAGATGACATTTCTGTGTCGAGTTTTGTTCGTTCTTCCCGTGCTCATGTGGATTTTCCCCATAATCTTCGCTTCCTCCCACAGTCCAAAAACAATTTAACACACAAAATTGATACCATAGCCAAGCTCTTAGCGAGTACACCTCTCCTCAGTCATCCATATCCGTCATTCAGCTAGAAATAAGCAGAGGGAGTTCTTTGAGATCTACCTGAGCTCAAACTCCCCTCTCGCCCTGCAAATGGGAGGGAGCCCAGAGCTCGAGGATCTCATAAGCTCAGGGCTCTCTTCTGGGACAGCATGCCAAATAAGCTTTATTATCAATCATCAGCTAAGTGTGAACTCGTTAAATGCTCTATAAATACATGAACTTGAACTTGAGGATCTCAGTACCTAATGGCAGTCAGGTTACTCCATGAAGGGCTTTGCGGCCCTCTAAAGAATTGCCACCCCACACCATTACTTACCCACCACCACAGCTACTGTGTATATATTGCTGACATTCAAACAAAACGTAATAGTTTGAAAGATTCTGGTGAAGGATATAGATTGACAATAAAAAAAAACATCTGCATTTTGGTGGTGGGTTGCAATCCCTAAACTAGTATTTTAATGTGTTTTTTTTAGTTTTGAGGGAGTAGAAATCATTTAAACAGAGGAAAAACAAGTAAAACCAACTTTCCGTGTATCAGAACTTCAGCTACTTCAAATTCCAAATGACTCTGAAGATGTCTGAATCTTAAAGCGCCGTATCACACAGGGGTTAAGTCATATGCAATTCTAAAGTAGTCCTCAGCATCGATTCACACTCTTCCTATTGTCTTGACTGTGACATTCAGCTCACCTCTGAAAGATCCAACTGTCTCCGAATAGGAGAAACCGTAGGGTAGAAAGACAGACAGACAGAAAAAAGGTCAGGCCGAGAGAAAACAGGATGACAGAAGGGGAGGCAGGGGGTTGGAAGGAAAGTACTTCACTTCTAGTCGGATTTGTGTGCAGATCTGAAGCTGAGCCAGAGGAAATCTGTGTAAAATTATGCTAATCCGTCTATATAATATGCAGGGAGCTGCTACAAAACAGTTTTTTTTTCTCCCCTCCATAGAGAAGGAGGGGATTTATCTCACAAAAGGAGGCGGGTTACACCGGTGCTTAGAAATAATGCAACAGGAATGAAATGGAGATGTAGGATGTAGGCTGTCTTGTGGAAGATGGAGATTTGTTGGACATCTGAACAGCCCAGGCAGGACAGCGTGACGCTTCCCTAAAACCAACATTAACCAAAAGACAAACTCAAATCTGTGAGAAATCTGACTTCTTTCCATGAAGCACCCTGCAAATCAGTTGAATAGGGAAAGAGACACTCACGCATGCTTAAATTATTGGCCGAAACTGTGTAGTACTAGAAATATATGTTAGATAGAAGTTAATTTTATTCTGAAATTCACTGTAGAATTTATTTTTGATTGACTTGTTTATTTATTTGGTTTGTGTGTGTTGGTGTGTGTGTACCCATATGTGTGTTATGACACCAACATGCATCTTGTATCCAGAGATTCACTGTAGCATTTGTTTTGAAACTAATCTTTTTATTTGAAGCTATTTTTTATTTATTTATTTATTTGTTTGTTTATTTGGAGTGTCAACAAATAGAGTTAGCATGTAGCAAGTTGTATACAGAGATTAATTGTAGTATTTATTTTTAAACTAACTTAATTTATTAACAAACTTAATTTGTTAAGTGTCTGTGTGTGTGTGTGTGTGTGTGTGTGTGTGTGTGTGTGTGTGTGTGTGTGTGTGTGTGTGTGTGTGTGTGTGTGTGTGAGAGAGAGAGTGTTTGTGTCCTACATTAAACCCTGAAAAGAAGACGCTCCTAACACTTTTCCCAGTACAGTTACTATATTTATCTAATTCCACAGTAATAATAACTGACAGAGCAAAACCCTCTTGATGACTAATTTGTATAGATGTCAAATCCAGATGAGGCGTTTAACTGAAGTAATTTGCTGTCTTTAAGCAGAATTTAATCACTGAAGCTCAGACTTGAATTCACCTACTGTATGATCAAAGTGTCTTTTACTTATTCATTTATTTATTTTTACAGGCAATAAAAATGACCACAGAACAACTGCATTACATATAAATTCAAAAACTAGTAATTACTATAGCAATATAAAAATAAGAGCAATAAAAAATGAAAAATAAAATATATAAACTGATTAGCCAATTTACTTTGTAATCATATTTGAATGAATTCAAAAGGCTGCTGAAGTGTATAATATAATATAATATAATATAATATAATATAATATAATATAATATAATATAATAAATACATGAGAATGTAAATATATTTATCATTTTTACAGTAAATTAATTATCATTTACTTTATGGGTTGTTCATAAATTCACAAAGCATAACAACACATGAGTATCACTATATGGACAAGTTTTATATACGGACCAGTCAGGACAAACTGATTCATCGTGTAGCTTTCTATTTCACCACATACTTAATTCATTTTTTAGTGGTTATCATCATATTTTATGGTCATTTTAAGGCTGACCTTAAATTATGTTGATTACCAACAATAAACAAATTATATATGTGGTAAAATAGGAAGCTTATTTTAGGATTATATTATATTTTATTATATTATATTATATTATATTATTTGTAATGTATTGTATTGTATTGTATTATGTTATGTTATGTTATATTATATTATATTATATTATAACTAGATTCTATTATACAATAAGTATATAAAAAAACTCATGAAATGAAATATTTAGTTATAACCTTAAAGTATAAAGATAGTGATCGGCCATCACAGTAATTCCCAAAACACTACCAGAGCTGTTGTTTTTAACATACATTTGAAGTTAACAAGATGTTATTTATGGCGTTTCTGAAAAACAAAAGCATTTGCTAAATGACATGTTCAGAAAGTGAAAACAGCCCGCTGAAGTGCTCTGCAAAACAAATAAGAATTACAGCACTAATTCACTTAGAAAGTTTTAAGACTTTATCCCTGCTTTTAGATAAACAAGCAGAGAGAAAGAGAGAGAGAGAGAGTAAATCTACCAAAGTGAAAGCAGGGCAGTATTCTTCAAGCCTTAAATGATTATTAAAATGGACTCCATTGAAAAGGATTTTCTCTTTATTTTTTTATTATTATAAAAAAAAGTCTTAGTCTTATTCTTAGTCACGTAATATCACTCTTTAGAAATATTGCTGCTACATCCAGAGTAAACTTTTTTGTTGTTGTTTTTCTCCTCAGCAGGCTGCTTAACACGCTGCCAGAGTTATATAATTTTACAGCCAGAGTTATTAATAAAACAATACACTAATACAGCCCCGCTTTATTACCAGCAAGCGTTGTTATGGTGCTGCGGTGACCTCAATTAAATTTAAAGGCCATTTTACTGGCTTAAGTTTTCTCTAGAGGTTTAATCTCTCAAGACCTGAATAACCCAAAGGCAGCGTGACTTTTAAGCTCTCTGTCTTTCTCAAAATAAAATCATCCATTTCAAGAAATAATTCACTTTAGTTATTATCTATAATATTACATATAGTGGATTCAGTATAAGTGTATTCTAAACACATTAAAGAACTAGAATAGTCGCAGTTTTCTTGTTCCATGATGTGAACAAATATTAAAAACAACCCCTTTTAGACTTCTGGTTGTCACCTTCGGTATAGTGAGTTAGACCAGCTCCCATTAACTTTTCATTCCTTCTTAACAAACCTCATTGTTTTAGTATTTTGGCAACCTACATCTATTTACTTTTCTTTCTTAGAGTGCATTCTCACTTAACATGTCGAAAGGAAAGGGTAAAAAACTGGAAACAAACATGAAGCGTCTTCCTCACCTAGCTCTAGCATCACTCTAGCTGAAGTTAGCGCCCTGCATGAGGAGCCTCTCTTGCCAGAGATTTTAAAGTCTCTTTTGAGAGCCTGGACACTTAGTTGGGCAATATTAACTGCACAGTCGCAACTCAAGACCAACACATCGGTTGTCTTGAATCGGGAGTCACAGAGGTGACCCAACATCTTGAACACCTAAAGGTCACATGCTCTGGCCTCACTAAAGAAAATGAGTGGCTGCAGTCAAAAATGTCAGACCTAGAGGGGCACACCCAGCAGAATATTCGCATTGTAGGGCTCCCTGGGTCCATTGAGGGGCCACAGCCAGCTAACTTCTTCTCCAAAATGCTTGCTGAGATGTTCGGCAATCAGATTTTAGTATCACCGCCTGAACTTTACAGTGTGCACCGAAGCCCCCCTCCCAAACCCGCCCCAGGACAGTGACCGCGTCCTGTGGTTCTGTGGTTTCAACGTTACCAGGTGAAGGATTTGGTTGTTTGTGAGTGCTGTAAAAAAAGGATTTTGACCTTTCGTGGTGAAGATTACAGTCCAGATGGCCAAAAGCTGTGAGCGAATTCAAAGAAGCCACGGTGGAGCTCTACAAGCGCAGACTCTGACATGCTGTTCTCTTTCCAGCTCAACTACGCATCACTCTACCGAACGGCGAATAACTATGGCCGCTGACAGCTACTAAAGCCAACAACTACATTCAGAACTTAGATGCATAGTAGTTTCCTTCTATACCTTGGACTATGGCAGTGTTCACCAAACTTGTTCCTGGAGGGCCGGTGCCCTGCAGATTTTAGCTCCAACCCTAATCAAACACACCTGAACAAGCTAATCAAGGTCTTACTAGGTATACTTGAAACATCCAAGCAGGTGTGTTGAGGCAAGATGGAGCTAAACCCTGCAGGGACACCGGCCCTCCAGGACCAGGATTGGTGACCCCTGGACTATGGCGTGATATAAACACATCTCTAGCTATAAACTACTTGCTAAACTAGTGCATTTTTTTTCTTTCCTTATTTTTTTTTCTTGTAAAACTCATGTCACTTCAAGGAGTTACTACTGGATGAATATACGATTTACAGTAACAGACGTTTGATCATTGTGATTCAATGTTATTTATTTTCATGACAAATCTATTATTGCAATTTGATGAAAATGGTGACTTGTTCTCAAAGCCTATTTATCTACTTTCATGGATGGTGTTATCATTGTGTTCTGCAGATAGTAGAGCCTTGTTAAAAACAACCCTTTTCCTAACAGAATTGATGTTATCTTAGAGAATTATTGTCAAAATGATAATCAAACAATGGGATTGTGAATAAAAACAACAGGGTTTAAAAGAATTTAAATTAGTATTTTAAACAAAGCAGCAAAAATATCACATTTTTTGTCAACTAATTACTTTTAAAGCAATAGGTTTACTCACTTTTTAAAGTAGTCACGTACTGTAATAATATGTGTGATGGAGGTAAATCAGTGGTGGTAAATCAGTGTAAGCGGGAAAAATATATATTATAATGCTTTTTTTTTACCTCTTTTTTATAATTATTTCCTATAGTCATATGTGTAGGGTGGCACGGTGGCACAGTGGGTAGCACTGTCATCTCACAGCAAGAAGATTAATGATTCAAGTCCCAGCTGGGTCAGCTGGCATGTCTGTGTGGAGTTTACATGTTTTCCCCATATTCATATGGGTTTCTGCAGGGTGCTCCGGTTTCCTCCACAAGTCCAAAGACATGTGCTATAGGTGAATTAAGTAAGTTAAATTGTCTGTAGTGTATATATGTATGTTCTGGTCCTCCAGGTTGGGGTTTGAGCTTTGGACTTATATTCAGGATTGTGAATAAAAACAACAGGGTTTAAAAGAAGAAACCGTTGAGCTTACGATAACAGATCATCTTAAAGAGATTATGAAAAGCAGCCACCGACCAACCAGAGACTCCGGCGTTAATGACATCACAATGGGATCATTGTAATACTTGCTTTCAGATGCTTAACTCAGGTTATAATGACTTCAGTGATAATCATCATGAACATCTGCTTAAATGTTTATGATTAGTACACAACACAATGGAATTGGCATCAAATACAAAAGTAGACACAAACAACAAGTTATTATTCCGATTAAAGCTATGTGATACCACCATAGACAAACAACACTATTTTTCAGTATATGTATTTAAATTATTAGCAGCATATAAATGACATAACACCAGGTGCTGGTCAAAACAAATGTTTTTAGCATGACGCATCCAAATCCCTCTCTAAAATAAACATTTCAATTATAGAAATTAGTGTATGATCTGTGCCGTATATGGCTTTTATAATGGGAATCACTAAAAGGAGGTCATGATTTGATCTCCAAACACACTAATGAGCAGATGCAGCTCTTCCTGCCACAAGGTCTCTGGCTATGTTAATACCGTGCATAATCTAACCGCAAACAAACATGGTGCCTCTTGGTCTTTGCTTAACCCTTGTACATCCTTATGGAGATTTTTTAGACTTTTCGGTTCATTTGTGTGCTCATTTTGGCTGTGCTAAGTCAAACAGCGCTCTATTTTTATTGATCTATTAATATTTAACCATCATACACTGTAAAAAAAACAATAACAAAGTTGACTCAACTTAAAATTATAAGGCAACAAACTTCAGGACATGTTTAAGTAACCCAATTACTTCACTTGATTCAATAAAAGTTAAGTAATCTCAAAAATGTCCTGAAGTTTGTAGCCTTAAAACCTTTAAGTTAAGTCAACATTTATTTTTTATTTATTTTTTTATTGTAGTTGATTTACTAATAATGTTAAGGAAAAGGGTTTACTCCCTTTTTCTGTAAATCTTTTAAAAAATGCTGGGTTCCATATAGGCCCTTTATGTTGTCCTAACACAAATTGAATAAGTTAACCTAACAAATGTAAGTTGATTGAACATAACACAATTAAGTTGGCCTAAATAAATGTCAAGAGTTGTGTTGCTTTAGCAAATTTTAAATTAGTATTTTGAACAAAACATCAAAATATATATGTGTAAAGTCAACTAATTACTTTAAAAGCAACAAACTTCAGGACATTTTTGAGCAACCCAATTACTTCACTTGATTCAATAAAAGTTGAGTAAACAACTTTAACAGCCTTTAACCTTGTGCATCAATATATATATATATATATATATATATATATATATATATATATATATATATATATATATACATACATATATATATATATATATATATATATATATATATATATATATATATATATATATATATATATATATATACATACATATATATACATATACATATATATATATATATACATACATATATATACATATATATATATATATATATATATATATATATATATATATATATATATATATATATATATATATATATATATATATATATATATATATATATATATATATATATTGATGCACAAGGTTAAAGGCTTGAGTACTTCCAAATTCTAACATGCAAATAAATGATGTATTGTGATCATTCCAATAGTCATATCGCAGGGTGTGCAATGTTGAATCTGGATTATAATTTATCATTTGCGTGTGTTTTTCTGGCCTGTGACTGTCTGGGGATTTTAAAAGCATTCAGGCATATTCAGCATTGTGCCATTTGGAACTTTAATAATGTTTATTTTATCGAATTATTTTTATTTTTAATATTCAATTACTGTACCTGAATATTGTTAGACTTGGAAAAGGATACAAATTATTATTATTAGGAATTGTATTTTTGTTGCATCTTTGTTTTTTTAGAGTATTGATATATCCTTGTAGATGGTTTATCATATTTTATGCAGATGCACTGCTCTACTTAATCAGTCTAAAATTATTAATTCTTTCCAAATATTCAAGACAACTTGTGAAATCGTAATAATATCACAATGTATATTGCAAAATAACAAAATATCGCAATGTTCAAATTTCCAGTATCGTGCACCCTACTACTTTGTTATTTACAGTAAATGTAACATGAAAACTAACTGAGGGTTTTCTTTTTTTTTTTTTTGATGGACAGAAAAGTGTCTGGAATAGGTCTCCAATGGTGATAATCATAAACAGGGAGCCTACCAACTGAATGAAAGTCACATTACGTGTTTGCAGTGCAGGAAGCTACATTGATAATAATATGGTCTAGTTTTGAGCAATTTTGAACCTAGCCTTGAGCTGTTGTTTTAAACACTTTATCTGGACATTTCCCACCTCCGATCCACTTAGTTGTTCTTTTCTAGTGACAAGCATGTTCTTGGAGCCCAAAATACCATTTCTTAGGAGAAAACATAAGTACAGGTTGTGAGAAATTGGGTCTGCATTTAAATTCCCAAGATATCCCAATGGGTCATAGAACTTTTATTATAATCTTTTTTTATAATTCCCCGATTGTAATTTCTATAAAATAGCCTTTGAGTGACATGTTAATGACCAGATTTCAGTTTTATTTAGCTGTTGTACAAGCATAGCATACAGATTCACTTGAAAAAAATCTGCTTTTATAGTGATGGAACCATGCAAAAAACATGCAGCGGTGTTGAAATCTGGATCTCTCTCAAAATGAGTTTTGCATTAGAACCCTAGCAGATCCCAGTAGGCCAGTAAATTGCTTTAAAGGGCACCTATTTTACCCTCTTTACAAGACGTAAAATAGCCTTTGGTGTCTCCAGAACATATCTGTAAAGTTTCAACTCATAATACTCATCAAATAATTTATTATAGCCTCCAGAATATGCCCATTTTGGTGTCTGAGTAAATTTTTGCTGTAGCTTTAAATGAAAATGAGCTTCTTTTCCCTGCTCCCGTTCCCATGTGCATGTCTGCTTCTACTGCCTTACATCAGATAACAGCAGTCAGTGATAGAGACAGATATGGATGAAGCTAAAATACAGCTCATTAGTCAACAATACCAAGTAAGTTTATTTCATGTAATTGTGGTGGAGTTTATTCAAGCCTTTCTGAAATGATGAGTCTCACACAAATGCCATTTGCAGTAAACACACACACACACACACACACACACGCACACACACACACGCACACGCACACGCACACACACACACACACACACACACACACACACACATATATATTAGCATTTACTGACACCATGGGGCCGTGATTTTTATAGCAGTTAAGAATTACATACCGATTTTATTGTCTTTATTACTGTCACATAACCAGCAATCGCTCTCCAGAGATCGCTGGTTCTCACACAACAAACCATGGACTACACTTCCGCCTTCTTCTGGACTACATATGCATGCATGCACTTCTCCCGGACACTCACGCCTGCTCATTCATCTAGCTTGATTACACTCACCAGCTGAACCTTATCAGAGACTGATAACACACCATTCATAAGCCACTCATGCACCCATCCAGTGGGCCGAGTCTTGTTATCTGTCACTAGTAACACTACAACGCGTTTTCTCAGTCTAGTTATCTTGTGTACCGACCGTTAGCCTTGTTAGCCTCTTTGTCTTTGCCTGCCACCTGCCTTTCTGACCTCTAGCCTGTATTCGACTGTTATTCTGGACTGTCTCCAAATACCTGTTTGCACCTGTGTTGACCATCGCTTGCCTGACTTTGAATAAACCTGCATGTGGATCCAAAACTTCTGTTGTTGGTGTCACTCCCCGCCATTACAATTACAAACATACCCTGTTTTTAAAACATTTTAAACTTATAAAACTTGGAAATGGATTAGATATTTGAATCTTAGTTTCTTTGCAAAAAATGTTTTGTGGAGATGTGTATACATGTTATTATAGAAACATGGTGCCTGTTAATCAATCAATGGGTGGGGAAAATTGCACTTCTCCATCAAATTGTGGTGTTTCTCAAATTCACTGAGATTTGGGTCCTATTTTAACATCAGGAAATTTTCAAAAAGAAACTTGTTGGGTTTACATCACTCCAATATGACTGTGGACAGACTACATTCACATAGTTCTCTGAACAGTTAACAAAAGTTGATTTGCATAATAGGTGCCCTTTAAGTGTTTAGACTCATGCTCAAAAGACTTTTGCTCATGTTTATCATCAACATTTAATGCATTGTTACTAATCAAAAAATGCCAATGTGAGCATACACATCAAAGTGCAAAACTACAGGTGTTAAAAACATCGCTCCAAAAATAAAACAAACTCTGGACTTGTTTTAGATACACCAAGTTAAAAAAAAAGATTGACACTTTTCTTCAAATGCCTGTCTGAAGTTACAATTGATATGATCGGTGGCGCTCATGCAGAAAATGATTGAGATGAGCACAAAATCCAAACAACAAAAAAGATGCATTGATGGAAGATGAATGTGGATCTTCTAGTTTCATTGAGCTGTGTCATGAACATGAAAGCAACTACAAACACGAGGGAGTGATGTTGCACATTTACTCGCCAGTAAGAATCTCTTGAGTGTGAATGCCAAAAAAAGTCTCGATAAACGTTGACCGGGTCAGGTGTGAACATTACAATTCCTACAAAATAATAAACAAATAATAACAAATTATATTTGTGTTTTTATACATTCCGAAGAGCGGTGGCGTCATTTTGATCACTATTCTAGGTACACAAATATTTTTCATATAAAGATTTGTTTTATGTAAACATGAGCTGTTTTAGGGCTGGCCAATAAATCAATTTTATTGATTAACTTGAGTGTGAAGTTTACTTTGATTTGTTTAAATGAAAATCATTTTTCACCCTAATACGTGACGCTCTGGGTTCCTGTAGTCCACCTGCATTTGCCATAGAAACATAAATAAGAAGTAATGGATAAGAACATTAATGGAGAATACGTGTATATGAAAGGAACTCTTACCGATCATATGTTGGGAGTACAATGTTGCGGTTTCTGGATAAATGACATGACCCCGCAACAAAGATGTTCATTAATGTAAATATCAACACTTACAAAACTTGCTCAGTGCACTAGACCAATCTAGATGTTTACCAGATAAATAAAAGCAATAAAATGCAACCTACTAGCCTAATGGGAGTCATTTATATGAACGGATAACAAAATAAAAATGAATAAACCTCTGAACGCATGAAAAAAAGTGATAATATAAATTATCTTGCAAAATATCCCTCTTCTAACAATCATGAGTTTGGTTTGGTTTAGTTTATTTCGAACAGGAAAAAAAAAATTAAAAGGTCTTGTATGCAAGTAAAAATAGATCTTGCTGAATTTAATCTTTAAATGACAGCTTCTTTTCTTTAGCATTTTTATATCCTATAATTACTTATAATTAAGAGGTTATACAAGTTAATATTTTTTGTCAGGGGGAAGAGAGCTATTTAAATCGGTTTCATCATATTATGTCTGACAAAAATAGCTATTGTACAATATTTGAGTTTGAGTGATATTTGGTTAAAGGGCACATATTTTAGCCCTTTTTTGAGATTTAATACTAATATTATGGTTCTTCTGAGTGTGCCAATATAGGTTCAGATCAAAACGCAATTCAGATATGGTTATTATGCTGTGTTAAAAAGTGTAAATTTGGAGGCGTGTACACGGGTTGCTGTTTTGGGGTGTGTTGTTTAACATGATAATGAGTTTCGACTGCCCGCCCAACGTAACAAGGGGGCGGAGCCAAGAGCGCGTCTGCTTTGTGCACCGTATCACAGAGGCAGACAGTAAGAGTCATCATGAGTGAGAGGAACACAATTCAACCCTACATATATGACCCAGACTCGGACACAGATCAAGCAGAGTCGACTGTTGAGGAATCTATAATCCGAATGTGCCAGAATGTGTCAGAGTGGTACATACAAAATAACAAATGTTTTTGTATACTTTTACAGCCGCTATGTAACTATGCATGCGCAATCCGTAATTTGTTTGATAAAGTTCGCGAACGTCATGCGTTACGTCAAACACAGACAAGACATAAAGATATCCACAGAGATCAATTTTGCATTGGTATGATTTATTCGTAATTCATGAATATTGACGTTGACAAATATTGGCAGGTGCTTGTGTGGCAATTGTGAAAAAATGCCAACTGAGGCTGAAAATGTATGCTGCAGGGAGATACCGCAGGTAAATTTCCAGTTTATGTTAACGTTGCTGCTCTAAAGACATCGAATGAGATAATAAACAGCATAACTGTGTCGTGTAATAAGGTTAGAAGACGAATGGATCAACTGGAAATGCAACCATCGTGCATGACGGAGCATCCAGGAATGGATCCCGTTTGCTTCAATATTTATTCCTTGCAAAATGCATCGAATATATACAAAGCAGACTATGGTCCCCTGCGACTTTGTGGAGTGCAAAAGTGAGTTTAAATAAATAGAAAGAATAGCAGGTTACCTTGTTCATGATCTGCATGCTCGCTTTCTTTTTAAGCACATTAACGCTGTGTAGTCAATACAATAGCGATAAAGTTGGTTTTATATCCGCACATTCAGAAGTCCCTGTATTGTTTATCATGATAGTTTAAACAATCGATCGTATTTAGCATGCAAGTATGACTTGTAAACAACATTAAAACTATCTACTTGACTGTAAACAATGTTGTACTTTGTCATTTGCTGCTAATTCGATTTCCCTATTTTGAATTTGCAAATATTTTACTGAAATGATACTATTAAGGAGAATGTCCGAATATCTGAATATAAAACCAACTTTACCTCAATGTCAATAAAAATGAAATACGTATCATTTTTTATTGCTGCTATTTCTGAGATGACAATTTGAATGACTTCATAAAAGGCTGAGTAATGCATGTACTTTTTATTGAAAAATAATTTTAAATTCACTAAACATTAATATATAAACTCTTAAAATATATAAAAATCAGTATGGCATAGAAACATCAACCCTTCAGAAAAGATGTTTCAATTCCTGAGTCATATAAAAACTTTATATTGAAGTATAAATTAAAATGTGATTGGCAAATATAAAATGTATCCTTGTGCAAATATAAAATATAAACTCCAAGTTGTCACTTTGTTGAATGAAATACAATTGTCCATGAACATTAGAAAGTACAGTATATCTACAAACACATACAAACATATCAAATATACATTGGCAGTTGAATAAACAAAATATGACTTCTGAAATTTTGGTAAAGCTAGTTATTTTATAAAAAATAAAAATGTATATGTGATAACTCCCAAGTTCAAATTGTAGTGCAATTTCTAAAACAATGTTTTATTATTATGTCTCTGTTAGACAGTGCCGCTTTTTGGCTTATCGGAGCTTTGTGAGCTGGTGTTGGGGTTTCCTCGGGCGGAGAGTCCGTGTTGTGATTCCTGCCTGTGTGGTGCTGAAGATTCGAAGACAGTTTCCTGAAGAGCAGGGCAGCTATGTGGGTTTTAGGATAGCTATTGATTGAAGCGGGTCACCCTGCTGGAGATAGCCTCCTCCATCTCAGGTCGATCGTAGGCTGATGATAGAGCAGGTGGTATGTGAATTCCCAATACTTCATCAACATAGGGTGATGGGTCCACAAACACTTGGTTGAAGATGAGGTCCAGCAGCTCTTCTACATAACCTGTGCAATATAACAGTTATCTCTTTAGTAACTTAATTTTGTATTTTGAGTAGTGAGTTTTCATTGTGAATGTAAAGTGCAATTATTTTTTTTATTTATTGAATTATTAATAATACTATAAACATTTATATACATACCGAAAGTTTGCTGTGTCTTCACTTCTCGGACCCTATACTCTCCTTTCTTTGCCTTTGGAAAGGCAAGCTTGTAAATAGGTTTACCAGTTGCTGATGTGGCCTGGGGACGCCCGGCATTTTCATTGTAATGAAGTGCAGCCAAGTACAACCTAACAAAAAGAAAAATGTAAATGACGTACCATGACAAGACTGTATAGTATTGTAAATATTAATTTCTGATCATTGGCTTTACCTGCATAGCATCCCCAGAAATGGGAATACCACATTTTTGGGTGCAAACCGCAGTATGACGCTGTGGAAAGCTTCAACAGTTGACGTCTGGTGGTGAGGACTTAGCTTGGCCACATCCTTCAATATTCTCTTGTTAGCGAGAACTTTCTCCAGCTTGTAGAATGGCATCGTTGCTAAACAAGCAAAAATTTAAGGTATTAGAGTCGAAATCAAAAACAAATCTGAACAAAGAAACAAGCTCTGTTTTGCATTAGTTTTAATCGCAAAGAATATTTTATTTGTCTGTATACAACTTACCAGCCGACAGCCATTTGTTCTTGTCTCTGCTTATTCGTTGCGGATGCAGACAAGCCGGAAAATTGGGGTCTTCATGTACATGTTTGTCTTGTACATGGTTTAAGATAGAGGTCCACTTTGCCACTCTTTCAGGACCTGTTGTGGATGATGCAGCAGTCCAGTAGATGTGGTTTTTGATGCTACGTAACCATTTACGCAACTTCTCACACCCCTTTATCTGGCATATCTTGTCCAGTTTTTTGGAAATTCCTGGAAATTAAAGAAAAAAAGACATCAACACAAAAATAATAATAAACATGTAAGAACTGTAAATAGCAATTTAATCTTAAGTAAATTAATAACTGCTAAATTACATACCTTTCTCGATATGCCACACATCGTAAAACTGAGTGACATTTCGATCCCTGAGATATTTCTGTATTTGAGGATGTCGGTCTGTGATGATGCATTCCAGACGAACACCGCGGGCATCCAACAGGTCAAGGCTTCTCTTTAGGCCTTCTTTTTCCATATGGTAACTGCCACCCACCTCATTACTCTATAAAATTTTAAATAAGGTAAAAAAAAAAAAAAAAAAAAAAAATATATATATATATATATATATATATATATATATATATATATATATATATATATATATATATATATATAAATAAATCACACATTTTCAATCCAAAATATTATGCTAGTTCAGATAATACTTTTCTGTATTACCTGGACTAACTGTAGGTCGACCACTGTGTTAGTTGCAAGGTCCATCATTGTATAACTACCATACTTGGCCGAGTGACCTTCAAGAACAAACCGTACATAATTATTCTAAACACATTTTTGGAATAATTGTAATGTATTTCATATTTATTTTTTTTATTAGACTGTATTGAATTAGAAATTAAATCTTTTGACTAATTACCTGGGGAGTCAGCCCTCATATCTCCTCCAACAATCACATTCTCTCTTCGACTGAGCTGTTCTAGCATTTCACTCTGCCAATTTCTCCACTTGTGGACAATAGCAGGTTCAATGCAAAGTCTTGCATGACGGCGAAATGAATTATATTTAAAAATGTGTAGTTTCATTGCAGCAAATACCTGACAACAGAGAGGAGAATTTTTAGTACAATGTGCATGCACCCTGTGACAAAATTTATATTATGTTTCTAAAAGAAATGTGATAAATTTTGATAGATAATTACCTTTTCAACTACAAAAAATGATGCACCGCTCAAGTAGACAGCAGCAGAAAGATGCAGGTTGCCAGCTGGAGTACTACCAATAATTGGCTGACTGTTCCATTTTCTTACAAACTCGCAGTGTGGGCAGACTTGCTGTACGCTCAGAAATGTCCCAAGCCTTTGTGACTTTACATCACATCTCCTCTGACACACTGGGCAGTCACTGAAGAGCTCCATGAGGCATGTTTCATAGACAATGAACTTGGCAATGTTATGAACTGGGCATTCTTGGATTCTGTAAAAATAAATATACACATTAACATAATAAAAAAAAATGATGATGAATGTTATGATGACAATACACAATCTTTCAAATAATTTACATAATGCATAAACTCACGACAAGTCTGTTGGTTCAGTTGCAGATGTGCATTCCTCTGCAGGGTCAAATGTCACATCCGAGTCTTGGGCTATAATTTTTGACTCTGTCAAAGTCTCTTCGGCTGCTTCTTCTTCCTCCTCCTCCTCCTCCTCCAGCTCCAGACGAGGTCTTTTTAGTGAAGGTTTGAGGGGTGTCGAAGTCATAAACGCAGTAGAGGACGCTAATGGTACAGTCAGTTCAAAACTGGATATTGTTGTCTGGACACCTATAGTGTAATTTTATGATTAATCTCATTGCACGTTTATAAAGATAATAAAACACGTTTCTAATGCAGCAACTTAAAATAAACTGAGAAATTTTAACTTACTTGTACTCCTGCGTTTAGCCTGAAGCGTCCTAAAAGACAACTGGGTACCAACACTGTGTAAAGATGTGTGAAAAGTTTCTGTCTGGCAAGCAACATCCACCTTTTTGCTCTTTGTCGACGTCGTGGCCTTTGTAAGAAAACATACATGTTTTAAAATGACCTTTATTTGATTAAAACATACCGATCTTATTGTAAACAACTGCAGACCACGTGCAAGTACAGTGAAAAAAATTACAATAAACATCCCACATACAAAACAAACTTTAGCTGTAACTTAGTCAGTGGTAATGCTTTATTACAATGTTTAATTTTTTCTACGGTTTCTGTTTCTGATGGCTAAAACCTCTTTATGTACACATTACCACTTAAAGCTTCGAGTATTTAGACTGTTTTAGAAAAGCACAATAGCTGTAAACGCGCAAACATCCGAAGTAGCTTTAGCCGCAGATGCTATTTATTTTTGCTTAACATTACAGTATACACATTACAACAAACATCCCACATAAACAACAAACTTTAGCTGTAGCCAGTACTGGTTACTGCTTTATTACAATGTTTATATTTTCTATGGTTTCTGTTTCTAATGGCTAAAAGCCCTTCTTGTACACACTACCACTTATAGCTTCGATTATTTAGATTGTTTTAGAAAAGCATAATAGCAGTGAACACGTGCAAACAAACATCCGAAGCAACTTTAGCGGCTTTTAACTTTTAGATGCTATTCATTTCGGCTTACGATTACAGTACAACAAACATTTAACAACAACAAACTTTAGCTGTAGCCAGTGGTACTGCTTTTTACAATGTTGCTATTTTTCTACGGTTTCTGTTCCTAATGGCTAAACCCCCTTCATGTACACACTACCATATGCAGCTTCGAGTATTTAGACTGTTTTTGAAAAGCACAATAAGAGGTAAACACGTGCAAACAAACAGCCGAAGCTACTTTAGCCGCAGATTAGGGTTGTAACAATATACCGGTATGACGGTTTACCACGATTTGAACGTGCACGATTATCATACCATGAACAATTGCATATCAACGGTTTTAACCATGGTTTTAACCCTTAAAGACCGAGACAGCCGCCCGCGGCTAAAAATAAGTATTGCTCTTAAATGTTTAATAACTTTTGATCCGCTGATCTGATTCATACAATTCAAAGATTGGCATAAAGAAGAGAATCTCAGCTTTCCAGTGCTGTATCACATAACATTCGCGGACTTTCAGAGGCTCCGGAATCAGTGCGGTTACGTCATCAACATTTGACAACGCTGATTTGACAAAGAAACGCTCGTCACTGTGTCTCCGGACAAATCAGACACGATACATTGATGCATTGTCCCTCCTCCATGCCCAGATTGGTTCAAACTCGCTATATCACAACCAATAAGCATAGGTTTCGCTTTTGTTTGTGGACCAAGCTTTTTGAACAACACGGAATGAGAGATAGGCATACATTTATGCGCGGCTAAATAAAACGCAAAAAAAAAAAAAGTTTTGCATGAAATAATTCTCATACTAAGTACTTTTGCATGCACAGCAGCACAGAAACATGACAAAACAGTGACACAGCAAAGACGAACTGCTGCTCTTGCTGTATTCAAAAGACGCAAATGAAGGTGCAGCTGTTTGTCTGCATTGCAGACAACCATATCCAAATCCATATCGATAGACAACCATATCCATGCTGGCACATAAAACCTAAGGATGTTCCATATTGAATCTAGTTTCGTTATGTAACTATTTATAGTATAGTAAATATTTATATCTATTTTTTACTGAGGATTTGCACCATGTTTATTTCGACTTTATTTGGACTTTGACACATTATTTATTATTTTCTTATTTTTATTTGTTCATTGTAAGTGGTGTTGTTTATAGTAACTAAAAATATATTATTTGGAAAAAGTCAAATTTGCTTCACTGTTCTATTATTTTGTAACATTTGTAACATACCGTATACCGCGAAACCGTCAAACCGTGGTATTGTTTTAGACGATTATCATACCGTGAAAAATTCATACCGTTACAACCCTACCGCAGATGCTATTCATCGGCTTAACATAATTAGAATAGTAAGGCTAGAAGTACATAAAATGTAATACTTACTTGAAGTGAGACAGGATCACGTATTGTAGGAACTGATCCAGTTTTCAAAAACAATTTACTCGCGAATCCGGAGTTGTATTGTCCCGCGTTCTCGAGGCAGTCTACGCTAAAGTGGTTAGCGCAAACATACAACAGTTTTGGTACATTTTCAGGCACCTTGTCTTCAAAGATAAAACTCAGCCACTTAAGCCTCTGTTGCTCATTTGCAGGAAGACGGTGAAGGCTCTTGTGCTGAGCCTTACATCCTAAAATAGCACAAGGGTGTTCTCTCGGTGGCATCGCTTCGACGTTCACGCTGATAATGGCGGAAACGGCAAACTCAGGATATGTTAATACGCGCAGCTGTCAATCAATTCGGTGGGCGGGGGGAATCGCACACCTACGTAATGGTGCGATCGATTTCAAAACAGCTCCAATTGGCCGACCCTTTTTTTTGTAGTGAAATTGAAAAAAAAGGACTGGGTGTGTTCATATCACCCCAGTATGATGGTCTATACACTATACCAACACACAGATCTGTCCAAACAGCTTGAAAAGAAGATTTTTTACAATAGGTGCCCTTTAAGTCAAATCTTTTTTTTAATGATTTATTATATATTTTTTTGGCTTTCTGCAGTCAAATTAAGGGAGGACACAATTCTCACAACACCTCGGGTACTCAGAAGTCAAGAACCTATTCTCATATTAATTGATTAAATTTTATATTGAACATGTCCCTTTTGGTTTATCTGATCCCTTTTTATCGTGTCTACTCGAAGTGGGCCTCCAGAAATGCTAGAGTTTGATCAGGAGCAGCAGATATAAACATAGAGAGCTGTCTACAACAATTACAACAGTATATCACAGCTGCAATAATGTGAGATTCACCATCTGTCAATCAAAGCCCCCGTGTCATAAGTTTAAGCCCATCATTCTAATGAACAGGGTTTGTGCATTTCCTGATTGACTGATGTTAACACACAGGAGGACATTAACTTTGAAAAGCAATCAAATAAAGTCCCCCCCCCCCAAAAAAAAAGCACAATTTCCATTGAGCATATAGCCTTTTTCTAATTATCCATCTCCTGTGCATGTTCCGCTCGGTTCTGTCAAAGCGTCCGACATGAACGCCTGCCACCCCCCACCTCACGTCCCAGAGGGTCATGCCGTATTTACCCAGGGACTGATTGAGCTAATATCGAAATGTAATTTAGCGGGAGCCAAGACCTGCGAGCGCGTCTATCACAAGGCCCATTTAAACTAATGAAAGAGGAGGAAGGTTCCCTGCAGGAGGGGGACATGATTCAAGGCGACACTGCTGACAGTCAGCAAACAGACAATAGGGGTGATGATGATTAATCTTCACAAATTAAAGTTGATCTGAAATAAATAAAAAGTGTCACAGGGTGAGAGGAGATGAGATAATGAGGGAGAGGTGGAGATGTTCACAGTAGGGTGAGTCTGGCCCATCTGCAGTCAAAAAAAAAAGTGATAAGATGACTCTACCTGAGCGACATGTCACTCAAAGACAAAACTTGCAACAGTCTGTGACACAAAGATTGGAGTGCCAGTCATTTATGGCCCAGAATATCTACTTTAGGGTTAATAATGATCACACTTCATTTTTTTCACCTCTCCTATCACTTCCTGTTGTCCTCAAACATTTCTGTCAAACAAAGGCAAAATGGCTTAAAAAATAACTTTGGGGTTGTAAAAAAATCACTTCATGTAGTCCTCAAACAATTTCTGTCAAACAAAGTTAAAATGGATAAAATAAATAGCTTTTGGATAGTAATCAATTTGGAAGAAATGGTTCTTTGCCAACTGAATTGATGGTGTAGTAACCCAAGTTCAAATAATCAATGATTCAAAGGGTTAAAAATATGTAATTTGATCTAATTTTTGGTCATTTCTTATTTAAAGGTGTTCATAAGACTGATCAAGACATTACTTGTCATAAATTTGTCATAAACATGACTGTAACGAGGAGACTGACACGGAGGGATCCATTGTGCAGTATTTATTAATCAAGCTCTCATTCACACACACAATATGCACTAACGTGCAAACACACAACAGCAACAGTCTATGATGGATAAAGACTGGCGATGAACAGACACAGAGTGTTTTACCAGGCATAGATCGAGGGCAGGCTGCAAGTATCAGAGTCTGTGTATCAGGCGTGGGTCGTGGGCAGGCAGCGAGTATCAGAGTCCGTATATCAGGAGTGGGTCGTGGGCAGGCAGCGAATATGAGAGTCCGTATATAAGGCGTGGGTCGTGGGCAGGCAGAAGGCGAAGCAGAGTCAGGAACAGGCTGGAGTAATACACGAGGAATCAGGCAGGAATAACGCTCAGAAATGCTGGCCGGGGCTAAACAAGACTTCGCACTGACTGAGCGTTTGGAGCTGGCTTATAAAGGGTACATGGGTCGTTAGCTAGATTCAGTTCAGGTGTGCTAGATCAGTGTAAGTGGATGATGTAATGCTTAGAAGTCCGGAGATGGTGGCCTCTGCTGGCCAGCGAGGGGAATGACTGGGACCGAGTCGGTGACAATGACTGTCATGAGGACATTATAATTGTGTCATAAATATTTATCTGCTCACAACAAAATGTATTTATTATTAAAATATTCTCAGTTAATGTGTTGATTCTCTGATGAATACTTGTTTAACATTTAATGGCATTTTAAGCTGAGGTCAAGACAGATATTAACGATACTGGAAAAAAATTCATGGTTATCATAACCTCATGTTAATGACATATTTATGACAAGTTGTGCTGCCTTGATAACATCAAGTTGTTTTGAAAAAGACAATGATGTGTGTTGTCGTCTTGGTAATGTCCGGTTGTTATGACAAAGACAGGTTATGATGCATTAATGTACATGATATGTCAAGTCGTCATAAAGACATTTCAAACTGTACCAGTGGGTTGACAAAAGGGGTAATGATCCAAATGCAGTAATAAATATGTAATGAAGAGGTGACCTAGAACTGGTGTGTGACTGTAGTGCATGATGGTATATGGAGCTCGTTAGAATGACAGGAAGTGTTCTCCAGCGATCCGCGAGGGCTACATCACTGGTTATCGTAACACAAACAAATGTCAACAATAAAAATGATTTAAAATGACATAACTTGGTGAATAATCCTTGTCATAAGCACAAACATCAGTGCTTCCCACACATAGACTTTACTTGGGCAGGCTGCCCAGGTATTTTAAAGGCCGCCCACATATATTTGGTGGTGACACATAAATAATACTATTATTTTTATTATTTTACATTTTTTATCCCTCCAATAAAGCCAAACATTCACAATGAATTAACCAGTGGAAAATGTTATCTTGCTCTGCACGTTTCTACCGCTGATTCTGTTTGCGAGCAAGAACTGTCAACATTCACACAGACAATCACGTGCTCTACAGTCCTACAACCACACACCTTTTGCTCCAAAATGCGTAATTATTAAAATTTTTGACAATAGTGTCGATTTTTATTCCTATTTATGTTATTTACTTCTCATTTGCTGTAAATTTGATTAATTTAATCATGGTATTAAATTAAATAATTTAAATAAATCTAAAATGCTTTGGCAATACTGTATTGTTTAAAAGAGAAAAAGCGTAGTCTTTACCTCGCAGTGGGTGCACCTGGCTCCTAAACAGCAGAAGTAAGAGAAATAGGGGATTTTTAAAATAACTATAACCCATTAAAAAGAAGAAAATGTGTATCACATTGCCATAATTAATAAAAAAATATATAGTAAAAAACTGACATATTTTTGTTTGTTGCATGTACTTTTTTTGTGCTGTGGGTAAAAGGTGTGTTTCAATTCAGCTACCACTGCAAGTATATTTCAAACCTGAGGCAAGCACTAAATAAGATTTACTTCAAACTCATGATGTCATGCCATGAATTGTCACGATTATAAAGGTGCAATAAAAGATTTATAAACACCCCTTTCAAGACGTGTTACCAACTTTTTTAAAACTGTCTAAATTATTAATTCACAAATAGCACTGATCAACTTTACAAGAGAAACTAACTTGAACCTGATTCCTGTAAGACCCCAGTGACAGACTAGTCATCGCATTGATCCTGAAGGGCCAGCCTGTACACCAGCTGGTGACCTCTCCCATCTGTAGCTTTTCCACGATGGATGTCCAGCGTTCTCCAGCCTCCAGCACCTAGACTTCAGCTCTGCACAGGACGTTTGACCATAGGAGAAATGGCAGTGCCCAACTGAGCCTGGTTTTTCTCAAAGTTTTTTTTTTTCT
Source organism: Danio rerio (assembly GCF_052040795.2). Taxonomy (NCBI): domain Eukaryota; kingdom Metazoa; phylum Chordata; class Actinopteri; order Cypriniformes; family Danionidae; genus Danio; species Danio rerio. The sequence continues at coordinate 14,446,874 of NC_141021.1, forward strand.
TCTTCACTTTCGCCAATTGGTAAAGATTGTTCCTCGCCACTGTCACCACTGGCTTGCATGGTTTGGGATTTGTAGAGCTGCGCATCGACTGATTTGCTCATCAGTGTTTGGACTTTCAGGCAGTGAAAATTAAGCCACACTGAACTGAACTAAATTGAACAAACTCTGAAAACTCGACTGACATTGTTTTAATTTAATTCAATTCAATTCAGCTTTATTTGTATAGCGCTTTTACAATGTAGATTGTGTCAAAGCAGCTTCACATAAATGGTCATAGTAACTGGAACAGTGTGGTTCAGGTTTTAGTGTTTAAGTTCAGTTCAGTTCAGTTTAGCTCTGTTCAGTGTGATTTAATCATTACTGAGAGTTCAAACACTGAAGAGCAAATTCATCGATGCGTAGCTCTACCAATCCTGAACCATGCGAGGCAGTGGCGACAGCGGAGAGGGAAAAAAAACTTCACCTGATGGGAGTGAAGAAAAAAAACCTTGAGAGAACCAGACTCAGTTGGGCACGACCATTTTAATTTCTCCGCTGGCCAATTTACTTTAATCTTCTATGTGAAGCTGCCTTGACACAATCTACATTGTAAAAGCGATATAGAAATAAAGATGAATTGACTTGAACAGGTTGTAACTTGCTTGGAGTTCAGTTAACTAAATGTATACCTTTTAGTCACACAGAACCTTGTTTTGCTATGTTTCATGCAAAACTTTTATGGGTTTAATATCTAAAAAAAAAAAAAAAAAACACGAAAAATACTTTTGAATCAGTAAGTGATACCATCACACTCATATCAAACCAGCACATATAAATCATAGCACTATTACATTTTTGAATCTGTGGATTTTAATGTTATTTCGTCACAAACGCTGTGACAGAGCTTATATCACACTGAACCAGCAACCTCGCTTAAAGTCTGTCACAGCATCCAACGCTAACTCCGCCGAACTCCGTAAAGCCTCCTCAGAAATGAATCCTGTGCGTTTGCCGATTACATCTCTCAAAGCCAGCGGCATTGTACGAAAAATTATATCTGCACAGGTGGGCTTACTCGAATCGAATGAAATGAAAAGGAAAGCTCTCATATTAAAGCCAAGATGTGGCTTCTTCTATTGAGAGGGATCGTTTTTCGGCATCTCTCATCCGGATGTTTGGTATATTTTGTGACCTTGCATAGACCTTGCGGTGTCTCCTGTGTTTACGGAGAAAGTAATAGAGCGAAAGAGAGAGAGGGGGGGGGATGAGCTAGTTTATTCTTGTCTGTACGGAGGTTTATAGAGTATCACGCAGCCAGTGTGTGACAGGAAATGCTAGGAGCCATGGCAGGCTTTTGGCGGTGATTGGGGCAGCTATTGAAGGCGCTGGAACAGACAGAAATTATTGCTTATGATGGACTGATGTTTCCGTCTGCACTCCATCATCAGCACTCTCTGTCTCTCTCACTCCATCCACTTTTTTTTCTGTTATACACTTAAGCCAACCGGAGCCAGATATTTTGGTGGGCTTAAAAGCAGTACGCTCCCTCTAAACATTCTGCTTAAAAGGCCAAAAGCAATTAGCGATTCAGCACCTTGCATTATACAATGAAACAATTTGATTCCGCCTTGTTTCCTGTGCAAATCCTGACTCGTTTACACTCTCTTGCTTGAAGGACAAAGCGGACGAGTGTAGAGCTCCTCATTAGAGCAATATGTGTGACACCTTTTACAGTTGTCAATTGTGAGGGGAGGGAGCCGGTTTCTGATTGGCCCCCAGCGGTTGACATGTCACATCAATGAAAAACAGCACTCTGATTGGTCCCAGCCTGGGGAGAGAGACGTTCGCAGATCTGCATCAACTTTCCCTCTAAAAGAGAAGTTAGACCAATAAATTAGAAATGAGAAGCAGTCAGAAGAGAAGAATTTCATAAACCCCACAGATTGAGATGGGGTGGATATGGAACGTATGATTTCGTTATTGGCTGTGAAAGCAATAGCAGCTGTATTGACATGTTTCCAATTCTGTTTGTTTTGTGTGTTTGAACTGAACGCCATTTTGCTGTTATTTCAGGAATTGGCTCCAGTTGTGGCATGTCTATGCAAAAATACAGCAAGCAAAACGAAGAAGACTGAGACAAAGACGGTGAGGAAAGGAGGATGATCAAAGTCAGAACAGTAAAGATGTGGTGAAGGTTGAGGTAATTTCAAAGATGTTTTGCTGTTTTTACACTGTAAAGCAAAAGAAACAATCATTTTATACCATTAAATGTCCTTCACTCATCCATATAATTTTTTTCATGTATTAAAACAGTTAATAAAAAAAAAAAACAGGCTCATTATTAATTTGTACCTCATATACATTTCAAGAGATCACACTTAGCTGATAATTAAAAAAGCGTAATTGGCATACTGTCCTGAGCTCGAAATATCCTCTACCTCCCGTTAGAAGGGCGAGAGGGGAGTTCGAGCTCAGGTAGGTCTCGAGAACTCCCCTGCTGTCGTCGTGTGAGAAGTGTAAACTTGGGTGATAATTTGGTTTAGTTGATTGGCTATGGCGTATGTTTTTGGACGGTGGGAGGAAACCTGGAAACCCGGAGGAAACCCACGCGAACATGGGGAGAACACAGAAACTTGGCACAGAAACACCGACTGGCCCAATAGGAGGTCGGACCGGCGGTGTTCTTGCTGTAAGGCAACAGCGCTAGAAACTGGGCCGCCTTGTCACCCTATCAGAAAAGCGTGGAGAGTAGGGGTGGGAGGGGGAAACTTCAAGACGAATATAACTGGAGTGAAAAACTTTGGTTATTTATAATGCTTCCGTTATCATCTAATAGAGCAGATTACAGAGCTAATGAGGTGCAAGCCGTGTTGATCATAAGCAAGTGATCCTCTCAAAATTTGTTTATAAATAAACCACATTTCTGGAGAGCGCAAAATAATTCCCAGGAGAAAGCTTTTTTGCAGGTTTTGTTTTTACAAATCCACTAGAGGCTACCGTGTATCCTTTTTTTGGATCTCAAATTTCTCCCGTGAGTGTCAATTACGCCTGCTGTTCTCAAGTAAATCCATAAGGTCGCTGTCCACTGACTGACTGACTGACCAACCAAATCTCCCACCCACACTCTTGCCTAAACCCAACTAACAGTGTTTTCAAAAGCAACACTGAAAAAGCCCTTGCAGTCACCTGATTTTTACCATATTTTCACATATGACCACGTTCTCACCCTGTTATTTAGTTGTTTATTTTATTATTATTATTTTTTTTTTTTTTACCTTTTATTCAGATAGGATAGTGGAGGTAACAGACAGGAATGTATTGGGAGCAGAGACAGGGGAAGGGTCGGCAAAGGACCTTGAGCCAAGAATCAAACTCAGGTCGCCGTGAGCATGATTGTGCTATTTGTCGGCGCACTTAACCACTAGGCTTTTGCCGTTGACTTTTTGCGTTTTGTTTTAACTGCATTCTGGAACCATTCTTTGTTGGATTCGAACCCCGTCATCACAGTCAACTCGTTTCTGCATCTAAAGTCTTAAATTTGTACACAGCAAGCCACTGGACAAACTGGTAATAGCGAAAAAAGCCGTCCACAATGAGGCAGGTGGTCAAATGGTAGTGTGAAAAGAAAAGTCGTCTGCCCTGTAGAGTTTGTTTTAAAAATGAAATGCAGACATACATAGCTCTAGCTACATAATTTGTGCTCTCCAGAAATGTATATGGCTCTACGTTTTCACAATGAGACTGTGTTATTTTAAAATACCCTTTAGCTCTTCTTGATATATTTTTGTCTTTGCAATGTTACAATACAATAATTATTTTAGTCCTATAAACCTTTTTTTTTATTAGCATGAAAAGAATTTAGTTTTTTTAATAACAATAAAAACACTTCTAATAATACTTTAAAATCTAATAACACTTCTAAATCTAATATCACTTCAAAATTATGGTTCTTAGTTGGCAATGATGATTTCATGAATAAATTTAATTCCACAAATGGCTTTTAAAAGTGTAAAAAGGTCCATTAGATAATTAAAAGTGTTGCTGAAAGGTAAACCAACATTTACATTCGGAAACAAAACATAAAAAACTCTCTCGCATGGCATTGACGTAAGTACACAACTTTATTTGTAAGAGTGAAGCTTTTTTGACATGTTTACTTGTATGTGTGTACATGTTTCCAATTTTAGCACTGGAATGGAAAGCAAAACCTGAACCACCAGAAACATAAGTATATATTTATGATACACGTGTATATACCAAAATACACACCACAAAAACAAAAATAAAAAACTGTCACTGTATTTTAAATTATTACAAAACATAAACAAATACAAAAGTTAATGTAATGGCATTTACCTGTCTTTTTCTGTGGTGTTTTATTACTTAGATTTTATTTAGCACTGTAAGTTGTCAATGGAAAGATTCTTGGAATGATCCAGATCTGTTTTTTTTTTTTTTTTTTTTTGGAAGGACAAAAGAAGTAATAGCAGAGTAAGATGTGAGTCGACCAGGTCTGGAACCTGTGTTAGTGTGTGGGTGGCATTCGCTTATGAGGGGCTGCTACTTATGCTGTGATTTTACAATTTTATCTGTTGAAATTGAAGCTGGGCCGATAAATTATATTATAGCAAATCGTGATAAAATTTGTGTCAATTACAACGATAAGCTCTGGACTTGTTTACTCTATATTGATCTAAGAGCCAATCACACAGTACAAATGTGCAACAAATGGAATCTTAAAGTGTGTTGATATTAGACATGTACTGAATTATCAGCTGCTGAAAATTTTTTGACCGAAAATATGTTATGCCATTTAATGCCCCCTTTAATTTTTGTGCCTTCAGTTATTGTTAAGGTACTCTTTTAAACATGGAAGCATTAACAACGTGTATTGAAATATATATCGTTATTGTTCAATATGGAAAAAAAAATGATTGAGACAGCATTTTTGCCATATCACCCAGCCCTAGTTAAAAATGCTTTTTTTTTTCTCTCTGCCTCAGTCTTTCAAATGCTTGAAGCGAGTCATTTTACCATGTTACATTGTGCTTGATGTCTCTGTCAACTGTTTTAAGCCACTTCAGGGTTATCACTGGTGGTGCAAACCCAACTAAGATGATGACCCTATATGCCAATAAAGAATCTTTATCTTTAAAACTGCGGCTATGTTCAATTCATGACTGAATTATTCTTTTGAGTTTAATCTTTTCTTTTGAATCTTAAGTTAAATCCATTAATCCAGTCTACCAGAACAGTCGTCATGGTTCAGTTTTGCTCTTTCATCACATACAGCTGTTAAATGGATTGGGAATAAAGCAAAAAAAAAAAAAAAAAGTGAGAGAGAGAGAAAAAAGTAGCATGAACTATTTTTAAAAGAACTGATATGGTCCATTTTGACGATAGACACATTCTTTACAATGAAATTGATCTAGAAATTCATATTTTGTGTTCAGATGACAAGATTGTGACAATAAAGACTTCCTTCACTCTCTAAAAAAAAAGAATAAACAAAAAAAAAAGAAAAGGCAACCACACATTCCAGCATAACTGATGCCTTCTGCACGCTACATTTAGTTCAGACCACTTCCAAAAATCACCACGAAATTGTTCAAATGCTCCCTTCTTCGAAAAAGTACACAACCATTCACAACGCCCAGGATACCTTGAAACACAAAGCGTGTAATGATTACTCCCATCCCCAACTATATGATGCTGGAAAGTGGTTGTTTTGTTTGCAACATGCATCAAGGTCTTTCAAGAGATGAGACAGAGTCAAGCTGAGAGTTGCGTATTGGTGAGTTGCTGCATCAAAAGCATTTTGAACATTTCTAAAATAAGGAAATTGCTCTCGCCTCAAAACATTTTTTTTGAGAAGTTGAGAGGGATGGGGAGGAGAAAAAGGATATGAACTCAAGGTGAGAGACTAGAGGAGAATTGTCATGGGAGTGCAAGATTATCAGAAGGGTGAGCGAGATGAGCTGTAACAGGCATTCTAAAGCAGATATTTGTTCAGGGGAGGCCACAGACCGAAAAACGGTGCCCTTGAGAGAAAGAAAGCGAGAAAAGGATGGGGGGATAGAGGGAGAAATGAGAGAAAAGGAAAGAAGCATGGGTCATGTAGGATCAGGGTAAATTGGAGGGCTTGTAGAAACAAGTGTCACAGGTTCAAAACCCTCAGCACTTAAGAAAGACGGTTGCCAAACAATGCCAGCGAGTGGAGTGACAAACACAACACTCACTGCTAACAACATTATTTTGACTTTAGTCATAGATGACAGATTGCTGATAGACAATAAAACACAGAGCTAACATAACCAAACAACATCACTCTTGAGAGATATCCAGCAGGTTTAGTGACTAGCTAAACAAATAGAAAAATTTATATATACATTTGAAGACAGAATTATTAAACCTTCTGAATTATTAGGCCCCTGTATATCAATGTATACAATAAATAAATAAATAGCATCATATAAATTGTGTAAGTTAACCAAACCAGAACACAAAAGAAAAAAAAAGTAAAAATGAAAAAAAGAAAGGGGGGGGGTTGCTAATATCATTACCTTAATTATTATTTTAACTCGCTACAAGTTTGCTAACATAGGTTGCAGAAATTTTGAAATGTTTCCTATTCAATCATTGGTCCCACTTTATATTAAGTGTCCTTAACTACTATGTACTTACATCAAAAAATAAATACAATGTACTTACTGTGTTTATATTGTATTTGAGAACACTTGTGGTGCTTTTGAGTTGTGATAGAGGTTGGGTTATGGACAGGTTTAGTGGTATGGGTAGGTTTAAGGGTGGGTTAAGGTGTAAGGGATGGTCAACAGTGTATTTACAAATGTAAATACAAAAGTTAATTACAGATGTAATTACATACATGTATTTAATTAAGCATAAGTACACAATAAATACATGTATTTACACAATACGTACATTGTAACAAACTATTAATTCCTATGTAAGTACATATTAGTTAAGACCACTTAATATAAAGTGGGACCCAATCATTTCGTGTAAACTATAGGAGAGCTTTTCAAAAGCTGCAACTCTTCCTAACTCTGAGATCCACTGGAAGATTTCCAGTTTTTAACAATCACTTGTCTGCTTAGCATGATACAGCTCTGTATCCAATGTGATTCAGCTTTATTCATGTGGCTTAAGGGACAGGGGTAAGGGGCTAATAATTTTGACTTCAAAATGTTTTTTTAAAAAATTTAAACTTTTATCCTAGCCGAAATAAAACAAACCTCCAAAAGAGCTAAATATTATCAGACATACTTTGAAAATTCCCTTGCTCTGTTTAGATCATTTAGAAAAGATTTAAAAAAGAAAAATTATTTCAAAGGGGGTTAATAATTCTGATTTCAACTGTTTAAACATACATAAAAGACCAAATATATGGGGGAACAAAACATTCAATTAAATTATAACTCAGATATTTTCAATTTCCTCAGCACATTCACATTTGGACTTTTTATTTGGCCAAACTATTTACTTATTGAAATGAAAAAAAAAGTATAATTATGTTGGCCTTGATGTCTTAATTCTTGCTTTTTCAAGAGATAAACTCGTGTTAAAGAGTGTTAAGTTATAAATAAGCAAGAAAAGTAGAAATAAATTTTCTTATTCACTGCTGCAACACACACATTCCTTCGACAAGTTTTTTTTTTTTTTTTTACAAAACCTTTTAACTATGGCAAATTCCATTTTCCTTCAGTTTTGATTTTTCACCATCTCAACCATTCTTACCCTCTCACTGTGGCACTATAGACCTGCTACATACCTGCTATGAAAGAGTAATCAGAAGGACGTTTATTAAGAGGCAATCTTGTCAACCAGATGGCAAAAGGTCAACCAGACAAAATACAGGGGTGGATTATTCTTCATCATACACACTCTGAGGTCTGTTGTAATCTCTATCATCTGCTGCACGATTACAGGACAATGTGTAAAAACCATTTTCTGATGACCTGAGCACACTGCACAGGGATCCAATTCTAATATTCACCACTAACTCACACAGAGAAAATTTAGGAGGCCTGAATGCCAAGACATACTGGTAGTGGAAATGTTTACATGATAAAGATTTTTTGCAGACAGATGAGAGCACTATCAAAACAATGGCCATTCACACTGGTGCAAAAGCAAAGAAAAGCTATGTACTACGCATGCCAGGCTAGTAGGTGTTAATGTCACTTTGTATCAGGGCTGAACAATATTCAATAAATACAATTCAATTCAATTCAGCTTTATTTGTATAGCGCTTTTACAATGTAGATTGTGTCAAAGCAGCTTCACATAAATGGTCATAGTAACTGGAACAGAGTAGTTCAGTTTTTAGTGTTTAAGTTCAGTTCAGTTCAGTTTAGCTCAGTTTAGTGTGATTTAAAATCATTACTGAGAGTCCAAACACTGAAGAGCAAATTCATCGATGCGTAGCTCTACCAATCCTGAACCATGCGAGCCAGTGGCGACAGCGGAGAGGAAAAAAAAAACACCTGATAGGAGTGAAGAAAAAAACCTTGAGAGAACCAGACTCAGTTGGGCACGACCATTTTAATTTCTTCGCTGGCCAAAAGTCTTGTACAGAGCTTCAGTCACCGTGGTGGAGGCTGGAAGATGGCCTCAGCGAAGACTCGTCTGTCCCTGGACCATCGCTGGAATCAGACTGAATCTGACTTATTTCAGAATCAGAAATGAACAATATCATTTGGGCATCGATATCGCAATACGTGTATCTGCAATAGTCACATCGCAGGATTAGATTGTTTATTAAAGATTAAAAGATTAAGATAATTGAAAATATTATTTATTTATACAATGATGACCATGATATTTTGTTTGATTACTCAATTTAAGTACATGAATATGGTTAGACTCCAGAGAATACTTGTCGTATTTATGTTTCTAATTTATTATATTTTATGCAGATGCACTGCATAGAAAAAAAGATGATCATCCCACTTGATCTGAATGAATGAAATATTTCCAAATAGAGCTATTCAAATTATCTAGTGGAATTATAGTCATATTGCAATGTATATCACAGCAAAACAAATTATTGCAAGGTCAGATTTTTCCAATATCGTGTAGCCCTACTTTGTATAGAACTTTTCAGAAACTCTTCATGTTTGATCTGCCATTGTTGCTTTGGTTGTGTCTGTGTATGCCTATAGTAGGGCGGGGCGAAAAAAACAGTATCGATATTTATTGACCGAACCCGAAAAAAGGATGTAAGGATGTCGCCAGAGTGGCTTTTTGGTTTCTTTTCATGTGCATCCCAGCCACTAGCTTCCCATCAGAAAGATTTCATTCAACTTCACTATTTTCGCAATGTTGCAATTTGTATTTGAATAGTAATGGTTGGTTCCTTTTCATGAAAGCTCAGGTTTGGTTATCATAAGAATATTGACAGAATTTGACATTTACCGTATCATTATTATTCACACCTTACAGATGTTGATCTATCTTAAAGTTTGCTTTGATTGTTAAGTATTTACACTTAATGATTGCACACTTTGTTACATTTTATTTATCAAGTTTAAGAGTATCGTTAACACTTATGTTTATTTTATTATGAAGAGATGGCATACTTTGTTTAAACATTTAAGATTTGACTATTAAAACTATTTGCCTGAATAGTGTTGGTAAATTAAAAAAAAGTGTTTAAATAACAAAAATATCATAATATTTCTAAATGGATTGTAAAAAAAAATATTCAATAATTATCAATATTTAATGATAAAAACTGTATCTAGATATTCATTTACTCATTTCCTATGGTCTCTATTTCATGGGTCAACACAAAAGAATGAACCCCCAACTATTACGGCATTTGTTTTATGCAGCGGATGCCTTTCAAGTTGCAATCCAGAAGTGAAAAAACACCCATACACACTTATTTACATACACTCATAAAATACGGCCAATTAAGCTTATTTAATTCACCAACTCTGCATGTCTTTAGGCTGTTGGGGAAATCAGTACCATCGTGCCGCTCCCTATACAAGGAGTTGTATCTAGACCAAGGGAGGGAATCTATGGCTCCGGAGCCACATGGCTTTTTGACCAAAAATATGTGGCTCTCAAATTGTCTTGCTTCAACAATATTTTAAAGTTTAAAAATGTTAAACTGTCACTAGAAATCAGTTTCCTATTGAAAATACAATTACGGTTATGTTGCAAAATGAATAAAAATAAGAATAAAAGGACGTCTCAACCAATGCCACTGTGTGATTCTGTGAAATAACTTGAATACATCAGTAATGGGGCAAGCAATTTACATGGCTACAATAACCTCACACACGTAAATTCGAACATTATACATTCAAATAAATTATGTTGTATGTTCTATGGCAAAGTGTGTGGTATTCCCTCGTTATCCCCAATTACAATGATCAGATAAAAGGTCCAGAGATAATTTCAAGTGTTATATTTGCATTTGGAATCTGTTACTGTCAACTCTTAAGATGAAATGCAAAGAACTGTCACTATCAGTCAAGCAAGCCATCTTTAGGCTGAAACAAAACAACCCCATCAAAGAGATAGCAAAAACATTAGGCGTGGCCAAAATAACTGTTTGGAACATTCTTAAACAGAAGGAATGCACCAGTGAGCTCAGCAATACCAAAAGGCCCAGAAGACCATGTAAAACAACTGTAGTGGACGTACATACATAAATGTCTCTTTACAAAAAATGCATTTGCCAAAAATATTCAGAAATGGCTATTTGTTGAAAAAAGGTTTCTAACCCCTGAGACCCCTAGACAATATATATAAAAAATATATATATAGTCAAAAATGGCAAATACATAAATTAAGTTAATTTATATGTGCAACACAGTTAAAATTATTACATAGACATGCACTATTTGTTAACTTGTCTTTATGACACCAAAATGCAAAAACAAATGAATAATAAAAAAATAAATAAATTCTAATATAACTAATTTAGTCTCCTTTGCATTATGGTAAACAAGCATACAACTGGTTCTTTTAACTGTAAAGCACTGCATTTTACCAAGGTTTTAGCAGAGTCAAATTGTCTCTACAGACATTGACAGAACAACGGACATATGCTTTTGTCTAAAAGTGTTTTGTAATCTTTTCTTTTTCAGCATGATGCTGTTGATACTACATGTGGGAGGAAAAAGGAATGAGATAAAATCCTTTTTTTTTCTTACTGCACACACAAACAGTGCAAACACCCTCCAGTGCAAGGTTTGAATAGCAGCATTCTAAATCAAACTAGAAATCACAGTCTCTGTGGTCCATGCTCCAACGCTTTCACTGAGAACTCATAGATTATACGCTATTGGCATGAGCGCCAGTGCCAAAACCACTCCATTGGCATAATCAAGCAATAGTATAGCCTAAATCTTCTAGGGCCCTGGGCCCGGTGGATTGATCTATTTCACATTGGCAGCAAACACACTGACATCGATATAAAACCACTGAGTATGAATGACCTGCTGATTCCATCTGATTCCAACGTCTCCAGTCTCATTGCAGAGCTGCTCTCATTAATTCATACTCAATACAGCTGTGTCAAGTTTACTGACATTAAACTCGCGTTAAATGGCTGATAAATGTCAGCATTGTAAAACTGAGAAATAGTTTTGATTGGAAAATCAATCAAAGATCCATAAGGTTATGGTGGAATGCTGGTTAACACGAGGCCATGGAGTGATTAGTGAGAGATGCAATGCATTGTGGGACAATATCTGGCTGTGATGCTTATAAAAGAGCTGTCAGGCGTAGGCCAAATGGTTTAACATTACAATTGCATTAGTGTTGTCTTTACAATTCATGAATTATTGAAGGCCGTGAAGGTCGCATAGATTCTCAACTGATTGTTCAAGCAAATGCAACCTTCAGGAAGAAAACCTAATTGTGTTGGCCAACGATAAATTGTGGCAACAAAGACAAAACACAAATCCTCCACAAATTGCTTATTGTTAGGATTAGTCATCATTTCGCTGGTTCTCAAGGATCTTTTCGTATAACTTGGAGGCTGTTCCATATAAACAAAAGACCTCCAGTGAAGTGTGCTCTTGAGGACCTTGGGACATTAGGGACAGGTGGAAATGGATGGACAAAAGAGCCCTCAGTCCTTCAGGGACGCAAGGGATTAGCAATCGGGGCCTTGGTCTGAACGGAGAGATTTTCGGGTGAAAGAATATGTTAATGTGAGAGGTTAAATGCAAAGATGATGACAGGAAGCACTTGACTTCTGAACCCACAATCGCGCTGCCCTCAAGCAGCACCCGAATTCACTATTCATTGGCCGAAGCTCTCTTGTCTGTCAAAAGTTCTGCTCGGTGAGATTGGACGGATTAAGCATATGCTGATTAGTCTTAATTAACATTTAAATGCTTGTAAGAATGTCCTGTTCTAGACAAGATTGGAGAGGCCTGGTTTATGCTAATTCGCCGTGTGGAGAGTCTATGGGCCTTTGGTTTGGAGAAAGGGATTAACGGACACCTGATTATGACAAATGAAAGGTCAAGTGGAGCTCTGATGAATGCCAGCCACTGGTTTGCATTTATATTCCTTACCCTAGTTTGAAACTTTCAACTCAAAGAACTTACCAAAGCTAGAGGAAAAAAAGTGTGTGATCTCTTAGGATTTACCTGATTTCAGCATAACTTCTTTCATGACATTTGACAAAACTGTAATGTTTGAGAAAAACAGAGACGAGGAAACACTTTCATGTCTTAATTAAAGCATGTGAAAAACAATGTGAATTTTTAGATTTAATAACCGATTGACCCTCCTTTTGCAGCAATAACTTCCACCAAACTTATCCTGTAATTGCGAACCAACGCTGCACAATGTCAAGGGGAAATTTTTCTCCATTACTCTTCACAGAAAAGCAACATTGTTGGGATGTTTGATGTGAATCATTTTCTTGAGGTCATGCCAAAATACCTCAATCGAGTTGAGGTCAAGACTCTGATTGGGTCTCTCAAGAAAACTTAATTCCTTCTGTTGTTGATTTACTCCCTAGCTTTGGATTAAAAAAAAAAAAGAAACAACAGTAAATCAACTTCTCTTGAGCTTCAACTGGCAGACACATGACCTTATGTTTTCTTGAAAATGGTACTCATAAACTTGGAAAATCAGAAAAAAAGCTATCCAGGCTACCTAAAGTACATAGCAAAGAGGCCACACACTTTGATGGCCCTTCCAGCATAGTTTACAGTTGGGAGTGAATGTGTTGTGCACTTTTCCAAACAACTTATCTTTGGTTTTAGTGGTCCACATGCAGAAAACTTTGCCAAATATTCTGTGGAACTGTTTAATCTTGGGTGTTCAAATTCCTATTGAAAATGGGAAGCTAAAATTGTTTTGGTTTTGACAGGGCCAGACCATATATCTCCAGCCCAGTTTTCACCTAATGTGAACGGGTGATCACAAGTGATCAGCCAATATTCATCAAGTGGTATTAACATGTTGTTTATTACTTATGTTGTTTTGCGTTTTTTCACAATCTGCATGACAGGAGTGCTCGGTACAGTACAAATATTACAGATGAACAAGTCAACATTATGTTCCTTAAGAGCAACCAGGAATGCAAGCAAATGATAAGCATGTGGATGGCAGCTCTTGAATTAAATTACTGTTTTTGTGATGTTCAAACACATTTGACCACAATATGAAAGTAATACAATCACATATGCTTTTTAACTACACCTGGAATTGGTTAACTCCCCCAACTCAAGATCAGACTCATGTAAATTAAACAGAGTTTTGATTGGATAAGTCATTAGCCTAGAAAAGTGATGGAAAATGCTGCTCCTGGAGCACTACGGTCCTGCAGAATTTAACTCCATTCCTAATCAAGCACCCATGCCTTTAATTTTCAAGAAATCCTCGAGGGACTTCCAGTTATGATGTGCAGCTGAAAAGTTGCAAAAACGGAGCTCACTGTTAAATATCAATGAAAAAATCCAGAATGTTTTTTAACGTCTGATATTCACTTAAAACGAACTTAAGAGACAAAATGCCACCAAAAAATGTTCAATGACAATATCATCCAAAGCCATCAGTAATGTTACCTCTTAACGGGGATAGCTCAGAGCTAACCAACAACCAAGCTGAGGCACGCCTAGAAATGCGACTGTTGTGATCGGTTCTCTTTCAAATAGACTAGACAAAAAGTTATACTCATGCACCCACAATCTTGCTGCTTTCAAGAGCTCCAGATTTGTCTTTTTGTAAGTAGCACCAGTCACTTTAATCATTCTTTGAACAGATTATTAATTGGCCTAACCTTAACCGTGTGATCATCCTTTAATTTTCATACATGGTATGCTTTTCACCTGCTTTCTTTTGCTTAGTTATTTTTGTTAATATGGTTTAATTGTCATGTTTTTGATAATAACATTGCTTAAATTGGAGAATTACTCCCCATTTGAATGTAGTTACTGGTGATCTGGAACCCAGGACCGATTACTGTGCATATTTTAGACACATAACATTTTTTTAAATGTCCTTTAAAAAAACAATCATGTTTTGTTTTGTTTGTTTGTTTGTTTGTTTGTTTGTTTAGAATTGTTTTGTTAAATAAAAAATATAGTGTACAGCTATATTTTGCTTGTTTTGACACATTTCATTTTTGGGGCTAAGAAATAATTATTTATTTATGTTTGGAGAGATAAATTTGGTAAATCCTTAATTTCATTTGATCCGACGACCCATTTGCTTATGCTCATTGAGCAAGCTCATACACAACACACTCAAAAAGTGAAATGAATTAGGCATGTGGGCATATCATAAAGTCCAAATCCAGTAATTTTAGCATGTCAAAGTAAAAATGATACATATAAAATAAATTTTCCCAACAACAGAATTGTGAAAAACTACTAGCCACAGTGGCTGGTGATCAAAAAAGTAAATGTCAAGCCCTAGTTTCATGGATAAAATTTCGGGCACATATGCGCCCAAAACGGCCTCAATTTCGAGCCCTGACATATGAACAAAAACTCTGCATTACAGTGTCCCTCAATGGCCAAATATCATGCCACCCTGCAACATGAATAATTTAAAAAGTCAATGAAGAGACATACATAAATAAATAAATAATAACATTTAACTTACTTAAGAATCAAATTAAATTAACAAATCAATGCAGAAATCCAAGCAAATACAGTTACCAATTTTACCTGAAACACTATAGACATTAACAAAGGCCAATATGGTCTACCAATGTTAGTATTAAAGCAAAAACACTGAACAACTGAAACGAACTAGACCCAAACACTAGTCCTGTGAAGCTACGTCTGTATCTCCTCCATGCAACAAACGACATGGTCTGCTCATTAAAAGCTCTTATACTAAATAAGTTCTCTCTGAAACACAGCCCCATTGCATCACTGTCCAACCAGCTGGCTGTGTTTTGAGTTGTTTTATAAAAGAGCGGTATGCAGATAATGAGCATGTTACTTTAGCCTTCAACCACACTAGCAGCACAGGATGACAAGACCAAGAGCTTTCTGATGAAAGAGCCATGAAGAGCATTTCTACAGCCTGTGACAGAACCGGATGACACTTCAATGTGATCACACACATTAACTCCTCATGTCTGAAGTAGGAGGGGGAGAGAGAGAGATAGAGCTACACCAGTCCGCCTCATATGTTTGATCAATCCATAAGCAGCATCATCACAGATCTCTGTTTATTTCTTCCTCTCTTCAAAGGACGAGTAGAGAAATCAGAAAGGTCTATTTTCAAAGTGATAAAAGATTAAAAACTTGCTTTCGAACTTACTCCCTGGCAATTTGTCTCAAGTACCAAGGCCCGAAAATGTACAGCTTGATCAACAAGCATTCAGGATAACGTGAAGATAGAGAGAGAGAGAGAGAGAGAGAGAGAGAGAAAAAATGAGGGGGGGGGGTCTTTTTGACCTCATGCAAATTGCAAGCTTCCACTTCTATCACTGATGACCCTAAATACATTTCAATTCATTATGAAAGAACTCAGCTTCCCTCCTCTACTCCCACTTCCATCCAAGACTCTATCTCTCCAAGTCCTTCAATAATTAACATTGCTGCAAACTCAGTCGTCTCACAAAGCTGTGAATAATAGGAGACATTTGCATTCCCTTTCACTCACACACACACACACACACACACACACACACCCGAGCGCGTTCACTCAGGAGAACTAAAGGTTGATTAATTCAGCAGGCCTGAGTGTCTAGAGCAGATGCTCAGGTGGCTAACGAAGGCAAGCTCATTCATATGGAAGACAGGACTTCTCACAAAGAAATAGCGGGAGAAGTGTTCCACTTACGGAGCTCCTCATTTTTCCCCCAATTCCTCAGAATGTTCACCATTAACTACAAGAAAAGGTAAATTGAAGGTATTTCACTTCTTAAAAAAAAAGGCAAAGACAGGCAAGAACATGTTAAAGCTTTATAACCTTAAAGAGCACTTGTGAGATCTGAAAATCTTGATGCAAGGCCTTTGTCCTGAAATTTGAGGCAAATCGTACAAAAACGACGCTATGATAATCTTCGCGCGTTCCCAGTCGCACATTGCTAACAGCAAACTGCACTAGGAGAGCCCTTATCCCTCATATCTTTAAAGTCTGACACACACCCGACGGTTCTTAAAATGACTCGCATCTAAAAACCATAAAGCACGAAAATGACACACCTACACTCTCCATCAAGAACACAGAGATTTTTATGGCAAGTGAGGTGACAAATGAAACATTATTTGTACTATTTTAGTGTCAGAGGCAGGCGAGAATTCCTCTCTCCTCTAACCTATAACTAGTGCCACGATCTGCTTATGAATCAATCAAAAACCTGTACGCCGCATTTATGATGGCCGCTGTGCTGACACTTCACGCGCGCTCTACATCACGTGCCGTGAGGAGAAATGCATGATGTGTCCGAGGCAGGAAATATGTAGCTGGACTGCTTTCCGGACTAGCAGCTGCTCCCGCTCCTGACAGAGCATAAGTCATGGAGTTTGACTGGCTCACCGCTAGCAGAGATTACATTTGAAGGGGTCGGGAAGGCTGAAAGATGGCTTGACTGTCAGCGTTTCAATCTGCACACGCAAGGATAATTTGTTCACAAAATTTAAGAGTCCCCAGGAGAGGTGGGGTGCCAATGCATTGGGAAGAGCAAATGGTACTAATTCATCTGCGATAAACTGCCCTGACTGGGAATAGAGAGAGTGGTGATGCTGATATGACACAATGTCATTGGTGAGGTCACCTCCTCAATGAATGATGTTGAGAAAGGAAGATGTCCATTTGATCTGTAAAACGAGATTGAGAAATAAGCATACTACTAACAAAACTGACATCTTTTTTCCACAAAGTTGACTCTATTAGAAGCAAATTTTAAAATACAACATCAATAAAGCCCAACCAAAATTTACAGTGTCCATTTGGCTAGTGGAGATTGTTATTCTTTAGGTGAACAATTAATCAGTGCACGTTAATCCACTGACAAAGTTTTACCGTTAACTACAAGGGAGTGATACACAAAAAGAAAGCCCGTCTCCCTACTTAATATTCTGTTCAAGTTGGAAGTACATCAACATACTGAGATAAAAGTTTCACTAATTTCCAGTGATTTGCACCAATTTGCAGCAACCTGCGAAACTTGACGCATGACCCTGCGTTTCCGGTCTGACGCATCCGCGTGCGTATGAATGGAAGTCTATGGGAGGGAAAAGCTCAGTGTGACCGCAGCTTTATGATTGATTTAAGGTTATGTTTCTGCAAGTAGCAATTATTGGGACTATGGCTGCATGATATATCGTTTCAGCATTGATATCACAATGTGATCATTCGCAAAAGGCACACTGAAATAGGGTGGATATGCAATATAGAGTTTGTATTACAATTTATCATTTGCATGTGTTTTTGATAAATGCGATTGTATGATTTTAAAACATTCAGGTACAACAAATTGTAGCATTTGTGACCTTAATTATGATCATTTTCATTGAATTGTTTTTATCATTCAGTTACTCGAGAAATGATAAAACAGTTTATTTAAATTGTATATTTTTCTTGATTGTATTTATAGTTTGTTATGCATGAAAATACTCACAACACATACTAAAACAGAAATGTGATGCAAATAGTACAGACCACAATGAAAACATGTTAGGAGACCACAAAACGTTTAGATTGTTTATTAGATTTTATGGAGATGCAAATAGTAAACATTAATTCATCAATCTCTGACAAAACATGCCCATGAAAATACAACATATGCAAATTCAGAAAAGTGCTGCAAGTAGCACAGACAGCGATGAAAATGTGCCGGGGGATCTCAAAAATGTTATAGATTGTTTATTAAATTTTATGGAGATCGAAGAATCCTCCCAATTGATCTAACATTAACAATTATTTCCAAATAAAGATATAATTCAAATGGTGAAATTGTATTAAATTTCAATCGCATTTCAGTCAATTTGAACTCAATTCAAATCACAATATATATCACAATGTTAGATTTTTCCAATATCATGCAGCCTTTATTGAGACCAAATCATTGTTAAAAAAATTATAATCCCTCAGTTCAAGAGGCTGAGAATTCCAGAGGGCGATAACAGAAAGGGAAAGCTGTGTCAGCCATAGATCTTAGATCTGTTTGACTGAGAGGAACCACGTTTGACTGAGAGGAACATAATCTACAACTGGAAATGTATAGATGTAAAAATCATGTAAGGTAAGATAATAACTGTAAATTTACCATGTAGTTAATTGTAAGCATCATTGGCTGATAAACATCACACAAACATGCTTGATGTGATAAGTCAAGTGGTTATTAATTGACCAAAAGAAGGTTCTGTTACATACAGGTTAGGACAACAGAGATGAGGATCGATGTGCAGTTTAATAATCAAGAGTAGTCAGGCAGGCAATAGTCAAACAGGTACTAACTGGAGCATGAGGGAAATCAAAATAACAGGTGAATGGTCAGGACTGGTGGTATAACAGCATAAACAATATAAAAAAAGGTCAAATTCCATGGGAAGGCAAGACAAAGAAAACGCTTAATTTTAACAAGTGAACAAGACTCTGCAACAATGTGAGTGTGTGTGTGCTGTGTTTATAGTCCATCTGATCAGTCCTGAACAGCTTCAACTGTGTGTGTTTGCAATCAAGTTGAATAAGGGCCAGGTGTGTAAGTGAAGTGCAAGATGGGATTTGTAGTTCATTGAAGTGGCAGATTTGTAGTTATTCAGCCATCTGCAAATGCTATGTCGCTGGTGATCGTGACAGGTACTTTGAGGCTGCATAGCCAGGGTAAGATGATAATAGCAAATGAGTGCCGTGACATCCATATGCTTGATGTCAATCAGTCGATTCGTGTCAATCAGTCGATCAATCAATACAGCTATATGTTCATACGTTTGAGTTAATGTTTAGGGCACTAACAATTGTAGCAGGATTTGATCCCTCAAATGAAAGGTGTTTACACAATAAAATGGATACTGAATGCAAGTTTGTTAAAATGCATATAAATGCTGTTGAGCTTAACTTTATTCAGCAGCATGAGTGGTCTAGCTGACATAAGTGGAAAAGAAATTTGTTTTAGGGGAAGAGCAAGTAATTAAATTAATAGTGTTCTAACCAGGCATGACGTGACAGGATTCCAGTGACAGGCAATTTGTCTTACAACTCCAAATGTAAAAAAGGGGCATGGCATATCACAATCAATCACAAAACACAGCCAATAAGAAAAGTACCTCTGTTGTTGGTTCTCTCTTTCACTCCTAACATACACAAGAGAAGATGGTACAATTAACATTAGACAACATATTTCGCCTTGTAGAACTGTTGAGACAAATATTGAAAAACTGAAAAAAGGTAGTATTAATACTTGTTAGGTTAAAGCCATGATTAACATATTATTTATTATTATTATTGCTGCTATTATTATTATTGTTATTATTATTAGTAGTAGTAGTATAGCTTAACACTAAAGACTTTATAAAAAATAAATAGAAAATAACTTTATAAAATAAAAGATTGTGCATTCATATAGTTACCTTGGAATTATAAGGTTCTATCTGCGTTCTAAATGATTTTGAGATATTGAGCTTCAAAGTTTATACTTTCCATATAGCAAACAATGTGTGCGACAGTTCTCTTTCATAAACTAACATGACAGAGACCCTAAATGTATTCTAAATGTAAATGATTAAAGTTTTCTTAAATTTGCAAATTGGGGTTAAAAAAAAAAAAACGGCAAATGCAGATAGTTCTAAGTAAATTCTAATTCTAAGAAGTCATTATCCTCTTAAAATTATAAGGTTTTATCTGGCAGAACAATAATTGAAGCATTACTTTTCAAGAAATACAATCAGTCTGCTGATTTATTTATTATTTTTATTTAATTCTACTTATTAATTTATTTATTTTTAAAATTGGTGTATGTAATGTTCGAGTGTTAAATTGTTGCTTTCTATAACACTTATTTAACAGTTTAAGGCTGTGCAAAATATTCTATCCAGTGCAGCTATTCATTTTATGTAATTAATATGGTAATATTGAATTATATGCTTTATATAATTTATTGAATTATATGCCCCATGAATTATATTAAGTTTTTGCCTTCAAGGCTTAATATCAAATTTAAAATCTTAAAAAAAAACAAATCAGAGAATGAGCAAATGTGTTTAATAAACAATGAAAAATGTTTCACCGACTAATATATATATATATATATATATATATATATATATATATATATATATATATATATATATATATATATATATATATATATATACATATACAAATAAAAATATATTTTACATTTAATATATTATATTTTTAAAATATCTGTTTCTTTTCCAACAACATAAAATTCAACATTTCATCTCAATGTTGAAAAATCTTAAATCATCTCATTTACACAATTTTTTTCAGTTTCAGGTTTCTTCTCAATTTTGAGAAAAACGATTTTGTATTTCTTTCTGGTCTTTCCTGCTGTGGACGGAGCAACCCAGTGGAATGACAAAGAAAGCTGATCCTGATTGGTCCTCATGCGTGCATTTAAAATGATAACTGACTGACAGAAAGACCCTTATAGAGCCAAGCTAGAGTTCGACTTTGTAGACAAAACCTTTTATATATATATATATAGTTTTAAAATATAGTTAAATATGAAATATATAGTTTTATAAAAAAGTTTTAAAAGTTTTAAAATATAAACGATTAAAAAAAAAAAAATCACAATGTAGGTTATCATTAAATAAGGATATGTGAATAACTCAATTTTAACAAAAATGTTAGATAGAACCTTAGAATTCCAAGGTTACGATATCGCAATTAATAGGAGAAGGTGCAACGCATAGTAATTCTCGCCTTCTACATAAAAGAACTAATCACTAATTGGTAAAGTCAACATGTCACCACAACACTGGATTGGCATTGACATATTCAGTGCCCTGAGACAGGACAGCACATGTGCATTGGCTAGACCAACCAGGAATATTGACTTTGTAATGCTGACCGAGCTTTTATTCATTTGCGTATCATTTAGGAAGTTTATGTGAGATTTTGTTTTTGATTTGAGGTGTAGAGTGCGGCAAGTAGTTTTCTTATTCAAGTAAATGCTCAAGGATGCTTGAAAAAGCTGTTCAGATGTATTGCAAATCTGCAGAGTGAACGAAAATTCCTTGAAACAGATTGTATTACTTAATTTTCACTGCATCTTAACTACGCCTCAGCTCATCATGCGGATCTCACCTGAAGCCTCTGAACAAAACTAGTTTATCTTACTCCCAAAGGACAGACCTGACTCCAAGACAATATGGCGTAAATGTTAAATATGTATAATTAGGTGTACAAGTCTTCAGATGTGTTTGATCGCTGCTCACAGCAGATGGTGCGCAGACATACCTACAACACTGTATGTTCTCAACAGACACAATCTGTCTCAGAAACAGGTGTTTCACCTCTTTTTTTGTCTCCTTTCCTCTTTTTATAGAGCGACATCCCCAACCGAAGACCTGTCTCAGTTGACTCTGCATGTTGCCGTTTCACGCTTGTTCCTTAAGAGGCCATTTTAGCCAGTCCTCGAAGACTAAGCGACACGGCCCCCTTTTGCTACACCAATAAGTGCTATTTGTTTATTTTTAGGCTGTATCCTGCTGACCCAGGAGAGGCTTTTAGCACATTTCCTTGCTTTTCCACCCCCTCCCTCGCTCTTTTTTTCCCCCCCTGTATTGTTTTGAGCAGTTTTTTTCCCCCTCTCGTCTTTTGTATTGAACGAGTTTGCTGGAGGGAGAGAGAGTTGGCAGGAGAACAAACGAATCTGTCTGCGACTCTCTCACTTTCGCTCAATCTGTTGCTCTCTCTCTCCCACCTCCTTCCACCGCTCGTTCTCTCTCTAAGCAGCACAGGTGTTGCTGTGGCAATGATGGCAGCCTTTGTCTGGCACCGTGAACTTTGTTATTGCATCTACACACTCGAACATCCCAGATCAGACAGACACACACACAAACGCATGTACGCACACACGCGCACCAATCCGTTGTATCAGTGTCCTCGGCGTTTCATCATCAAAGCAGCGTGTGGCCGGCGGTTTGAGGAGCAGAATATGAAACGGATAAAACAAATCGTTTGATGTCGGAAAGACAGGCATGCCGTCAGAAAGTACTTAAGCTCTTCCTCCCAACGGAGCGCACAAATTCCTCTCTTTCTTTCCTCATTAAGTTTCCTCCGTCTTCGCGCTTCTTTTGTCTTCCCCGTCAGGGCAGTTTCAGAAAGCTTGCATCATTGTTTATGATGCTTTATTGTCAGGAGATTAATGAAATAATAAATATTGACTTACTTAAACATTCTGTCAAAGGATAAGGTGTGTGATCTTTCTGTGTGCATAAGGGCTCGTGAATTTCAATTCCGATCTTTGCCCGAGGAAACCTGTTACTGATGTGACTTCAATGCTGGCATATTTTTCTAGAAATCCCTATAGAAGAGATAAAAACTGAATGTTTTTGAAACCCGTTCGTTGATTTAGGTAGGCGAGCAGTTTGCTTACTGTTGTGTTGACAAATGAGGTTTATATTCTAGTAGTGTTTACACATGTGGACAGAGAGGAAGCGGCAATGTCCTTGCTCTTAGTCTGCCTTTTTAATGTTTTTATTTGAATATGGAAACACTTTCCACTTCTCAGCAGTCACACAACATCATAAGACTTTAATATTAGGTTAGATTTAGATCATGACATCATTACTTTGATGTTTAATAATGACGTTATTACATTGATATTTGGTTGATTTTAGATTACGTTGGTAAGTGGCCAAAATCCAATGTCTGATAGATGTCATAGGGTAATATCCATACAACATCAAGGCGTAACATGATTAGCGTTGATTTTGGTTGATTTAGGTTGGACATTGGAGTCGGCTTAATGTTGGGTTCTGACGTCAACCCTATTTTCATTTTCAAACAAAATCCACTGTCCCCATGACGCTGAGGTACAGCGTCAATATGATGTCATGTTGACATCCTGTGCCTGCAGGATTATTACAGAAGTAGCTTTCAATAATGTATGTTCATTCATTCATTTTCTTATTTACTTATATATCAGGGGTCACAACAGCGTAATGAACAGCCAACTATCGCAGCTTATGTTTTATGCAGCGAATACCCTTCCAGTCACAACCCAGTACTGGAAACTTACTCAAGTACACACTTATACACACTTACTCACACACACACTCCCAATACAGCCTATTTAGTTAATTAAACTCACCTATACCGAATGTCTTTAGACTGTTGGGGAAACCAGAGCACCCAGAGGAAACCCACGTGAGCGCAGGGAGAACATGCAAACTCTAAAATGACAAATGGCCAAGACGGGACTGCTTTATGCTGTGAGGTGACAGTGCTAACCACCGAGCCAACGTGTCGCCCATAACGTAAGTATCCTGTATAGTTAGCAGCATCCAAACTAACAATGAACTAACATGTGTCTATCCTGCTTAAGAACAACACCATTTTAGAGTGAATACTTCCTCATGAGCTACACGATTCAAGATAAACTGTGAATAACAATTTTGTTTCTAATATTTAAATTACTATCATCATTTTAAACTAAAGTTTTAATAAATTATTCAATACATCACTTAAAGACTTCACATTTCAATCCTGAATGATACATTCATTCAATTATCAAACATTCATTCATTCATTGAACAAGCATTTTTTAAGAATCTAATAAACAAATTATACAATGACAAGCTAATGGTTTCTTTTTCATTATTGACATAATGTAATTCTATAATATAATACATTTAACACAGCAAGTTGCTTTTAGATAGTGATTTACATTCGTTTATAATATCATAATATCCCAACTGACTGTTATCCCAGTACTACTATATGAAAATTTGAATGTTTGCAACAGAAATAATTAGGGATTTCCAGATCCGATCATGTGATCGGAAATCGGGCCTGATCACACGGTTTCAGACTCGATCAGAATTGGACGTTACCTCCCAATCAGGACTCGAATATACTGTAACAATAGTTATGCGGTGGCCCCAGTGTTAGACCTCTTTCTTGACTGACACACAAAAAAACAGCAACGCAAGCGACATGACATCACTTTGTTGCAGAGATGCTATTGGTTAAATGCCGGCAAAGTAAAACATGGAAATAATTTGAAGCAGCAAGCACGAGTACATGTATGTTTGTGGTCTGGAGGTATTATGAGGATGATGATGACAACATTGCCATAGCAAACTGTAAGATATGTACACTTGGGATTGCCTGTCGGGTATGTTAAGTTGAGGTGCTATTTGTTTTTATATTAGATATGTAAAAATATATTTACTGTTGAACTAAACTCCAAGAATTGACGTTATTTATTACTTGATTGTTCAAGCTACCTCACTAAAGCGCTCTGTTTTTTTAACAGAGTTGTTGAAGGTTAAAATAAGGTGAATTAAATAAAAAACAAGGAACATCCTGGATCTGGATCTTCTCTCTTCTTTATTCTTTTTTATGTATTATAGAAGTATCAAATCAAGTTTCGGTATCACTTGATACTCAAAAATTACGCAAATGACTCGGACTTGAGGGGAAAAAAACTGATTTGGACATCCCTAGAAATTATACTGTTTGAAGAATAACACAACTAAAGAATATAGTGGGCGACGCAGTGGCGCATTAGGTAGTGCTATCGCCTCACAGCAAGAAGGTCGCTGGTTCGAGCCTCGGCTGGGTCAGTTGGCGTTTCTGTGTGAAGCTTGCATGTTATCCCTGCATTCGCGTGGGTTTCCTCCGGGTGCTCAGGTTTTCCCAACAGTCCAAAGACGTGGTACAGGTGAATCGGGTAGGCTAAATTTCCCGTAGTGTATGTTGCATAAAACATATGCTGGATAAGTTGGCGGTTCATTCCGATGTGGCAACACCAGATTAATAAAGGGACTAATCCGAACAGAAAACGAATAAATTAATAAAGATTCAAGTTGTTTTAACCAAACATGATTCTCTCTCTCTCTCTGAATTAATTGGAGATGTCAAGGGCCAATTAACAATCATATACAAACCACATTTTGAATTAAAATCACATGGTTGGATAGTTTTAATGATTAATTGTGTAGCTCTGCAACAGTGTAAGCCTTCTACTAACACATTTCAAAGTGTATATTTTATTTTCTCATCAAAAATATTTGAAGGAGGCACTACCTCTCATGTCTCCTCAGATAAAACACCCCAGATGAGATCATATCTCAAAGCAATCACACTCATTGTCACCGTTCAGCCACACATCAACAGCAAAGAAGAGTCAAGCAGCCTTTAAAGTGTAAATACAACAGAACGACCTTTGTTTAGTCAAATATATGAATATGCGTTCACATATTTTGAAGATGAAAGACTCAATATCTAGCATGTGTCCGACCTCGTCCCTTTGAGCCTTTGATGCGCTTCCGAGAACCATGTTTTGAAGGCATTCTTATGTTAACTTTAAAAAAGCGTCTATTACCATGTGATTGATCACCTGATGATGCGACACGGATGAAAGGTGTTTACGATTCAAAAATAAGGTCAAAGCAAGAGCAAATAAGATGGTTTTTCGTTTCGCAATTTGTTTTTTCTTGTTATGATCTCTAGGTCTTTCATTCATTTGCCTTATTTACAGATTCCAGACTTGCATTAAATTGTCAGACTAAACATTGACCAGCCTTTGAAAGGTTTCTGTGAAAATCAGTCAAAACATTATTACTGAAACTACATCCTAACACAACAGATGGCAAGGTGTCTGAAGTAGCTTTGGGACATATAGTGTACTCAAACGAATAAAGAAACATTTCACAGGCAATTGAATATTAAAAAAAAAGTGCAGTCACACAAGCGTGCCATTATTATGGAATGTATGATGTGTGACATCACAATTGATGATGAAAAATTCAGACCCAGAACAATAACACAACCACAATGATGTCATCAATTAATCAAACCTACAACACTGACACATTTACTGTATAATTAGATGCCTGAAGGGGATCATTGGTGAACAATGGAACGCAGCAGTTTTTTTTTCCTCTCTTCCTTGCGATGGAAGGATGAAACAAATCGCTCGGATGTCAACTGAACGAGAGAGTTAATAATGCATTTGTCTGGATGGTGAGGGGGGTGAGAGAGGGAAAGAGAGAGAGATTCTTTTGAAGAAGGGGTACAGATGGTCATCAGATGGGGCTGAGAGTCGGAGAGTGTGGCACGGTGCTTTGACATCACCTGGGTGCACAGACTCCATATGCCACTAGACCTGACAACCTGCCACACACACACACACACACACACACACACACACACACACACACACACACACACACACACACACACACACACACACACACACACACACACACACACACACACCTGTTTGTGAACTCTTTCATGTTTAACACCTCTTCATGCATACTAATCATGTTTAAAATGAGCATGCTGTACCATCACATTGTTTTATTTTAAAATCTGAATGGATAATGTTAGGGATAGTGTTTGGTTGTATTGTGCAAATTATTTTTCACAATGTTATGTAATCCACACTTGTTATAAGCATAGCCTTAAAGTACAACTGATTTAAACCATTCTTATTACAAACATGCGGTGGCGCAGTGGGTAGCAAGTTCGCCTCACGGCAAGGAGGTCGCTGGTTCGAGCCTCGTGTGGGTCCATTGGCCTTTCTGTGTGGAGCATGTTCTCCCCGTGTTTGCGTGGGTTTCCTCCAGGTGCTTCGGTTTCACCCACAGGTACAAATGTAGTACAGGTAAATTGGGTAAGCTAAAAATTGACTGTAGTGTATGAATGTGTGTGAATGAGTGTGTATAGATGTTTCCCAGTGATGGGTTTCGGCTGGAAGGGCACTCACTGTGTAAAACAAATGCTGAATAAGTTGGCGTTCATTCTGTTGTGGCAACCCCAGAATAATAAAGGGACTAATATAATATAATATAATATAATATAATATAATATAATATAATATAATATAATATAATATAATATAATATAACAACTATTCTCACCAATGCACATTTGTACTTGTTTGGCAAGAAACAATGTTTTTCCAATATGTTTTTCCAATTATACAGTACTGTGCAAAAGTCTTAGGTCACCACCAGCTTTGGGATCTTAAGATTTTTGCACAAAAGTGTGTTTAACGTGACCTCTTTAGCACTAAGCAACAGCTTGCACTTGAATGAAAACAAAGAAACCAACATTTTTAAAAACACAGCCGAGACATTACACCCTAATAATATATACATATAATATCAAGCCATGGTCGACCCGAGCTCAAACAAACCTTGTCGTCGTTTTGATGAACAGCCACAAAGCCAAAAAGAGGAGCAGAATAGCCTGTGCCTGGTTTTTTTTTTACAAGGCTGTCTAAAGTGCGAGCGGTTTCACTTTCTCGTGTGTGTTTGCCGCGCACCTATATTTGAAATAACAAGCTTCTTAAGCCGATTACAACAATGTGTGCCAAATAATAATGTGTGATATTCAATCCTTTCAAAAACAAAGGAGAGGCCAGAAAAAGAAAAGGAGCTAATGATTCTTTCAGCAACCTAAAACCTGAACAAACTGCCATGTTTAACTATTATCCTCAAAATTACTTTCTTACAACAGGCTCCTCAAAGAGAATGAGGAGTAATATATAATGTGACTATACACTCACTAAAACAACAAATGTAATTAGGGGCCTAAGACTTTTGCACAGTACTGTACATTAGAAAATAATCCTTCAATAAATCATAAAACCGTATAACCACATTCACCCACTTACTACTTTAGGCATGAATAAAAAAGTAAATTGTCAAAGGTTTACCTTTGTTTTGTATGCAAATAAACATAATACTAGTGTGCAAATGTAAGGGAGACAGACATGAAAACAAAACATTGGAGCTAAATGTTATATCTCCTCCATTTGCTCTTCTGAATTCACATGATATCAAAAGCTACACGATTCGCCTAAATCTGAATAAAAGTCACATTACCGGAATGGTTTTGTGTAAAACTTGTGGAATATAGTAGGTTCATCTAAAGACTAAATATTAAAATCTATTTCCGGATGATGTAACATAATCCTGCATTTCCAGAGTGTTAGTTTGAAAAAGTAGATAATCTCAGATGGCATACTTCATGGATGAAGCCAGTAGAGCGTGAACGTAAAATGAGAGAGTGCTCCTAATACACACAAACACACACAAACATTCAGGAAAAACATTATTGATGACACAGTCTGCGAGAGATAAGCATCATTACCTCAGTGCAAAGCAGAGGGCATGAGAGAGAAAGAGGGGAAAAAAGAAAGTGAGAAAAAAAACTGTTTTGAGCTTCCTCTTTTTTTCATTTTAAAAGTCATGATGTGTAGCCTGCACCTTAATTAAATTGCAAGTATCATGGCCATGAACCAACTTGCACAAAAACAACCATTGAAAAGCATTTCCATTATAGCCAGAATCTATACTGTACATGACATGATAACCACACATCATCTGGAAACAAACTGAAATATGTAGGAATGTACGAATGTAGCGATACACAAAGTGTTTTCAAATTATTTAAAAGTAAATATAAAAAATTTGCACATAATTTCTAACCACATAACATTTACCAACGCCATTTAAATTCTAAATGTGTCAATGTACAAGCTTTATAATGTATATGAAACAAATATTAAAACAGATTATACTTTTAAAACTAAATATTAGTAATAATAGCATGGACAATTAATCTAATTTTCTCTCTGACCAGAATTTAACAGTGATAAATGATGCTTGTGTATTTTGGTGCTTGATGACGATGTGTGTGTGTGGTGGTGGCGGGGGTGGGGGGAGGGGGGTGATTTTAAGGGCTCATGCCATTTTTGAGCCCCCAGAGATAGTATTTAGGGCCTCCAGAGATCGTATTAGGGGACCCACCAGTGGAATCAACCCCCCGCTCTTCACTTTCACCACAACTATCACTCATATCTCACCGAAGAAGTTTGAAGACATGACATCTCTGTGTAAAACTGTCTTTAATGCACACATTGTCGCATGTCTGTACATCCCTTCACTGTAAACTGGCCTGTCAATCATCTTACCACAGTAACCACCCTCCACTGTATTAGAGGAAAAGAAGCAGCACACTAATCTTCCAGTTGTGGGTCTTTTATGATAAGAAATATTCTCATATTTTTACAAAATGACGCAATTAAGATTTAATGGTCAAATAAATTTTTACAAAAGTTCCCACTGTTGGTGTAGATGAAATGGGCCATAACACTTTAAAGCAACGCTCTGTAGTTTTTCGACCGATAACAAGGTCTCTAAATTTATTTTAGTGGAAGACTAACTTAACTGAATGAATTCTACTGCTTAACATCATACATGACATTTTACTCAAAGCTTGTGTGGAGTTAGCAACAGCTACCAATAAGACCAATATCAATTTCAGAAGGGTTTACACTGTCTGCTTTACTTCTTTTATTGTAATTTAAAACAACTATTACTTTATAGCCTTATAAACTTAAGGCAATGACCGGTGTATGGGCGATTAGGGCATTATGTTTAAAAATGTGTAATTATACTAAAAGTTACTTTACCTTGTGAGAGGACGTGGTTTCCAAACAAGGATTCTGCAATAACAAGAGCAAAAAAAGTTGCATAGTGTTGGTTTAAATGTTCATGTTAAATGAAGATTCAGCTCAAACCTCTTCATATAATTGTCTTAAACCCGTTAATTGTTCCAACTAGGTTTGCACGAGGCTACGCAATGGCGCAATAGGTGCTGTCGCCTCATAGCAAGAAGGTCACTGGGTCGAGCCTCAGCTCAGTAGGCGTTTCTGTGTGGAGTTTGCATGTTCTCCCTGCTTTCGCGTGGGTTTCCAAAAAAGTCCAAAGACATGCAGTACAGGTGAATTGGGTAAGCTAAATTGTCCGTAGTGTATGAGTGTGTGTGAATGAGTGTGTGTGGATGTTTTTCAGAGATGGGTTGCGGCTGGAAGGGCATCCGCTGTGTAAAAATGTGCTGGATAAGTTGGCGGTTCATTCCCCTGTGGCGATCCCGGATTAATATAGGGACTAAGCCGACAAGAAAATGAATGAATGAGGGTTGCACGATTATTCAAAAATAGCTTCGATCTCGATTAAACCCTACACACCATCTCAATTCAGCTTTTCTATGATTCAGTCAATTACATTTTCAAGCTCAGGAGAGAAGCATAAAGGTGGTCTCAAGTCTTCACATTGTTTTATATACATTGCTCAGCAATGTGGAAATGACGTTAAAAGTGTCACATACTGTACAATTCACAAAAAAAAATTAATTTCTGTTGTAATGTAATGATGTATTCATGGCCGGTGGAAACGCACGTAAGCTGATGCGCTTTTTGTTTACTACCGAGAGGACACTCATGTGCACGCCAATGATGACATTAGTGAACAGAACCTGCATAGGCTGTAAATAAGTAATAAAGTTGTAAATACCGTTCAGTTTGTTCCACAGAGTGATCGTTTGGGAGCCGCATGGTAGGGTATGATTTGCATGTATGTGTTTTTTTTCCTCAGAGTGATGCGGACATGACATGAACCACACTCTGCAATGAAAGTGAAATCTGTGTGCACATAATTTAAATGATCATGTCGCATTTTAGAGTTATGATTACGACAAGTGTTATGCATGAAAATAAATGTTTAACAGTGTCAGTGTAACTACTCTAGCCTATATAAGGTTGAATATAATGCAAGAGGGAATCTGATAAGGACAAATGTCTCACTTTACCAGTGAAACAAAATGGTCTAATAACCTTGTCGATGATAGATTGCAAGCATATGTTCAAACATAATGATTCAACTTTAGAATTATGAAAAGTTGTACACTAATGTCATCACTTTACTGTGAATAACAACCAGGACATTTTTTAAAGTTTATTTACAGTCCACCATTCAACGTCTATACAAAATTTAGCATTTTAACCAACAGTAGACCTACACATAGGTCTAATTATAGTTGTTTTACCATATGTTTGGGAATAACAACAATACTCATATTAACCTTTATTTTACAAATAGAATCACAAGAAATTAAGATCTTTATTTTAAGCAAAAGAAAATTGTGATTCTCATTTTAGCCAGAATCATACAGTCCTATTTCCTACCCTGTTTGAGTTTCTTTATTCTGTTAACACAAAGGAATATATTTTGAAGAAAGCTGAAAAACCAAAATGGCCAAAAAACAAAAATTAGTTTTTCTCTGTAGTTGTCAACGATTACAGACTTGAGCTTCTCTCAAACATTTTTTTCTGTTCAACAGAATAAAGAACTTAAAGTTTTGAAAGCACTTGAGGGTGAACACTGTATATAGTGAGTTCTTTTCATTTTTGGGTGAACTATCCCTTTAACCACCAGTCATGCACATCTATCATGTTTGTCATTTTTAACACTTTTTTTTTTTTTGTCTGTAATCCTGCACTGAATCCTCCTGCAAAATGCAATAGACTGCAGGCAATATTGCACATTAGACAGAGATCCACACTTCTAAAAATCTACCAGAAATAGACCATCAGGAGGCAAAGCCTTGAAAAATGTTATGCTTAGGATTTCTAATCTCACAAATTATGAATATATAGTATACAAGTTAGGATGCAAGGACGCAATTCATTTTTTTTTTATGAATGAATCATTGAATTATTGGCAAACAATTCCTTAAAAACACAATTTATTCAGGAACTAACCACTGTGATCCACAAACATTCTGCTCCAGCTCTGACTGACTCAATATTAACTTCTTGTTTGTTAAACTGTTGCATAAAATCAATAACACATTACTGATGGCAATCAGCACACTTGCTTGAGTGATATTGCTTAATGATAAAAAAATATGAGGTTTCATCTTTTTTGTGATGAAATTTTGATTTGTAGGCACATTCGGACTGCATTCTAACAGGCCACATAACCATGTGAATGCTTCCTTAAGGCATTCATTCATTCATTCATTCATCCATTCATTCATTTTATTTTCGGCATAGTCCTTTTATTAATTTGGGGTCTCCACAGCGGATTGAACCGCCAACTTATCCAGCACGTTTTTACACACCGGATGCCCTTCCAGCCGCAACCCTTCTCTGGGAAACATCCACATACTTATTTACTCACAAACAATACAGACAATTTAGCCCACCCAATTCACCTGTACAAATTCTTTAGTCTTTGGACTGTAGGGGAAACCGGAGCACCCAGAGGAAACCCACGCGAACGCATGGAGAACATGCAAACTCCACACAGAAACGCCAAGGTTTGAACTAGCGACCCAGCGACCTTCTTGGTGTGAGGCGACAGCACTACAGCGCCACTGCGTCGCCCTTTCTCAAGGCATGTTTTGAAAAATAACAAATATGTTTTTATCACATACTACAATAATAAAATAAAATAAAGTTTATATTGCATCATCCAAAAACATCTCTATTCTAGATATGTGCATGCTTTTTGTGTGCGCATTGCACTTTTACCAGGTGAAAAATCTCTTATCAGGCACATAATTTGTGGTGCAGTTCCTTTCTACAGCACAGTGCGGTCTTATATGTCCAAGTTTTACACTTAGGGTCAGGGAGCCCGAAGACAGTATAAGCAATAGTAATATTGATGTTTTCTTTAGCAAGAAGCCTTAATGATCTCACAAACTCCAACACACACACACAAACTACACCCATCCCCGCCTACCAGCTTCCCTCGAGGGAGAACCTAACAATGGGAGTCAATACTACATTTTGACACCTTAGACTTTAAAAAATGACCTGACAGGTGAGTGTGTCCATGAGTAAACAGTAAGAATCCTCTTGTGTGTGTGTGTGTGTGTTGTTTCCTCTGAGATGAAATGCTGAGCATGCACAGATCATAAGATGAGAACTGTACAGTATAAAACAGGGAGAGAGAATAAATAATGAGTGAATAGAATAAAAGAGGACGGAAACGAGTCACAAAAAAGGAAGTGCTGGAGTGGCAAAAAGGCGAATCGGCATAAAACCCTCTCAGAACACTATACAGTACATATCCATTTGAAAAATGGCCTAGCGAAAGAAATGACAAAAGAAGAGCGAAGAAGTGCTAAAAGCGTTTTGGAGGGATAAAAAGGAGGGTGCAATGATTCCCTGTAAAACAGGAAGTTGAAGACCGTCTGACACGTCCATCCCGCAGCCGCTATGAGAGCCGTAGATCACTCATCAAGCCGGAGTGCATGCGTGACACCGTCTGAAATATGAAGAGCCGTTTGGTTTGACATCTGGAGTAAATCTGCGGCTCAGCGCTCAATTCTGACACACTAAAGCCACAGCGCCATTTTATGATGACAACAGAATATTAAATTTATATCTCCCACCCTTCCCCTTCCTCCCTCCTTCGCTCTGTCTGTTTCTCTACCTCCTCTTCTCCCTCACGGCCTCCCTCATTTGCTTGCGCGGAGGAGGTTTAATACACTGCAGCTTTGCGGCTGTCCTGAGGTTAAATGGATATTAGAAAATGAGAACAATGTAGAAATGTTCCTAGCAAGAACACTGGGTTTGAGGGAAAACTGAGCAATTCAAGCGTTATGGATGTGACATTTGCAGTAGCAATTCAAAACATAAATTCACACAGAAAGTATATGTTAACATTATATTAAAACATCTGTTTATATTTCCCAAAATAACTAACCACAGAGTTAAAAAAATATTAATCTGTAAACATTTTTTTAGATTTTAAATGAGGAAAGTAAACATGCGTTATGGATGTGACGAAAAGTTACAATATAAGTTTCCAACATACAACATACTTTGTGGGGGCAGCACGGTAGCTCAGCGGTAAGCAGTGGTGACTCACAGCAAGAAGGTTGCTGGTTCAAGTCCTGGCTGGGCCAGTTGGCATTTCTGTGTGGAGTTGACATGTTCTCCCATTGCTCGTGTGGGTTTTCTCGGGGTGCTCTGGTTTCCCCCACAGTCCAAACACATGCGCTATAGGTGAATTAAATAAACTAAATTGGCCGTAGTGTATGAGTGTGTTAGTGTGTTAGTGAATGAGAGTGTTTATGGGTGTTTCTCAGTGCTGGGTTGCAGTTGGAAGGGCATCCATTGCGTAAAATGTATGGTTAAGAGTTGGTGGTTTATTCATCTGTGTCGACCTCTGAAATAGAGACTAATCTAAGGGAAAATTAATTAATTAACTGCACAACCCAAAATAAATAATGCTATGGAACAAAAATGATTGATTGTATTTTACATTAATAAACAAAAGGCTTCATTATGGATGTGACTTTGGTAATCTAATTATAACAGTTTGAAAACACTGAGAGAGATATTTTTGAGAACTGTAAAATACTTGTTTACACAAAAAAAATGTAGAAACAGTTTCAATATATTGGTGAAAATGTAATTTAGTTTTCATGTGAGGGTTGATATTTGCAAAGAAGTGCTCTTCTATTGGTTGAAACAATTGTTTTACTTACAGTTGAAGTCAGATTTATTAGCCCCACTTTGATTTTGATTTTTTTTTTCATTTTTTTAATATTTCCCAAATTATGTTTAATAAGGCAAGATTTTTTTTTTTCTTCTGAAAAAAATTTCTTATTTGTTTTATTTTGGCTAGAATAAAAGGAGTTTTTAATTTGTAAAAGACCATTTTAGGGTCAAAATAATTAGCCCCCTTAAGCTATTTTTATTTTTGATAGTCTACAGAACCGACCATCATTATGCAATAACTTGCCTACGTACCTTAACCTGCCTAGTTAACCAAATTACCCTAGTTAAGCCTTTAAGTATAACTTTAAGTTGTATAGAGTTGTCTTGAAAAATATTGAGTAAATCATGGCAAATATAAAATAAATCAGTTATTAGAAATGAGTTATTAAAACTATTATGTTTAGAAATTTGTTGCGCAAATCTTTACTCCGTTAAACATAAATTGGGGAAACAAATAAACAGATGGCTAATAATTCAGGGTGCTAATAATTCAGACTTCAACTGTATTTCTTACTCACTTAGAGTCTGTTCTTCGTAACTTAAATGATCTAAGATGATTTGACAGATGCTGGAACTTTTAATCTTGATAAATCATCTCTTGCTAATTTGGTTCTTCAAACAAATTTACGAACAACATTAAAATTTTGGAATAAACTGATCTGAGATCTGCATGTGTTGTAAAGGACAGCTCTATCGATCCTCGAAATCATGATTAGCAATCTAAAAATTGGCAAGTGAATACAACTACTACTGTAAGAACATCAGAATTCAGTACATCTTTTCAGTATTACTTTTACATAAAGATCAAATCTAATTCTGTTTACATGAAATAACCCTGCTACTGAGCAGGTTTGAGCTACCAGACCTGTTGCAATGACAGCAACTCTTGATTGAGTTATGAAGAACAAAACAATCCTGGATCATGGTAAAAAAAACAAAACTAGCTAATTGAGTAATCCACATCTAAAGAATAGACCCCTGAGGTCTACTTATGTTAGTGGAGTTTTTAAAATAAACTCAGTCATAGTTTAGCTTCTCATTACTATTTTCCACTATTTCTCAAGTCTCCATGTAACATTCACGCTTACGCCAAATGACATTCAGAGAAGGGCTTTGCTCACACATGGTTTGCAGGTTTGTTGTCAGTGCCAATATTTCGCACTGCTCCATCCTTCTAAAACTGCCTCTTTGCTGAGCATACATTACTGTACATTCTCTGACGGGTTCACAAAACATTTGTGCTGAAATGTGCCACACAAACTGTGAAGCCTGGGCTAAATTGTTCTGAGAGTCCTAAAACACGACTAAGTAGAATGAAGTCACATATTGTAAAAATGTTGATACTGTAAATAAACAAGTTTTGGACAACATGGCAATCTATCATGTGCTAATAAATAAAACGGATAAAATAAATGTTAACCAAAATAAAATGAAGAATATAAACATGTTTTAGTTGAGATTAGTCTGCCTTTTTTAATCTTTCTATTTGAATCTGAAAATACTCGACTTATTACAGAAGTAGCTTTCCATATGGTTATTCATTCATTAATTAATTTTTCTTCGGCTTGGTCCCTTTATTCATCAGGGGTCGCCACAGCAGAATGAACTGCCAACTTATCTAGCACATGTTTTACGCAGCAAATGCCTTCCAGGTGCAACCTAGTACTGTGAAACATCCATACACATTCTAAAATTCTCAATCAAAAACACACTAGAGCACACTAGAGTCCTTTCAAGCTTCTGTCAACTCTCTGGAACCCTGGGACATTCATCACTTGATGAACTTCTGGATGACCTTTAGTTTCCACATTGCCACTGCTTTCTCCAACAGTTCCATCAAATATTTTGATGAGATTCAAACATGACCACTAAATCGGCAACTTGACATTAGAGAATGATCTCTGAACCAAACCTCAGTAGATCTGGATGTTTCTATTCTAAAGATCCAGTCAGTCTTCATACCATATGTATCACAGTACCCAATATGACCTGACTTTCACGTCTTGCTACATCAAAGTATTCCAATAACAAGATGACATTCTACTTTGTCGATGGTCCTATCTCTTAAAAAGCCTGCCATTTTTACCCCAAGCCATAGAGCTGATCATCAAGCTCTAGTTTGGTCAAATCAATTCATAAATCATACTTCCAGAACTCCACAGGTATTTACAATTGAGTTTTAGCATATACAAGTCAACCTTTAATGTGCTTTATTGTCAGGACAAGAATGCTCTTCAGCAAGATATCCTGAAATGAAGGCCATGCTTGTCTAGTGTTGTTCTTAAAGTCTGCATTGAAATTCCTCCTTTCATCAGTCATCTTGCAGTAAAAGTCGTTGACAGTAAATTGAGGGCAAACATTTTATTCCCTTTTATCATATTGTGCTTTTTCTTCATCCTCAAAGGATTTCTGGTAAAATTAATCTCAGAATTTTGAATGAAACTACTTTCTGGGTCTCCAGGAACTATTAGTGCCTTGTTGACGCCATAGATTTTCTAATGTAATACTGTAACTTTCTTGATTCTACATGCAATTCCTTTAAATAACACCACAAGTTATGAAATAAACAAAAATAAGCTTCATCATGACATGATTGCTGTCAATAATATAATTAATTTAATCACTTAGACAAAGGAAGTTTAAAAGGTCTGTACAAACACTTCAAATGAATGACACAGAGCATCTTACCGTACCACTACTGGGCCATTTGCTTTTTCAATCTCCTCTTATACACAATAACCTACTACCTACACCAAATTTCCAGCCTTAATATAACAGGGAATTTATTCAATTACCTTCATATTGAATTTGATAGAGTATAAGTAAAGTAAAATTGTAGATTTAGCCTGGATTATATCAATCATCCCTCTTTTAACAATACGGCTATATTAAATGACATGAATGCTGAAAGCTGTTAGTATTTAATTAAAATTTAATAGATTTATCAAGCTCATAATCTCATTAAATGCCACTAAATCTCAGTTTATTAACAGCAGAGGCGTTACATGTCTCTCATGTGTGCAGAATTAGGTGGGGTGAATTATGAGGTGGTTAAATACAGGCTAGCTGAGTCAGGGTAGCTGTAATAGACAAGGCCTCTTGGCGCTGGTATCTACAGCTACAAAAGAGAACCAAAATGGAAAACATTATGAATAGAAAAGAATGAGGAAAAAGAAACACCTCTAGTTGCTAAAGAAGAGAATCAGAGGGAGGGAAAGAAAAGGAACTATTATTTACTGTGAAAAGTTTTCTTCAACCCATATTGATTGGTTTCAGGATCACCCGTTAAGCTGATAATAATTGAAAAAAGCTCACGGCGCTCTGTTGGGATGTTGAAGGAAGAGAAGAGGGAGAGAGAGAGATGGAAAGAGTGTTTTTGAATCGAGGCTGTTCACCAGACTGAAGAAATGGGCCCTTGGAGTCCTACAGAACTGACTGAAGCGTGCACACACACACACACGAACTAAAACACAGACAGACAGAGCGTCACACTTCAGACATGCTTTAACACACACATTCTCTCTACTGAAATATAACTGCTTCTTTCCTTAATGGAATAGTTCACCGAAAAAGGAAAACTCCATCACTTCAGAAGATGTGGAATAAGGTGCATGCATCATATGGAGTGCTTTTCTTTTACTTCTGATACTTTGAGCCTGACAGCCCCTTTTCCATTTTGCTTTTATTTTTGCATTCACAACACTGTACAAAGCGACTTACAAATGAGAAATACAAAAGAAGTGCTGAAATATGATGTTTCAAAGTAGTACAGACTACAACACAGAGAAAAAAATGAGAGACCGTGCATTAAAAGACAACGCATTACAGGATTCAGTCAAGCGCTCATGGAAGAGATGTATATTTAGATATGTCTTACAAGTTGCAAGGAGCCGGTCTGTTAAAGAGGTTCGGGAAGATCATTGCACCAGCAAGTTCTATGTGATCATTTTTGTTTATTTTATAAAAAAGGAGTTGACTGATAATTATGTTTTTTTTTTTTCCAGTGATAAAAAACATTACATGACCAACTGTTTTAGTCAAAGCACAAAGAACCATAGAACTAAGACACCGAACAGAGACCAAATCAAGACCACATAACTAAGACCAACACCAGAGAATCAAGACCAAATCAATACCATGACCAGTGCACTGAGACCAAAACCAGAGAACCAAGAACAAGAGATGACCATGACCAGAAACTAAGAACAAGACAAGAAAAGGGAGACCACATCAAGAGCAGAGAACTAAGTCTAACACCAGTAAACTAAGACCAAGATCAGCAAACAGAGACCAGGTGAGGGCCAGAAACAGAGAACTATGATTCAGTAATCAGTAATCCAAGACCAGAGAACTATGATCAACACCAGTGAAGTAAGACCAACAACAGAAAACCAGAGAACTAAGAGCAAGATTAGTGAACCAAGACCTAGTTAAGATTAACGCCCTGTTCACACGGGGCAACAGCGTCAAGTCGGCACCACTTCAGTGGAGTTGCTTGCTGTAGAAGTTGGGATTTCTCAACTTTTCAAGCGATGTCGGAAGTGTCAGCTAATCAGATTGTTGTATGCAAATACAGCAGCACAGACAGTAGCCGATTGCTGACTAATTTCATTGGCTGATGCTGCTATGACGATTGAGTCAGCCCCAACTTCAGACACGCTCTCTGTCAAGTGTTGATGCTGAAGCCCCGTGTGAATGCACCGTAAGGATCTTTTCACACCTACCTTATTAGTTTTTTGAATCGCACAAGAGTTAGTTTTAACACTTGGTGTGGTTCATCTGGGCAGGTGTGAATGTAGCAATCACGCTCAAGTGCGCATCAAAAGCAGACCAAAAAAAGGAGGGCTCGGTACGCTTTCAAATGAACCCTGGAGCGGCTCGTTTGTGGTGAGAACATGATCCGAACTAAAACAGACCCAAACATAAAAAGTACTGCACCCTTTTGGACTAATTCAGCTGCCGTAGTCCAATGAGCCTCACCCTATCTTATCTTATGGGGTGAGGAGGAAAAATATTTGTTGACAATGTTTTACCTACAATTTTAAACATAGAAAGAGTGAGAGGGAAAAACATTACCTGATGGATTGTTGGTAAAATTTCCAAAAGATGACTATGTCGCAGTTTAGCTAAATTCACGCCTCCTCCTGAAGTGACTTGCAATGCACCTTCACCATTTGCAATGAATAATACATAGTTTTCTAGCCGCAGCCGCACTTTATTCTCAAAATGTACAGTTTGTCTAGAGTGATGTATACAAGCTATATAGTAGACTATGACCAGGGATACAATCTGCCAGAGCAGTCATCCCTCCAAACTAAAAAAAAGTAACATTTTGTTTACTTGTAGGAGTTCCTTTGGCATTTTCCCGCACGTTAATTCTGACCAATCGAAATGCAGTTTAGGAAATACGTTCAATAACATCTGGCCAATGAGTGATGTGGATTTTGTCACATAACTGCATTTTGGTTCTTTTCAACTGGTTCAGACCAAAGCAATTAGTGTGGTCCCAGGACCCAAAAATAGCATCATATCATTTGTTGCTTTTGGTCTAGACCAAATGAACCAAACCACAGATGTGAAAGCACCTTAAGACCAGAAACTTAGACTGACTCAGGATAATAAGCCAAATAAGTGAACAGACCAAATCAAGACATGAGAACTAAGACAAACACTAGTAAACTAAGACCAAGACCAGAAAACTGATACTGTGTCAACATAATGACCAGCTCACTGAAACCAAGACAAAACAACAACCCGAGAACTAAGATCAAGACCAACAGATCAACCAAGTCAAGACCAGAGAACTAAAGACAAATACCAGTGAACTAAGACCAAGACTATGCCAACACAATGGTCAGCTAACTGAAACCAAACCAAAACCACAACCAGAGAACTAAAACCATGACCAACATATCAACCAAGTCAAGACCAGAGAACTAAAGACAAACACCAGTGAACTAAGACCAAGACCAGAAAACTGAGACTATGCCAACACAATGACCAGCTAACCAAATGCAAGACAAAATCAAAATTAGAGAACTAAGACCAAAACCAAGAAATCGAGACTAAGTCAAGACCAGAGAACCAAGACAAACACCAGTCAACTAAAAATAGGACCAGAAAACCGAGACCATGTCAAGACCATGATCAGCTATCTGAGACCATGTCAAGACCAAAGAACTAAGACCAAAACCAACAAATCAAGACCAAGTCCAGACTAAAAAAACTAAGACCCACACCAGAGAAACTAGTCCAAAACCAGAAAACTGAGACCAAGTCGAGACTAAGACCAGAGAATCAAAACAAAGTCAAGAACGAGACAAAGAAAAGTAAAATGATAAATGCTGTCTTATTAATTCTAACAAATCCACAGTAGTTTTTTTTTTTTTTTTTTTTTTTTTTTTAATCCAAACAGAAACAAAAGCTGCTGCTCTGAGTAACACTTTTGGTTGTCTCCTTTCACATGCATTATTTAAACCATGCAACCTTGTTTCCACAGTATTAGACAGAAATGTCAGAAAAGCCCCATACATAGGCTCACCCATAAACCTTCCCCTCAGCAAAAATCAGTAAAGAGTGGACAAAAGAGAGGCTAAAACACCTGGTGTAAATGTGTCTCCCTTATGTACTTGTGATCTGATCGACCCTTAGATGCTCTGAACACCACCAGGTTGTGCATCCAAAAAAAAAAAAGGAATTATTAAATGAAAGAATAAAAATAACTAACTGACACACTGACTCGTTTATTTAAAAAAGACACAAAAAAAAAAAAAACCTTATAGTCTGAATCCTTACATGTCCAATATCACACAATGTTCTTCTGAATGGAAAGTGTCTGTCCTCCAGTGAAATGGTGCTAATCCAGTTCACAGTTCTGAGAAAGAGCATGACTCTTCCATATTCAAGGAAGAGAGGATTTGATTTGCATCACTTCATTTCATATCGTCTCGTTCCCCCAGCATGTGCATTAGAGCACGTGTACGCCCATAAAATCGTCACATCTGAGGAGTAAACCGTCAGCTCAGAGCAGGATTGAGGATCGATGGAGCTATATTCTAGTGACGTCATTACACTTCAACACCTCCTCATATTTCTCCCAGTTCCATCTTGTAAAATATGGATTGTATGTCTTATATCCATTTATCTTAAGTCTAATTAAGAATTTAGTTGGATTAAGGTAATCAAAATTGCTGTTTACATGTTAGACTCTTAATCAAAGTATTGGCTTAATCATTTTAAAATCAGAGTAATGGTTTCCATGCAAAAGTGCTCAGTGACGACTCAATCCCCAAAGAGAAGATCACCGATTTTGATGACAGTCTTTCCACAGGTTAGTAGTAAGCTAATATAATGTTAATTGCATAATGTAAACCTTGCATTCATGCTAACAAACTAATGATCAAACGAAATGTATTAATGCAATTCAAATATATAAAATATGAAAGTATCAAATCACCACCGATATCGAAATAGCCCTAAACAATACCCAATTATGAGTGTATTATTAGTATAAGTGTATTTCTAAAATTAAATATTTTCTTATACGTGATTACATACGGTATGAATGATTCAAGTGATTTATCACTGCCATAGCTGATTTTTCATCCACCAGTCTTTAATAAGTTTGCAAATATATATATAGTAACACTGCCG
This sequence comes from Danio rerio, assembly GCF_052040795.2. Taxonomy (NCBI): domain Eukaryota; kingdom Metazoa; phylum Chordata; class Actinopteri; order Cypriniformes; family Danionidae; genus Danio; species Danio rerio. Next base: position 14,489,487 of record NC_141021.1, read on the forward strand.
TCGCATCATCCAAGTGGATGCTGCACACTGGTAGGGGTGTGGAGAGAACCCAACCCCCGAAAAAAAATACGCTATATAAATACATATTACATTACATTACAAAGATGTATACTAGTAATATATTCATACGCATTTGCTGATTTAGTGCTTAAGACATTCTTATACTGATAAATAGAAAGTTATGCATAAATATATGCATGTACATATTAAAAAATAACTTCAAGAAATGATCAAGAACACTCCCCACACATTACAGATTTTAACTTTCAAATTATGATAAGAAATTAAAAATGAATATGCTGATGTATATGGTAATATAAACAAAGTCTAGTTTCCAAATTGAAGATTTCAATTTCTATCAATTATAAAAAACATTCCGCTATGTATACTGTAGGTCTTTGTATGTAAGTCCAAACAAGCTAGCGTATCTAACTGTGTGCTTTGTGTAAAGCTCACTATAAAATGCTTTAGGGCTTTGACAGACAGAGAATTCGCCCTGCTCTCTGAGCTTGACTAGTGGTCATCACTCTTGTGGTCTAAGGCTTATACAGACAGAATGAGAGAGAGAGAGAGAGAAAGAGGAGGAGTGTGACCTTGATGACAGCAGTAAATTCGGACAGGAATGTCAACAGTCCCAAGACATATTAGTGTCACGCCAGTGTGCCCATAAGTTTACCTCTGCCAATTACACAGCGGCCATAAGATCACAAGAGCCAATCAGAGAGCCTGACCCTTACTTAAATCATGGCTGCCAAAGCCATTTTACCAATCCGATGACTGAAGACTTTTATGCTGGACACTATACGCTTCACATATTATTTTGTACACTGGACTGTTTAAAGAGATTTTCCACCTAAGTTATATTTGCTCATCATTTACTCATCCTGAATTTAAATTAAAGCTCTAGTTAAATCAACAAGGAAGTAAAGGTTGGAAGGGTTGTTCTGTTTCTATTTTTGAAGCTGTGCAATGTTGAGGTCAGAAATTTCCCTATGCGTTTTTTATGCATTCATTTACAAAAAAATTCATCACGTAGACCTAAACACACCTTTCACACTTAAATTCAAGCAGTGACACATTGTTCTTCTCTTTTCTCCAAAGTAAAAAAGAAATAGACTACGTATTGTGTTCATTCAACACTGCATATAGAAAAAGTAGAGTTTAGCTTAATATCAAAGAGCTGCACGATTATCTTGAAATGCAAGAAAATTACTTCAGAAAATCAGTGGAATGTTGATACATCAGTTGTGATACTTCACACATTCACATACGTAAACTAATCCTGCACAGAGACTGGCAGTACGTATAGACATTACAATAGTTGGTGGTTGGGTTTACATATCGAAGCAATGGACTGAAGGCAGACCATGCTTTTAATTATAATGTCTATGGCCAGTAGGTCTACATCAAATGTTTACACACACACACGCATGCATGCACGCACGCACACACACACATTGATGCTCCGATCAGGATTTTTGCAGCTGATACCGATTACTGGTGATCGACCGATACAGAAAATAATGTATTAATTCATTTTACTTCAGCTTAGTCCCTTATTTATCAGGGTGAGGCCAGAGCAGAATGAATCAGTAAATAATATACCACAGATAGAAAAACTGGTAATAAAAATTACAAACACTGCAATTTGGAAACATTGCAAATGATGAAAGAGGAACTTAGCATGTCTCAATCAAGAAAATGTCTGGAGCCCATACAGTATTTGATGCATAAGTAATTAAAATGCACACCTATAAGTCTAAAATTTATTTAGAAAAAAAATACCAGTAACTACTGATCACTGAAATAAGTATATCACAAGAAGTTATTATTACAAATTATTTTAAAATAATAATTTTTCAGTTTTATTTATCTAATAATTCCAGCCAGCTTTTAGTGAACTTGCAAAACTCTTAAAAACACAGAAGTCTCCGTTTTTATATGTAAAAAGACCTAAATACATGCAAGACCATTCAAATATTTGCAAGGAGGGACAATCGAATTTGGTACGGCCCATGCAATTGAACCAAGTGTGAAAGCACCCGTAATTTTTTATTTATGTTTTTTTAAACGTGAATCTATTTATACATCTTGTGTAATTTCTTCCAGTTAAATCAAAGTCTTCCAGTTCTATCAAAGTCAGTTTGTAGTGACATAAGTACGGCAGATTCAATTATTCATGTCTAAACGTACAGTACACACTGACAGTGACTTGCAATGTTGAAGCAACTGAAAATAATTCAATCTTTAATAAGTTTGTCACAACTCTCATTAAAAGACTTTTTTATATAGCTGCATTAATTTAATTTGTCTCTTCAAACCATTATTTTTTTTTTAGTTGCCCCAGTTGGTGATTTGCCGGAGAAACTATTAACAATATACAAGCAAGACAGTATATAAGACTGACGACTACAAGACTTTAAGAACTGACCTAAACGGAAATAAGGCTTTAATGATATATTTTGCGACTGAACTGCCACCATCCATTTCAATGCTGTATGTATGTGTGTATATGTGATGGTATTTTTATCAGTTGAGAACTCACAAAGAGCTTAAATAATAAATAATAAAATGTGTAAAGGAATCAAAACAGCTCTACGAGTTTTGCAACAGCACACAAACAAAGATCTGCTGCAAGGACACACACATTGAACTGTAATGGGCAACTATCACAATCTATCACGACTATGATGAGAAGAAGAAAAAAAACAGGGATGTGTGAACATTCTATCCTTTTAATGGTACACCAGAGTTCGTTTTAATCCAACCAAACTGCCCAAGTGTGAACACCCCGAATTACCATTCAAAATTCACTGTGACTTTATAGATGTTTTTTTTTCCTCTTATACTACAATTCAAAAGCATTAATATATTTTTTAAAGAAATGTATACTTTAATTTGATCAACAAGAAAGAAACATTATTGAATTTATTATTTCAAATAAACGTGTTTCTTGTATAACTTGATATATTACAATGGGGAGATGAAAACAAGGTATATGCATAGCTGGCATGTCTTCCTGTTGATAAACTTTTACAGCATCAAATTTGTTATGCAATTAAAATATAATAAGTTAACTAGACTTTAGCATTCATTTAGTTGTTAAAGCGTAATAATAGATGAAAAGCTGTTTACAAGCATGCGCCCATAAACTCCACTGAAAATCCCTGGGTAAATTTAATTTTCATATTTTAATGACACAGCCTGGAAAAATGTCATTTAATGCAGTGCTTCATGTAGATTCTGAGAATCCCTTTATAACATATAACAGTCAGGCAGCTAAGATCATTGATTTAAAAAAAAAAGACCTTAAACGTGCCGATTTTGTAACAACATATAGTTCACCACAAGCGTTTGACCCAGGTTACTAAAAAAATTTAAAAAGTCCTTCAGCATCTTCCCAATTATGCATGGGTGTGACAAAAAAAAAAGTTAAAATCTTAAACAGTTAGAATACATTGTACCTTTTTTTTACTATTTAGTTTTTTTTTATAACCGAATGAATGATTGATTCCATATCCGGGACCAGGCCATATCCTGAGCTGCTGCTGCGCTGATGGTCGTGGGGAGTGGAGAACATGAGTCTGATTCCAGCGACGCTCCAGGGACAGACGAGTCTTCGCTGAGGCCATCTTCCAGCCTAAACCACGGCGAATGAAGCTCTGCACAAGACTTTTGGCCAGCGGAGAAATTAAAATGGTCGTGCCCAACTGAGTCTGGTTCTCTCAAGGTTTTTTTCTTCACTCTCATCAGGTGAAGTTTTTTTCCCTCTCCGCTGTCGCCACTGCCTCGCATGGTTCAGGATTGGTAGAGCTACGCATCGATGAATTTGCTCTTCAGTGTTTGAACTCTCAGTAATGATTAAATCAAACTGAACTGAGCTGAACTGAACTGAACTGAACTTAAACTCTAAAACCTGAACCATACTGTTCCAGTTACTATGACCATTTATGTGAAGCTGCTTTGACACAATCTACATTGTAAAAGCGCTATACAAATAAAGCTGAATTGAATTGAATTGAATTGAATGCAAGCTTAGATAAAAAAAAAATTTCACACTAAACTTTTGAATGCGAGTTCAAATTTTCATGTTTACTTTTACTTGCCCATTTTCTAGATGCAAACATTTTGGAGGTTTTATGAAGGTAAATTTTAAGTCAAAATATAATGAATAATTCGTAGAGAGCACAACACATCATTTTGTTCTCTAAACATAAATTAAAGACAAAAAGTCCATCAAAGATTGTTCTGATTTAGATAACTTTTGGTTTATTAAAAAGATAAAAAATAAGGTTTAAAATAGGGATGCAACGATTGAGTGCTCTCGCCCCACAGCAAGAAGGTTGCTGGTTTGAGCCTCAGTTGGGGCAGTTGGTGTTTCTGTGTGAAGTTTGCATGTTCTCCCTGCGTTCATGTGGGCTTCCTCCGGGTGCTCCGGTTTCCCCACAGTCCATGCGGTACATGTGAATTGAGTAGGCTGAATTGTTCGTAGTGTATGTGTGTGAATGAGTGTGTGTGGATGTTTCCCAGAGATGGGTTGCAGCTGGAAGGGAATCCGCTGTGTAAAACGTGTGCTGGATAAGTTGGCGGTTCATTCCGCTGTGGCGACTGCAGATTAATAAAGGAACTAAGCTGAAAAGAAAATGAATGAATGAATAATTATAGTCTGAGAAAAAAAAAAATCTAATTTTAACAGTTATTATGAGACTATGATGATCTATGATTATTATCATTATGCATTCAATAATTTCAAAACAATACTAGTTTAGAAAAATCACATGAAAACTTCTTATGTTTTCAAGTTTTATTACTGCTGCCCAATAGCCAAATAATACATCACTAATATTAATAAAAAACAAACAATAGTCCATTTCTCTTTGGACTTAAAGTTTTTGGCATTTAAACATAAGTAAAAACTTTACACTGAAAATAAATATAAGAACAATTATTAAATTATTAAATCAAAGCTATTAGCTATAAATGTAGTTAAAGGCTGCTGAACCGCTGTCTAAAAGGCACTTTTGATCAACTATATTACAAAATGGCTTGGTACTTTTCATTTTTTATTTTTTCTCTCCCTCTTTGGGCTAGAAATGTGTTTTCTCCATAAAAGGTATGAAGCTGATCAGTCCAGTTCTTGTCACGTGACTCGCGGTGCACTTGCGCCATTTATTCAACTAGGTGCGCCTGGAAAGCATGAGCGCGTCACACCGTGCGCGTCACTCCCAATATGCGTGCACAAGCCACATGCCTCTATTGAAAATAACGATTTTGCACGTGCAAAAGATGCATTGTGAATGGCCTTTAGTCAATAGCCTCAGCCATAGTTAATCCGGAGTGCATACATATAAGCCTTGGTGTACAAGCTTGGAACTAACACACAGTAAATGAACAAACAGTTGGCATAACGTTGTTTAGTTGCTGCTGAAAGACTGTGTTGAGAAGCATGTACGATTAATTAACCGTGACGAATTAATTTGTGGTTAATAGTGAAATCGGGTAATCGTTGCATCCCTAGTTTGAGATTTCCATAACTATTTTCCAAATCCCTAAAAATATGATCTTCCTAAATATGTCTTATTTTTCAATCCAAATATGAAAATTTTTTTTTATCAGTATACAATACCATGAAAAGCAAAATGAAAATGTGAGAAGTGTAGTTATCAAATAGACCAATCAAAATAAAGTGTCTAATTAAACATCTACCAATGGGCTCAGAAAAAAAAAATTTAAACCTTTAAACAGAAAATGAATGCTCTGAGAAACCCTGAAATCTTCCCATGATCTGGAAAAGCAGGTCAGTTCTGAGCTTTTCTAAGTGCAATAGTGTCAAGAAAAAAAATCTAATAAATAAAACAGAAAACAATTTTCACCTTTAAGAGAATGCCGTCACTCTGTGTTGTTTAAGAGCTTTGTGAGCATGTACCGGTAACTCTCCGGGTTCCTGGAAGCCTGATCCATAGGTGTGGGATCCTGTGTGATCTTTGATGGTTTGATGGTCAGTGTGTGTGGTTGAGAGGAAGACGTTCGATCAATGAAGCTCTGAGATCTTCAACATGTTGAAATCCTAGCCCTCAGCCCTGAACACTCTTTATCAAACAGACTTCCATTCACTCTTTCACTCCTTCCTTTCCTCTGCCTGTTCCACACTCCCCATTCCGTTGTCTCAGAGGGATTTCTTTCATTTAATTCTGTGCTGCAGCAGTCCTGGGCTGAGTTTAAAGGGCTGGGATAACTGTTAGGACTGATCAATACAGCCTGGCACCAACATCAGCTCTGTGGAGACAACACACACACACACATGCAGAGAAAGGACACAACAATCTTTCATCAATACTACAGCATCTGACTCCAGATTCAAGGCAACTTCAGCACTACCTCAGTCACTAATTATGCCCTTCTCACAGTCTTCACGATTTCAAATAAATAAATAAACAAATAAATGTATAATTTATTTTCTCACTGCTGAATAGCACCTGTCTGAACTTTTCTAAAAATCAATTTGGCATGAGATACACAAGTAGTACTTTATTTTGCAGTTCAATTCAGCATACACATAATACTTATTCAATGTAATATTTATTATTTTTGGGTAATAACTAGGTAATAATAGATATTAAAACTGAACCTGCACCTGAAAACCAAACCTAACCTATACAGTTCAGTTACCAAATATTTCTACTCTATTCTAACAATTACTATTGATTAGTTGACTTTTAAGGTTACTGTAAGCTTGTGTAAGACAATCTGAAATGTATATGACAATTTGAGTTTATAGAATTAACTGAAACTTGAATATATGGAATAAAAGTTTGAATGCATTGAATAAAAGTTAATATATAGAATGAAACTTGAATATATAGAATGAATCTTAAACATATGCAATGAAACCTGAATATATGGATTGAATCGTGAATATGTGAAATTAATTTTAAAAATATGGAATGAATCTTACAAGTATGGTATGAATATTGACAATATGGAATTAATCTTGAATATATTAAACAAATTTTTTATATAAAAAAATGAATCTTAAATATGTGGAAAGAAAGATAAATATATGGATTGAATCTTGAATATATGGAATGAAAGTTTGAAGAAATTGAATGAATCCTGAATATATGTAATGAATTTTGAATATATGGAATGAAAGTCTGAATATATTGAATAAAATCTGAATATAGAATGAATCTTGAATATATGGAATGAATCCTGAATGTATAGAATGAATCTTGAAAATTTGGAATGAATCTTGAAAATATGGAATGAAACTTAAATATATGAAACAAATCTTATATGTATGAATATATATATATATATATATATATATATATATATATATATATATATATATATATATATATATATATATATATATATATATGAATACTGAATAAATGTCTCAATAAATGTAATGAATCTCAAATATATGGAATGAATCTTGGATATATATATATAGATATATATATATATATATATATATATATATATATATAATCTTGAATATATGCAATAAAGGTTTGAATATATGGAAATGAAAGTCTAGTATAATGTTTAGAAATGTAAAACATTACATTTCTAAACATTATTTTTTGTCACTAATAGTAATTATACAGTGAGATTATTTCTGCTCAAGGACAACAGCCAGTGCTCCACAGAGCCAATTTGTCTGGAATGACATGAAGAAACAGATCAAACTAAGACAAACCAAGGACTTTAATCAATATCTTTAGTCTTTAGTCAATATCTTTAATATGCTTCTTAGAAAATTTAAAAACCTTTTAATTTTATTATGAATGATAAAAAACTGCCTATTGTACATTAGTATCAACATTTTTACAGTAAGCTAGATGCATTACTTAAATAAGAAAGAAGTTTATTACGCTAAAGACTGAAAATTAAAATGTTTTTATTTAGAATAGCTTTGTGCAAAGGCACTCCCCCCTTTATTATTCATTCATTCATTCATTCATTCATTTTCTTTTCAGCTTTGTCCCTTTTATTAATCTAGGGTCGCCACAGTGGAATGAACCACCAACTTATCCAGCATATGTTTTATGCAGCAGATGCCCTTCCAGCTGCAACCCATCTAGGGGACACATCCATACACACTCATAGGTCAACTGACCCAGCCGAGGCTCAAACCAGCGACCTTCTTGCTGTGGGGCAAGAGCACTCCCTATTGCGCCAGACTATAATCATCTATCCAAAAGCTGTAATCGTTGCATGCCTATTTCAAACCTTATTTTTTATCTTTTTAATTTTCTCACAGGACAACATGTCATAGCACAGCCAGCATCGAATGCACACTTCAGAAACTCGCCAGAAATAATAGTAGGTCACCTGGGTACTTCTCGCATGCGGATTTTCGAATTCTAAGAATTTGGACATACTACTCTACTCGCATACTGTTTTTAGTGTACTTTATAGTATGGAATAAGTATGCAATTTTGGACACAGCCTGAGAGATTTCAGCTGCTGTCTGGGCTTTCACTGCATTTTTACACTTCCCGTTTATCATGTGTTCATTTCTTTTTTCCTGTGTAATTTTACTCTATAACACATTAATAACTAATAACTAATTAATATTATTTTCTTAGCATATATGGATATCCTCATTTGGTTGTTACCAACACCTGGTGAAAACTTCTAGTCAACAGCACCTTTAGAAATACGTTTTCTAAGAAACATTAAGTGTTGAATACTTATTTCCCTCACTATATATGAAAATTATACCACATTGATTTGAATAATAACAACAAAAGAAACACCAGAGAAAAATACTATTATTGTCATGATTATTTTTGCAGATTCCCATTTCATTAACAAATCAATTCTCTAATAGCGAGATTTAGTGTGCCACTGATGTCTAGCATAGAGCACTGATGGAGTAGGGCACTCCAGAGCAAATACTCCATTTCTCCCTCTTGAATTCAGGCCGTGAAGAGCAACAGGATGAGCTTTACACACATGCGGCAAACAGCGTGTGTGTAGGAGGGGAAACTCAAACAGCCAAATGGCTTCATCAATAGTGCTGATGGGCAAAGGGAAATCGAGAGGCCTATCGTCTGCGAGCGCGACACACATCACCTATTAATAACACGCAACACACACACACACAAGCCACATGCACAAACCACAAACACAACACTCAACTCACATTGCCCTCGCTGATAACAGTGCCAATGACAAGCCACCTCATATCTCAGAGATCCATGCCACTTAATGTGAAGAGTGTGCCTTAGTCCATCTGCTCAGATTTATTTACAAGGGGTTTCCCCTCCCTTACACTCACATGGGGTCGTTTTTCCCGTCTTTAGAGGAGTCTTTAGAGAAATAAAGGGGACGAGAGAATAGAACAAGTGCGCTAATGGATTCATGAGGTCAGGCTGAAACAGTGGACCAGGACAAACAGACGCAAGCCTCTGAGGAACAGCTGGACAAAACAAGCCGCTCCACAATGACAGCATTTCACTCTAGGCATCTGTCTAACAGAGCGAATGAATTTGATAGAGCGTTTGCTCTCTGAGACAGCGAGAGCTTCAACTGGAAGCATCTATCTGAGAGTGTACATCCGTGACAAACAGACTGTTAGATGACAGCATCGCTAACAATTTGCAGAGTGGCTATTACGAGGCGTGACGCTCCGTTGTTGCTTAATGCAACAGTGAATGGCACTTTTTGTTTTTGTGCACTGTGTATAATAGTACTATTGTGAATGTCTGAAATGCGTTAACAAAAAAGAAACGTTTCATTAATATAACAAAGACTGTGCAAGCTATTAATATAAACTAATAGCAACAATCATTTCAAAGAGATAATTGAGTTAACCCAATAATAATAATAATAATAATTGTCACATTTACTCGCATCATTCTGCAGAATACAAAAGATAGTTTGTTTTTCCTCCTAAATGGTTTCTAATTGTGTAGCTTGTGTGTAGGTGTTTTCTGTTCATTTTGCTTTCAGATTTCATTATGGGACTTTAATCTCTGATCCGACAGCTAATAATTCTGAAAGGTTAAAGAATGTGATTAATGATGTAATTAAATAAACTTTAACTGACAGTTTTAGTAATCATAAATGTTATATTGTCTTGAATAGAAAAAAAAAAAACACTAATAGAAATTACAATTCAATAACTGGGCAAGCGACCATTGCAGTGCACTTAATCATTGTATTTTACTGCACGATATATTCAGCATTCACAAGGGTTAGACCAAAAAAACTATATTATAATAAATTGCAATAAAATGTTGATAACAATCAAGCATGTGATCAACCGAGGACAAAAATGAAGATGAGACCCTGCCCCCCTTCAAAAAAAAAAAAGTAAATGTATGTATAAACCAATAAACTGCTAAACATGTAAACTAATAAAACAAAAAAATTGACGAGGCAGTGGAGCAGTAGGTAGTGCTGTCGCCTAACAGCAAGAAGGTCGCTGGGTCACTGGTTCGAACCTCGGCTCAGTTGGCGTTTCTGTAGGGAGTTTACATGTTCTTCGTGTGGGTTTCCTCCGGGTGCTCCGGTTTCCCCTACAATCCAAAGACATGTGGTACAGGTGAATTGGGTAGGCTAAATTGTCCCTAGTGGATGAGTGTGTGTGTGGATGTTTCCCAGAGATGCGGCTGGAAGGGCATACGCTGCGTAAAAACTTGCTGGATAAGTTGGCAGTTCATTCCGCTGTGGCGACCCTGGATTAAAGAAGGGACTAAGCCGACAAGAAAATGAATGAATGAAAACAAAAAATTAGTTCCGGCTGAGCCAGTTGACATTTCTGTATGGAGTTTGCATGTTCTCCACGTGTTGACGTGGGTTTCCTCCACAGTTTCCCCCCACAGTCCAAAGACATGCGCTATAATTGAATTGAATAAAACTAAATTGACCACAGTGTATGAGTGTGTGGTATGTGTAAATGGGTGTGTATGGATGTTTCTTAGTACTGGGTTGCAGCTGGAAGGACATCGGCTGCATAAAATATATACTGGAATAGTTGGTGGTTCATTCCGCTGTTGAAATCTCTGATAAATCAAAGACTAAGCTGAAGGAAAATAAATGAATGAATAAGTAGTCTGATACAGGAATGCAAATTCATTCATACAGTAATTTTCTTGTCGGCTTAGTCCCTTTATTAATCCGGGGTCGCCACAGTGGAATGAGCCGCCAACTTATCCAGCAAGTTTTTACGCAGCGGATGCCCTTCCAGCCACAACCCATCTCACACTACGGACAATTTAGCCTACCCAATTCACCTGTACCGCATGTCTTTGGACTGTGGGAGAAACCGGAGCACCCGGAGAACACCCACGCGAGCGCAGGCATACAAATTACATTTGCATAATATGTCCTTCTTAATTGTAAGCTCTGTATTATTCTATATAAGAGCCATAAAAGCCAGAAAATGATGGTATTTTTAATATTATTATTTACATTTATCCATTCATTTTGTTTTTGACTTAGTCCCTAGTGGTCGCCACAGAGGAATGAACCGCCAACTTATCCAGCAAATGTTTTATGTAGATGATGTCCTTTCCCCACAGAAATGCCAATGGGGCCAGCTGGGCTCAAACCAGTAACCTTCTTGCCGTGAAGCGATCGTGTTACCCACATATATTCATATTATAATTTAACTTGCTTATTTAAATTTAAATTAAAATTTAAAGACTTTCCTTTATATTCTGCCCTAAGTTTTAATAAACGATTCCACAGACACACACACCCACACACACACAAAGTTGTATCCATATCAATTTCCGGTAGATAAAGTCAGGTCTCCCACCACAATTTCTTATTTAACTTTGAAATACATCATTACAGAAGTAAAACGACTTGTAATCCCATCATCCGTTCACACTGTATAATCTAACTGCATTGTCTAATTTGCCATTTTCTGCTTTAATCAGCAAAGTTTCTTGTAAATTGTCCAAAGTCTGAGAAAAAAAGGATTATTTGAAAACATTATCATCACTTTCATTTCCGGCAGGTGTACAGTAATTACACTGTGGATTATAACACACTACATTTGCAGCAACCCAAGTGGAATTTCATTGCAATCAACAAAAAAATGAAACTTTTTCCCCCCTCCCTCCCCAAAGCATCCCAGAATCTCCTATCTCCATGGGAACAATCGTGCAGCGCATACCTTTCCCCTTTTTTGATACCTTCCCTCTACTTTTCTTACCACAGTATCATGAAGACACACTACGTAGGCCTTCTCCCTCATTTTTCCTCCTTTTTCTCTCTTTTTTTTCCCTTCCCGATTTAATGATCTGACCAATTAGGGCTGTAGTATCTCATGGATGCTTGGCAGGGTCGTAATTGGAAGAGCTCTGAGTTTCTTTTTAATCATTAGCTTTAAGAAACTGTCTGTGCATTCACAATTAATCCTTTCTTAGAAGAAGAGAGCAGCAGAGGTAGAGAGGGAGAGGTCGGACGGCGCTACATGCACTGAATGTATTTCGCAGCGGGGTCTCCGGTGGTCATGTAGTATAGTCCATACTAACCTAGCAGCTCCTCTGAGCTCAAATGTAGGACATTACTGCCACCTACTGCTAAGGAGAGGAACTGAGACCAAGGGAGCAAAGAGACCTTGTGGTTAAGAATCAAGTAGCTGGAGATTTAAGGGACAAATGTGACTTTTTTCCATCCGCAGTGCTAAAATTATGTGAAATTCACAACAATTGAGAACTGTAGTAAAGAGATATAATAATATTCTCATGCGGATCGACACCGTAGAGACATGAAGCCTTTGATTTTATGTTTGCGAAAGCAGGAACATGTGGTACTGATGCTTGAGAACATCTATAATTATACTAGTACACTGTAGAAATACTGCAGCCCACAATGCATGAGACTTTGATGGTAACTTCAGGTCAGGACAGAACGTAACCCACACAAAAGCAGACCGATAGAGAAGCTCAACCTGAATAAGAAATCAAGACATCGGGACTGCCTGGAAAGGTTGAAGGTGACTAAATGTGAGTCATTTAGCTGGTGCTCATATCAAACATATTTTTTAATGCTTTATTGCTGTGGGGAGAAAAAATAAATGTGTATTGATTTGGTGCAGTTGTGGCGGATCAAGGTTTGAGAGTCCAGTCTTTGGGTACCGATCAATATATTTAACCCAGAAGGACACGTAAACTTCAAATCTCTCACAACTTATATATCTTACCTCCACATGAAGAGTTCAGATGCAAAAACCTCTTAATGTCGTCTGAATTTTTCTTTTAATGAGCCTTTTTAATCAGGCTCATGTGCGTCACCTTAATGGCAAAGAATAAGTTCTTAACATGGTCTTTCAAGTAAAATAACTCAACATAAACAAAGAAAATTGCAAATTTTCAATGAAAATTTCAGACGACACTTAATTGTATTATATGCAGAGCAGGGTTCAACGCTAAGGTTTTTTCTACTAGCCTGACCCCCCGAAACAAAGAATGTTAATAGCTATTTCTTAGCCACATATTTTAAATAACGTGTCAAAAATAATGTCTGTGAATCTAAAATTTTAATATTTTTTAAATTTTCATAACTGTATGAAGAGCAAAATTCTAAGTTTTATGCAAACAAAAAGAGCAGTATAGAAAACGTGCAGGTATTTTATTGCAGTTCTAAAAAAGGTGGCTGACTTGTCAAACTGTGCAAAACATGACTTAATTTTATTTTGTTGTGTTGTACCAAAGTAAACGTTTGCTTTCAAGACGTTACAAACAGATGTTGTCTTTTAGCCTCATAATTTGGTGTTGCTGCCATGTTACCATCTCTTTGCTGTACTGGTTGATACCAGGTTATGGAAAATAATAACATGCTCACAACATCCAATTAGATAAGAGGAACCAAAAACCAATACAGCTTAAAAGCACAAACTGTTTGTCGATTCTGACTGTATTTGCATGCAATTGACAAATACTCGCATTAATTAAAAATTTAATTTTAGTGACAACTGGCTTGGTCGGGCCAGTAACGATCCTGTCTACTGTCTCTCACGCTGACCCCAGGCCATCGTGTTGTTCTTATTGTTGAGCCCTGCAGAGGGTTATACTATATAAAAATGCCAATATAATAATAATTTAAAAAAAATAAATTATATAATTTAGTTTATAGTCTACTACATTCTAAAAATGCTAGATTATATATATATATATATATATATATATATATATATATATATATATATATATATATATATATATATATATATATATATATATATATATATATATATATATATATGAACACAACTTAAAAGGTTCATTAGTCACAGTTTATATGGGTCATTCCATGATTTAAATGTGTAAGGACAATTACTGTACAAGGATGTAAGGCTTGAACTGTGCTCCAAAATGACTAAGTTTGAGCTTAGAATGTTTCAATAACTGATACCTGCTTGATACTTCTACTTGATACCTCATACGTAATTGACACTTTAAACACAGAGGATTTTGCATCTGAACTTTTGACATGTCCCAAGGTGATGGGTGAAATGTTCATACACCTAACTTAAATAAAGCGAATACAAAAGAAAAAAAACGTCTTAGATACGGTCATTACCCTCATTCCCCAAAAGATAAATGCTATTCTCTTATAACCTTACATTTATGAATTATTACAAGAGGGAGATGAAGATTATGCTAGAAAATAATGCTCCCTTTCATGAGCTGAAAGGGATGTAGTACTGTTTGGACTAAAAGTGTGAGCCTCGAATACGAGTCTAAAAAAATTGCAAAAACAACTCTGTGCAACTGTTCAAGTTCACAAGTTTAGCTTTAGGTTAAAGGTTCAGAGTTTTAATCACTATGCCTCACAAAATATATAATGACTATGCCACACAAACCTAACATCTAATAAATTACACATAAAAATGTCCTGAGGTAATGAGACTTCATTACCTTCAGGTAATGAGACGTCTCAGAGTCTAACAGATCACCAGAGGAGACAACATCTCAAATCAAATCAGAATGAATGAATGCATAAATGAAAAGATGAATGAATGAATGAATGAATGAATGGACGAATGAACAAACTAATGAATGAATGAATGAATGAATGAATGAATGAATGAACGAACTAGTAAACAAATAATTTCTGGTGCTTCATTACAGGGTAAAAACCTTGAAGCCCCCTGGTACTGAATTGGTGCAAGCATGGTAGATTAGGGCTTGAATACTTTTGGTTAACTGTCCAGGATTTCAGCTACTAGGCCACACAGACCTCACAATTCTCACAACACGTATAGTGTATAACACCTCCATGTGTCCCAAGGTAATAGGACTTCGAACGAGACATTTCATTCAATTGTCCACCAGATCCCAGTGTCTCACACATATTGTCACTGTCTGACACTGGATGGCAAGGAAAAGAAACCATGTGAAACTGCAATTAATATCTTCCATGGACTTCATACTAAAACCTAATATTTTTTTTGTGAAAATACATATAAATGTCCTCTGAACAAGTGTTTTCATCAATCAGATATGAAAATATTTCTCTTCAAAATGTTGCAAAACACAGATGAAGATTAATATGCAGGCACGAGCACACTTAGGGCTTAACCTGTGCAGTGCACATGCCCTTTTTAGTCTTGGATAGAAAGTGTCCTTCCAAAATGATCAGAAGTGCACCAGCGACTACATTTATTTATATATATATATTTTTTTTTTTTTTTTTTTTTTTTTTTTTTTTTCTAACTGAACAAAGTTACATTTGTTGGGACAAACTAAAATTATTGACTTGTTTGGGTTAGTCGAAGAGCCAGGGGGGGTTCAGGGGGTTTGGAAGACCCCCTGCTCACTGACAAAGATTCAGAATTTGTCCCATAAATGAGCTCATTTGTCCTATTTTGACTGCTATGCATTCATAAAAAGTGGAATAAGCCATCGAAAAAGGAAAAATCTACTGTTGGTTATTGCTTTGGCGTGTCTTTAGCTAAGTTTTGGACAATGCAAACTATTTTCATGAGTCCAACATCCAGCTATGCATGAAAACCCAATCTACTGTAAGTAAAGTCATCCTATTCTGCAGTTTTTAAATGGATAAAACATTTTACAAGTAACTTTTTTCTAAATCTTGAACCAAATTTTCGTATTCTCACAACAAAAAATGACCAATAAAAAGGTGTGCCCCAATTAAAATTAATTCAAATACTATTTTGGCTATTGTTGTTATCCATGAACTTTCAAATGTTTTTTTTTTTTTTTTCACGAGAGAGGGTAAAAAGAAAATTGTGAAGCTCTACATTATTATTATTAATAATATGATTATTATGTTTAATTTTTTTATTAATCAAAATGGGGCATCACGATGGCACAGTACTGTAGGTAGCACGATCACCTCACAGCAAGAAGGTTGCTGGTTCGAGCCCCGGTCAGTTGGCACTCTGTGAGGAGTTTGCATGTTCTCCCCGTGTTCGTGTGGGTTTCCAGGGTGGTCCGAAAGGAAAGTTTAATGTGTTGGGCATTTTGTTATTTGCCTAATAAATGGCAATAGACTACAGTTTTTAATTAAATAATGTAACAGATTCCTGTTATTGTTCTAATGACATGATTTTTCGTATTAAATTGTATTTAAAAAAAATAAGTATTCATCATATTTCTTTATTCTAAATCTTTAGGAAATATTTTTGGTATCAAAAAGTGTGGTTATGATGACTATTCGACAAGCTAATCCAACTAAAAATAGCGCTTAAAATGTCACTAAAATGCAGTATTTTAATTTTACAAATAAACAGAAAAAGCCAATAACAGCAAAAATAACTTTTTGAGAAAAAAGAACCACCTCTTACACCAGACTGGCTACAGGCCTGATATGGGAATTACTTTCAGTGGATTTCTTGTAAATATGTTGTTTTCATTGTAAATGATACATTCAAGTTAATATTTGATACAAATCACAGTGTATAACAATATTGTCAGCCAAGTTAAAGACTTTTTTTTTTACTTAAGACAAATGGTAAAAATGTGCGAAAATATACTGTTGATTAATATGCTAAATTTAACATGGGCTTGAGTGGACAACTTGAACATGTTCTTGATCCCTAATGCACAGGGCAATGGGGACACCACAATAAAAACATTTATGACTCTGAAGCTGCAGAATTATGTAAGACACACATGCTTGCACCCTGTCACTGACCACATATAAATAGTGCATTTTCACTTGGCAAAACTTGCCATTTTCTGATTCCCTCTTGCAGTATTAGACAGTTTATTCATAATTACATACAGTAGTTTAATGCAATAATGTCACTGAAGCTTTCATTGTTTCTCCCACTAAGTACAAAGCATGTCGAAATGACTGCTCCCAAAACTTTAAAAGGGTTAGTGCATCCACATATTTAAATTCTGTCTCCATTTAAACTGCATCTGAATGGCCTTGTTTACTACAGTATGTGCGTCTGAATCTCTCAACAAATAAAACCATTGTGTCTTCACAGAAGACTTCTGGATCTGGATAAGACGCTCAATTGATTCTTTTTTACGATGCTTTTATGACCTTTTCAGGATCGTTTAAGCTTTAGGGGAATTTACTTAAATGGAAGCAACTGAAATCTCTTGGGTTTTCTAATAAATAAATAAACAAACTCTATCTGTGTTTGAAAGATTAAGTGAGTAGAGTGAGGTGAGTACATGATTGTGAATTATATATAAACACAGTAAGTTGAGACTTAGATAAAACTCTACTGCAGTTGATATAGTTTACATCGCAGCTACATTTAGGCCTGTCATGATAAGGATTTTTTATTGTGCGATATATCGTCACAAAAATTGTTGCAATAAGCGATATTATTGTTATTTTAAGGTAATTTTATGCCACTGATTATATAATGATTATATAACAGCATAATAATGCAAAACCCCAAAACAATTGAAAATACTTAGCATTTTTAAGGTTATTAAGATTGTATAATTTGATTTTAAAAAGGTAAATGTCCTATTACACACTATATAAAGTCCTATTAGGTAAATGCCCAATTGTAAACTTGGACACCAGTGAGGTAGAATGTAAATGTCATTGTAAAATTGCTTTAACATTACTTGTAAATTTGTAAATATACAAAATCTGACAATGTTTTGCCTATCAAAGTTTTAGGAATAATAAATAATAGCTTGACTTCTAGTTGATCATTTGGTATCAGAAGTGGCTTATAAAAAAGGCAAAGGTCTCTAGATTGCATTTATTTTACCAAAATAAAATATGATCATGCCTTGATTTTTTATTTTTTAATTAGGACAGTAAGGTCTGACTTTGCTTAGCCAAAAGTCTTGTCACTAAACAAAAATATTGTATAGAAAATAAAGTCATGGTGCAGTGGAAAAACAATTAATATTGTGTATGACTCCCATAATATTTCCTTCACCAAACTTGACGGATTTCTGTGAGAATCTTGGTCCATGCGGATTCCATGCTGTCTTCTGCAGTATTTGTGATGACTGCTATACAGTACAGCAGATGATTCATGGAAAAATCTACCTTCTGCCACTTTTGCAAATGGTCAACTAGAAGTCAAGTTATTATTTGTTGCTCTTACAACTGGGATTGATGGCAAGACTTTTGTCAGGTTGTGTATATTGCAAAGGCAATAAGTATTGAGGCCATCTCCAAGTATTACACGTTAAAAACTGATTATTTTGACAGATGCATTGCAAATAACAATATATTAATACATCATATGTACTACACAAGACAGCTGGGTGTGTCCTTTTAGGCATTAGATTGGTGTGGACTTCACACGTAGAATTAGGGCTGAATGATATTTGTTTTTCTGCGAGCACTTTATGGTTTCCTAGAGAGCCAAACAGTTTTCAGGTAAAGAAATTGAACATTAAAATATATAATAAAACTGTAGAATCTTCATTGTATTAATAATTCAGTTCTTCATTAAAGTTAAAATCGTACATCTTTGTGTCCGAATACTTTACACTCAAATAATACTTAAAAAAATAAATAAATAAAGTTTCACTCTGTTATGCTTCTGCTTTGCAGTGACTCAACAATATTATGTATTCTCAGTTATTGTTAAAATTCCAACTTTGGTATGGTGGTGGCTAAAATGGTGATCTTGATGGATTCGAAGTCTACTTTACCACCTTCTTTTCATAAATGTTTACGTAATTTTACATAAATTGTTATTGTTTCTAGGGCAGATGCTTCGAAAAAAAGTTTTTAAAAATATGGTGCCTCTTCCTTGCTTATCTTTTTAAGAGTTGAAAGTAGGGACCTTATGATTCAACAACAATTTTACTCTTAATTTTTAACTCCATTTTTTAAATATTTTGAGTTTGAACAAGAAAATTTTTATTGTGTATATTATTTGTTCTACAGTGTGCATGTTTGGATGGACTGGCGTTTAATAATAATAATAATAATAATAATAATAATAATAATAATAATAAATTATTATTATTATTATTATTATTGTCTTTTTAATTAAATAACTTAATTTTTTGTTTAAAAGGTATTATAGATTGTATAAATGCTTTTTGTTTTGTTTTGCGCTCATAAAAACGTAAGATAAATAAATTATTAGAAAATTTTATACATATATATATATATATATATATATATATATATATATATATATATATATGAAAATAAAATCTTAAAAAAAAAACTATAATCACAAATCAACATTTGCGTATCCTGTGATGCGACTATTGCGGACACACACGCATTGCGATATCAATGCTGAAATGATATTGTGCGGCTCTATGCAGAATGCTAGAAAGGGTTAAGAATGGCGTTTGGGACAGGGCCTTTACCAGTCACCATCAAAGAGACTTACTACAAACTAAGCAGACAACACATGACACGGGGGAAAATGGCTTAATTTCCAAGTCTTAGAACTTGAGCAAAGGTGAGATCTACAGCATTGCCAAAAAAGCAGCATGCTTCCGTTTACATGCTTTTACAGTTGGGTTTTTCGTTTCAGGCTGTTTTTGGAAGAAGCAATCTCTGATAACGATCCACACTTGGAAAATCATTTCAGTACAAAAAGAAATGACAAGCCCCTGGCATTTCTCAAAAAAAACAAAAAAAAACAAAACCATTTGTACTAAATGCATTCTGAAAGCTACATTCATTAGTTTCTGCCCTCATTTTACTTGCAAATGAGCTTCCAGTCTAAATCTAAATGGCCATGTCATTACTTGACTGTTTGTTCAATTTAATATTTTTTCTCTTTTTGACATCCTAAGTAGCCACGTCGGCTGTGAGCCAGCAACGTAAACACATAATGATTATTAGCATACTGTGAGCGGTGCTTTCTCCATCCAGACTCCCCAGGTCCATCTGCCTAGCACTGTCCATCATCATGCTACTGCCCGGAGCCACAATTATGACTATACTGTGGTTAATAAACTCAAGCGCTGAATAAGAAATGTACAATTAGATGAGACATATGCGATCCGGAGGCATGCTGTATTCATGAGCTTTATGACCTCTGATGAGTGTCAGCTAAAACCTAGCCTAAAAGGTCATCGAATACTTGAAGAAGTTCTTTTCTGAGAACAGTTGTTTATAGCTTAAAGACTACAGAAACAGAACCACAACTGCAAGTACAACTTAATTTTAATTTATTCATTAATTATGATGATAACTATCAGTTTTGCTTGCCCATAGAGCCCATAGCATTATTTATTAAATACCAATTTTAAAATGAACCGTTGAATGCAGCAAGGGATTTAATAAACTCTCAAGCAATGCTCATTTGTGGTCTTTACAATGGACCACGACTACCTGCTTGATGCATTTCCAGTTTTCTGGTATTCTATAGGCGTAAAGACAACATGAGTGAGAACTTTCGATTACCTAATGGGATAACACTGTTGTACAAATGCAATTTAAGTTTAAAAGCTTAATTTCAGAGCTTATTTGCACATTTTGATTTATTACTTTGCACTTTAAAATGTTAAATGTCTATCCAGTATTCCCTGTTACAGATGTAAATAGTTTCCAATTAATGCCTGTTCAGTAAGCCCCTCATGTAAACAGCTTCTACGTACATGACAAAAAACAGTTACTAACCAATTAAATGTACAATGCTTTTATGTTTTACCACTAAATTATACAAATTGGGTAAGTTAACTCATGCCGGAATATTATTTTAATTTGTTTTTCATCTTAAAGTTTGGTGTACACATTCTTAAGCATAGCATATATTAAGACTTAAACACCTTTCCACGGCAGATACTTACATTTTATAGAACACAGTGCATTAATTAGGGCTGCACAATATATTTTTTCAGCATTAATATCGCAATGTGATCATTCGCAATAGTCACCCTGCAGCATATGCAACATTGAGTCTGGATTATAAGGCCTGTGACTATAGGATTTTAAAAGCATTCAGGTGTAAGGAATTGTGTTGTTTGCAACAATAACAACTATTAACTTCATTGAATTAATTGTAAAACAAAGACTATGCAAGATTATTTTAATTTGATTTTTTAATTACTGTACCTAAATACTCTTAGGCTCCTCTGAAAAATATAAAACACTGTTTATTTTACTTGAATCTTTCACATTATTGAATGCATCAATGCCTGTACATTGTTCATTATATATTATGAAGATGCACTTTCATACAGAACCATCCCAAATCAATCTAAATGTGAAAATTCTTTTCAAATAGAGATATTCAAATCATCTGGTAAAATTGTACTATATTGATATTGGAATAGATAATTTCAAGAAAACCAAATATAGCAACAGAATTTTCTAACCTTTTCCAGCCTTAGATTTAATGGTCTAGTTCACCAATACTGTAATGTCCAGCAGTGTATAGCAACCAGTCAACTAAAAAAAAAACTTTCAAAGAATGCTAACTTGGAAAAAAAAACATAGCACATAGTCTCTGTATTCTTAAGAAGAAAATAAGCTAAATTTATTATTATTATTATTATTATTATTATTATTATTATTAATATTATTATTATTATTATTATCATTAATTTATTCAGACCTTGGCCATTAGTCTTTGTGGACAACGGCATGTTCATGAGACCCACAACTCCACAAGAAAAGGGTGACAACTTCACAGCCGTAGCAGTGTACCCTTTTGTATGTGTGAAATGCGTAACTTTGAAATAATAATTTGCACCAAGTCTAGTTGTTAAATGATTTCTACAATTAAAGTTTTTTTTTTAACAAAACCTATCCTAAACCATCAGAATACCCAGTATATAACACATTATACATGCACAGAATCAGATTATGATGCTGTAGTTCTGGCTGTTATTCACTTTAAAGAATATCTGAATGTGTTACCAGGACCTTGCAGCATTGGAACAACAGCCTGGTCCATAAATAAATACTCAATTTTATTTTTTTTTGGGTAACATATCCCTTTAAAGCCACTGAGTTTTGGCATCTTTCAGACTCATCTTTCAGATTCTTCCTGTAGCCAAAACCACAAGTGTGAGTATTAGGGGAATGCCCTATGATTAGCACCCACTTAACAAAACAAGTTGGATGGCTGCCCAGTTGGAAAGATCAGCTTTAACCAACAAAATGTTTAGGCAGGTCTACATAAGATGGTGGAGTTCTAGACTAGTGGACCAACATAGCTATTCATCAGCAAGCTTAGCAAGTTAGTAAACCAGCTTAGTCTCTCATCAAACCAGCTGAATTACTGTAGTTAACTCTAGTGTATTGTTTAAATTGACAACCCATTCATTATGTTTGTCGATGTTTTTGCCCCATTGACTTCCATTATAACCACATATTTGATTGCAAAGCCATGACACTAATAATCATGTATTCTTGATAATTGCTTGTTTTTTTCTGTTGGGAGAAGGTTAAATTTGTCATATTTATATTATCATATTAAGTACACAAGGGTTAAGATATTAAAAAGTTAGATAAGGATGCCAGTATATTCTTTTAAAAGGCACCTCTTTTACACAGTTTTAAAATTTTAAGATGAGTCTTTTTTTTGTCACCTGAATGTGTCTGTAAAGTTTCAGCTCAAAATACCCATTCATTCATTCATTCATTCATTCATTCATTCATTCATTCATTCATTCATTCATTCATTCATTTTCTGCCGCTTTTTCGGGGCCAGGTCGCAGGGCAGCAGTCTTAAGAGAGAACCTTAGCCTCCCCTTTCCCCAGACACTTCCTCCAGCTCCTCCGAGGGGATCCTGAGGTGTTCCCAGGCCAGCCGGAAGACATAGTCCCTCCAGCGTGTCCTGGGTCTTCCTCGAGGCTTCCTCCGGGTGGGACATGCCTGGAACACCTCCCTAGGTAGGCGTCCAGGAGGCATCCGAAACAGATGCCCGAGCCACCTCAGCTGACTTCTCTCGATGTGGAGGAGCAGCGGCTCTTTTTACATTACATTACATTACTCCTCACCCCATCCATAAGAGTGCGCCCTGCCACCCTTCAAAGGAAACTAATTTCAGCCGCTTGAATCCGAGACCTTGTCCTTCGGTCATGACCCAAAGCTCATGACCATAGGCGAGAGTAGGAACGTACACTGACCAGTAAATCGAGAGCTTTGCCTTTCGGCTCAGCTCCTTCTTCACCATAACGGACTGGTACATCGACCGCATTACTGCTGCCCCTGCATCAATCCGCCTTTCAATCTTATGTTCCATCCTTCCCTCACTCATGAACAAAACCCCGAGATACTTAAACTCCTCTAGCTGGGGTAAAGACTTTCCTCCAACCTGAAGTCGGCAAACCACCTTTTTCTGGTGGAGCACCATGGCCTCGGTCTTTGAGGTGCTGATTCACATCCCTCTCGCATCGGCAGCAAACCGCCAAAGTGCATGCTGAGGTCCATGTTTGATGAAGCCAACTGAACAACATCGGCTGCGAATAACAGAGATGAAATCTTGAAATCAAAATACCCATCAGATTAATTATTACACGTTTCTAAACATGGATTTTCAACTCCGAGCACATTGTAGCTGTGTTTGTTGCCTGTGCCTTTAATGCAAATGAGGGAGTTCTACTCGCCCACCGTTCCCACATGCATGTTATAGCCACAGAGATTGCTCTGAAGGGTGTAGACTTCACCTGAAGCGTCTCACGTAGATAAACAGTACAGTGAAAGACAAGAATGAAACCAACGCTGTTTAAGAACGTGCTCCACAGAGCTCTAATGTCAGCAGGAAATGGACCTTGTTAAAACTTGAGTATCGATTGGTACAGAATTCCAGTATCGTGACAACCCTAATTACGTAGCAATTTTTCTCTGTTTATTACAAACATGCACTGATTTAAAATCGCTGTAAACTTGTAAAATCATTCTCGAGGTGTAGCTGATCAGAGAGAGCTAAACAAATCTTTTAATCCAAGTTGCTTTGCGCAAGTCCTCTCTTGTGAATATGATTCAGGGCTCGAAATTAACCTTTTTGCTTGGTGGCACCGGTGCTCCTAACTTTACAAATTTAGGCGCATCAGCCAAAATGTTGTCGTACCCACCAATTATAAGCACCGTTACCACAAGTTTTATACAAACATATTTATTGCATTTTAAATCAACAGTAATCAAACTAACTAGCAAAAAATATACATGCATGCGTGAGGAAAATATGTCTCAACGAAATCCTGTTATCACAAGAAAATACATTTTTATAACATAACCGAGTGACCAAAAAAGACACATGGACCGCTCACCAGCCCTGCGTGCACTGCTTGACATGAATTAATCTGTTAATGATATAACTGTGCTGTTCTCACGGATGGTGTCTGATATTGCACTGATGCTTTTGACATATAATGAACCTTATTATATGCATACGTCACGTTAATAGCAATACTGGTCTTTCTGTGAGTAGTGATATTAGTTTACTCAGTGCAAGCCCATTTGCGATGGTATACGTGGTGTTAAATTTTACATATAAGCTGCCACTTGCACGGAGGACAGCATCTGGCGATTAAATGAAGGATTAAACAAAGCTCTCGTGCTAGATGTGGCAAACAGTTACCTGAAAATTCCATCCTAAAGACTTTTCATAGTGGACTTGGAGATGTGTCATTATTTGTGACTTTAGATGCCATGGTTTCTAAAACAAAATCTGTCAGTGTTATTTTCATTCTCATCTTCAGCGCTTTACATTTTCGTGTTAGTAGCTCTTCCTGTCATCCCAAGCCAGAAGGCATTGACTGAGTGATTGACAGCTTAAAAATAACCAATTAATTCGTTCAGTTCTAGAGCAGTGGGCCAATAAGAAGAATGTGAAGGCGGGCCAGCATTACAAACTTGGCTTTGTTTACTGCAGCAAGTTGACATTACAACTGTTTTAAACCATTCATGAGCATTGCGTTTCCCGAATACCAAAATGTCTCCCGAATTCTCGCATGTGGTGAACATTTTGCAGTAAAAACTGGTCACACACAACAATTACATGCACTCGCACAAATGCTCCCAAATTTATTTTGAGGTCGCAAAGATAAAATATCGGGCGCATATGAGACCAAAATGGTCGCAATTTCGAGCCCTGTGATTATATAAGTTCCTATGAAGTCATGTTAATGCGCAGCTGTCAATCAATTCGTTGGGCAAGAAAAAACACAGCTAAATCATGTTGCGGTGGGCATCAGAACTGCAGGGATTTGATCCAATTTTAACATCAGAAAATAAAAAAAAGAGACTTATTATATTTATATGACCCCAATAAGACTGTGGACACATTATACCTACACAAGTTCTGTCCAGACAGCTTCCAAAAATTGATTTTCATCATAGGTGTCCTTTAAGGCAGGACGAGCATTATATGATTAGGCTAAACATACAACACTTATAACATGCATAACACCCTCATAGCAAATACAATTCAGATCATTCCTACAGCCCTACAGGTGACAATTTAATACCAAAAGAAATGAATAGCTCAGTGTCTCTATTAAATTTTATTTTGGCCAATCTAAGATGCATTATCTCAGTTCATTTCAATCAGAGCCTCTCCAGTATGACTTTAGGCTAATTAGCAAACAAGCTTCAAACATGGCTAGAAATTATCTCCACACATTAATACACACACACACACACACACACACACACACACACACACACACACACACACACACACACACACACACACACACACACACACACACACACACACACACACACACACACACACACACACACACACATAACCCAAGAGATTTCCACAGCTCTTCTCACACTCTAATCAACAAAAGATTC
The DNA here is from genome assembly GCF_052040795.2 of Danio rerio. Lineage (NCBI taxonomy): Eukaryota > Metazoa > Chordata > Actinopteri > Cypriniformes > Danionidae > Danio > Danio rerio. The sequence continues at coordinate 14,515,648 of NC_141021.1, forward strand.
CTGGATCTGTGTCTCTCTAAGGGAGCTATCTTTTTGGCTTTCAGTGGGTAGTCTATCTAAATAGCACCCTATTGTCTTTAATTCCATTTTGATCCTATTATAAAGAGCAAAGTGTCTTAAATAAGCTCTTTCAACCCTAAACGGCCTCTGTCTGGTGGACAATTAGTAAGGCGCAACAGCCCACATTACAGAGGGACAGGAAACAAGCGTGTGCCATTATTGAATTGAATCTCATGACACAAAATGAAGCTAAACTCTTAGGCGTTGAGTTCAGTGGGGAGACAGCAGATGTCCTAATTAAACTGACACCCCGTCTAAATTATCCGTGCGGGGACAGATTGAATCATCGTAACGGCGCACACAAACTAGCACGTCTCCACAGGTGCTGAGGGACTACACGAGAAGGCGTCGTCTCTGTGGACTCAACATACAGCGAACATGGAGTCAAAACTCAAATGCGGATTTGCTAATGAGGGTTTTATGTCTCAGGTGTGCAGACCACCTACATTCATATTAGACATCGACTGGAGAGAGAACAAATGCTGCCCAAAGAATGTGGATCACAACTCCTAGTAATACAAACAACAGCTTCAAAATATCAGCGGGGAGATATATTTGGGGGGCAAAAGAAGTCAAACAAAATCAACAGACAGAATCAGATATAGAGACCAAAACAAGTCAAAGCTCTGATGAAATCTGTGTCAGATTGGAGACATTCAGAAGGTAACATCTTCTTGTTTAAACCAATGACTGTAAAAATATTGATGATGCGAAAGCGCCTTTTCCCATTGAACACTTTAATGGCAAAACACCTCTTGACGGGCACAAACTGTCGTAAAAGACTGCTGAAATCGGAGCCTGGGCATGCGCAAAAGGACTACCAGATGGAATCAAGCTTTCAACCAAACGCTTGTACGTCAAATCAATCATGCCCCCCAAACTTCTCATTTGACCGCCTATCTCTGCACTATAACAAAGGCTCACTATATAAAAAAAGCACTTAATTTAACAACATGCAATAACATACGATTTATTTAAAAGATCTGTGTGATGTAAGCTGTTATAATTTAATAAAAACAATATATGTTAGACTGAAAAATAAACAAACTTTCATACACTCTAACCTAAGTTAGACTAAGCTATGAGCACAAAATATATTGCTCTTATATTTCTCTGTATGTGTATTCTCTTATAATACACATACATTTTTAGAAAGGTTTTTATTTTTTAATTAACATTCAACAGGACCCAAAATATACACATCATAGATAACGATTTATCATACGGGAAAAATCCTGTATAAATACATTTAAAAATATATTTTAAATTTAAAATATAAATACAGCAAGATTTCAAATATCAACAGGATATTTACACATCCCATCCCTGCACGATATAAAAGAATCCTTGTCAATTTGTACAATAAACGGAGCAGTAGAAATACATCAACTGATGTCTATCAGCTGCTGCAACATCACTTGTATATTGTTTATAATTTTTTGCCTCCATTTTCTTTTAGTTTATTTGATGCCTTAATATCTGCCAAAGAGGAATTTACAATCCTTTTAATGTTTATTAGGAGTTTTCAAATAAAAAGCCATCGATACATGTATAAAAATAATATGTAACATTTACAGCTCTATTTGTTATATAAGATTTGGTTTCTAGAACATTAATATTTTATAACAGCAAATTGAGTAGTATAACTCAATAACAAGCCAAAACTAAATAATGTAATAATTTTAGAGTTTACATTTAGGGTTGGGCGATGTCAATTCATTTGGCATCGTATGATGTCTAATGTGAAACATGGCGATGAAAGATGACATCGTTGTCATAAGCAGAGGTAAATTAATTTATTTATGAATAAATAATTAATCCATAAGAAATTTATTATTTGTATCCTACCATTTTAACTACCTGACCCGCATGGTCTTTTATTTTTTTTACCTATAAACAAATAATAAATAAATAAAGACAAGTTGCAAACAAATTACCACCTGACAATCACTTTTTCTGCGGTAAAAAAGGTGCACAACCAACAGTATCTGAGGTTTTCACTACAATTACTAAGTAGTGTGAAAGTGATAGTAGCAGTGTACTGATGCTCTGACGCGTTACCTGATAGATTCAAAAGACCGAAGAGTCGTTAGATAGAGACGAGATTAATTAAATATCAGGTTTAACAACTATAGTGAGACGCGATCCAGCGGTACATCCTTGATAATCTGTCTGACGTGCACTGCTTTTCGGACTGCAGTTCAGACGAGCGCATGACAGTGCGTGTGTATGGTCACAGGATGTGCGTTTTCAGCAGATAGAGGCTGTTCAGAAATGCTAGGTAAAGCACGGTGTGGAAGAGGATCATTTTCATTCTAAAATGGCATTTTAAGACATATTAGTGTAAACGGGGCCTAAGTGTGTATTTTTCACATGCGGCTTTGCGACAAGGCCGGAGCTGAGGATCGGTGATGACGGTTCAGCATCATGTTGGCCATCGGCGATGGAAGATGGCATCGTCTATCGGCCCAAACCTAATGACATTAGTATTGTTTATCACAATATATTTTGGTGCAATATATCAAAGTCAAAGTCAAAGTCAAAGTCAGCTTTATTGTCAATTCAGCCACATGTACAAGACATACAGAGAATCGAAATTGCGTTACTCTCAGACCCAAGGTGCTTAACATTAATATAAAATATATATATAAAAAATAGTAGGGTTTAAGAAAAAAAGAAAATTTAGAAAATTTACAGTATATACACATTGCACATAAATGTAGTCTAAGAAATATACATATGTAATAAAAAAATTGTAAACAATACAGTGACATTAAGGGCATATAGCAATGAGTGCAAAGTAAACCAGAGTTGTGCAGATAAAAAACAGTATAGTGCAAAAAGAACTTGTAAACATGATAATTGTGATAAAGTGACAGTGACATATTGGGAGGTAGTATATGTCATTGGGAGGTAGTATATGTACAACAAAAAATAAATATCGTGCCAGGCCTAGCTGGGACAACATTAAGACATTGTGTAGAACCCAGCAATTTTGACAATGCAAACAATACAGAAAATTTAAATAAATTAGGATGAGAAAATCAACATTTGTGTTCTCTTTTGAAGCAAGTCACCATTTGTTCCCTTAAGCTGTGTGCTAGAACCCTTCTCTCTCTCTCTCTGTTCATAGTATCTTTAGATGAAGTATTGCTGAGTGTGAACAGCAGAGAGAGGACTGTTATTAAGACCTGTCTGCTTTTATTACAGTGGCTCAGGAGGCACACGTGGGACAGGTTATAGCCAACCTGAATGGCTGTGATAAATTCAGGCCTGAGCACAGGAGACAGATTAAATTCAGTCAGGGCCCAGTCGATGGCTCTGTATTAAACGACAGCGGAAGAGAAGGATAAAACAGAATGTCACCAATATGGTTATTAACTGGAATCAGTCTCTGTGAACGACTCCGACAGTTAGCATATACTGATAATGGAACATACGAGAGAGAGATGACGGGAGAATGCGTGGCGAAATAGAGTAGAGAAATGAACGATAAGTCACATGTTACAGGGGAAGTAACGTATGCATGGTTTAGAAGTTAATAACAAAGCCAGAGATAAGAAGCAATGTTGTCAGCACACATGCTCTTGATATGTTGGGCGATATTAAAACACGTCTGACCTGCTATTAGTTTTGATTCCGCCCGCCCTGTCCCTGTGTTTCATTCTAACAATGACTTCCTGTTTACACCAACATGCTGGTGTTATTAGGAACAATTCATGACTGCCTGTCATTCTAAAAACGAACAACAAAACCAACAACACAGATAAATTTGGTTAGTAACAGGTGTTATTATGTTTGTTTGTTTTTCTGAGAACTATTTTTATGTATTATGTAGAGGTAAATCTGTTATGCCATTTTCAATGCGGACTTTATATTATATAGCCAAGATGATCAATTGGTACTAACGGGCCCAAAATGTGTCAAGAAAATATCATCCACACCATAACACCACCACTATCAGGCTGAACCATTGATATAAGACAGGATGGATCCATGCTTTCATGTTGTTGGTGCCAAATTCTGACCCTACAATCCAAATGTCGCAGCAGAATTTGAGACTCATCAGACCACGCAACATTTTTTACAATCTTCTATTGTCCAATTTTGGTGAACCTGTGCGAATGGTAGCCTTAGTTTCCTAATCTTAGCTGACAGTAGTGGCACCCGGTGTGGTCTTCTGCTGCTGTAGCCTATCTGCCTCAAGGTTGGACATGTTGGTCTGCATACCTCGGTTGTACTGAGTGGTTATTTGAGTTACTGTTGCCTTTATATCAGCATCAACAATGCATTTGCAGCCACAGAACTGCCGCTCACTATAAATATTTACCTATTTGGACCAAACCCTAGAAATAGTTGTGCTTAAAAATCCCAGTAGATCAGCAGTTTCTGAAATACTCAGACCAGCCCATTTGGCATCAACACTATACCATGTTCAAAGTTACTTATATCCCCTTTTTTTCCCATTCTGATGCTCAGTTTGAACTACAGCAGATCGTCCTGACCATGTCTACATGCCTAAATGCATTGAGTTGCTGCCATGTGATTGGCTGATTAAAAATTTGCGTTATTGAGCAGATGGATATGTGCACCTAATAAAGTGGCCACTAAGTCTAAGTTATGTATGTGTGCGTTTGCATGTTTATTATTATTATTATTAGTAGTAGTAGTAGTAGTAGTAGTAGTGCATTGTTGTTATCATAATTAAGATCTACATCATCATTTCAGATTTATTGAATAAATAATACACAACCATTTGATCAGTCTTTCCTGTAATCTCTTTTACTTAAAAAAATTTGAGCTTTTTCCGTGATTCATTATTTATACTCAGCAAAACATAATTATTGTTTTGTGGTATTGGCAACACAGTCACTGGAGCATTGATGCCAGTAAAGCATTAATATAACAATAATAGCTGAATGAGGAGTCTTCACTCGCTTGCAGAGAGCTAGCTGCAAGAAGGCTGAAGGCAGAATAACACAGAGAGAAAGAGAGAGAGAAAAAAAAGTGAGAGAGAGAGAGAAGGGGGGAACGAAGACATTGATGGAGATAGATGAAGTGTGCCCAAATGATTGCCAGTTGTCACCTAGACACAGACCCTGATGAACTAATCATACAGGCCATGAACACATACACACATAACATACACACATACTTCAGTCCTGCTATGTTGTCTATGATAAGCACACTCGCAGACATTTGACGGATGGTTATTATCTGGTCGTTCTCATAGTCTGCTGTCATTCCTTGTGTGTACCTGGACAATAAGCTCCAGGATTCAACTAATGACCACGACTCACGGAGGGAAAAGACAGGAATACACAGCTCAACATGACACATCTGATCACAGCTAAATCCTTGCTTAACCTTTTGTGTTCAACTTGGGTGTAAAAGTTTCACTTTTTAAGGCATCCTACGGAACTGTTGGTTATTTTCGCTAGGTCTGAAAGAACATCCCATGGGCCTGTCGAATCACCAATGTGATTTATCAGCCAAAAAATAAGCCCATAAAAAAATTCATAAACATTTACCTGTATTTTATGTAAAAGTTGTTGGAGAATTTCTGACAGACTATTAATCAAAACAGAAGTACCTTCTTATCACAGTCAACTCAGAGGGTGGAAAAACATAAATGATGCCTAATTAAGCATAATTAAAGAGAAAAGTATGAAATTAAATTAGGCAAGAATACACAAATGTACCTTGGAGAGAAAACATAGCTGTACTTGTTATTTTGATCATTTGAGATCAGTACCAAATATGTTGTTTAATTATTTAAAAACATAAGCAAATAAAAAAATAATGTGGTCATACTATTTTAATTGCCAGCAAAAAAAATAATTTGCCCAATAATTTATTCTTTATTGTTAAATTATATGGATATGAGGAAAGGTTTGCTATGGGTGTACTTTGGACTTAAATCAAATTTGCATAAAATTTAATGTATGTTATGTGTGCATGACGCTGACTAACACCATGTTTTAACAACACACAACACGTCCCCACGACAAATGATCAAATCTATCTCTTGCATGTTAAAAAAAAAAGTTTTTGTCCAAGCCATGTGTAATGACTATTCGCAAATTTCCATTTTAGAAATGCTTTCAATTTCCATGACATTGTGGCATATACTATGACAATGATCGCGTCAGGTAGAGACTATGTGCTTTGTTCAATGTTAAAGGCTAGCAATATGAGTTTAAATACCATTTTACATCAAATTTACTGCCATACTTCTGAAAACAGGGGCAGATCTTGAAAATAAAATAACTAGCAGACGGTTTGAAACTGCAAGTCAGTGCATCGGTCACTCAGTAGCCTATTATTAATGTCAAATGTATTATTCATTAATTAGATTTTTTTTTAATTACATTGGGAGTGCAGTGTTCAAAATGTTTCATGTCGTGTTTAACACAGAGAGCCAAATTGCTTGTCACTGGAATCTTGGAGTCGAGTGTAGTTAGAAAACAGTGTACCGGTCACCATTGTTAATAAAATAACAAAGGTTTCTGAATTCTACACATACTGCAACCCTTTAAATCAATAGTTAATCCAATATTCTTCAGTATATCTTCATCAGTGTTCAACAGAAGAAAGAAACACAATCAAGTTTAGAACGATGCAGGATGAGTAACTGATGACAATTTTTATTTTTGAATTAAGAATTCTTTTACGCAATAAAAAATAGAAGTTTCATCTGAAGATTGAGTTATAATTTTTAATCACATTCCGTACATTCAAACAGTAATTAAATGGGAAAAACAGGTCATTTTTATGCAGACTTTAACTTTAGACAAATACTTTCTCCTAAAAACTACTAAAATAAAATAAAGAATATATTAACTCCCTCTCAATGCCTAATGATGAAAGAATGACCTTGCTCAGAAACTAATAGAAAACTTGACAACTAATTGCTTTTCAAAATTTTCAGCAAATGCTCTAAGTTTTCTAAAAAATTTTTATTTGCTAATCATTTAATCTTAAAATCTGCACTGAATTTGTGCTTGGAAATGCAAGTCCGCAGCACATTATCGGTGAGATGGGCCAGCTCACCTCTTTTATGAAATTGTTATTTTTGCCAGTTTGTACAGTGAGTTTAATTGGTTATGGCATGTGGTGGCCATTACAACTTCCTGTTCTGATGCCATGAACAGCACGAATCCTTAAACAGACCTAAAATCACTATCTGAAAAACACATCCTGCAGATTATAGGCTGTAGTGTAATAAATGTTAGTAATGTTACCGCAAAAGGAGTGTAAAAGAAAAACCACAGCATGAACCTTTTAACTATACAGTTACTAAAATGACATGTTAACAAGACACGGGTCATATTATAGATCATAGATATAGATGGGCTATATTATATTGTGAAAGCATATTAATCTTGGATAAAAATATCAGTTTAACAAAATCACATTATGTTGATTACTACTCTAAAATAATTTTTTTCTTTGTAAAAAACAAACATATAACAATAAAAAATTATAAATGTTGGATATAAAGTATTATAATATTATAATTGCACTCTTAAGGTCCATAACATGCTTGTGTGTAGGAAAATAAGTACTGAACTGAACATGTCACCATTTTTCTCAGAAAACTTATTTCTAAAGGTGCCATTAACTTGAAATTTTCCCTGGATGTTGGTAACAACCAAAGAAATCCATGAATCCAAAGAAAACAAATCTAATTAGTTTACTAATTAAGCTATGCATAATAAAATGAAAGTATGCAGGGAAAAAGTATTGAACACATAAAGAAAGTGAGGTGTAGAAAGGCATTGGAAGTCCAGACAGCACCTGAAATTTCTCAGTAGTTCTTCAGTAATCTTCTTCCCTTATTGTAAATTAATATCAGCTGTATCAGTCCAACATCTACATTAGCATGATAGTGAAAACAAAACCAGAGTGAACATTTCAGTAAGACAATGATCCAAAACACAGCCAAGGAAACTCTCAAATGCTTTTAGAGATAGAAAATCAAGCTGTAGAATGGCCAAGCCAATCACCTGACTTGAATCCAATATAAAATGCAAAATAAAGATCAAACCCTATAATGCCTGAAACCGTCACTGTACTTCTATGGTAAAATGTAACCGTAAAAACTGGCACAGTGTTCACAGAGGCTACATTCCCCTGTGTAGTCCTCCTCTCCATCTCTCTTTCCTTGACTTGCAGTGTCTTTCACTTTCTCTCTCTCGGTTGGTATCAGGTCTACAAGGTGATGATCTGATTCCAGTTCTTGCCAGACAGGAGTCTCCAGGAGGATATCCCTCTCATTACACACACACACACACACACACACACACACACACACACACATACACACACACACGCGCGCACGCTGCAGATGCAGACACACAACACTCCACATCACCAGAACTCCCCCCAGGAGAACTTGACGAAAGACAGGAGAAGATAGCTGCTATACTGAGACGAATGAGGGAAGGACTGAAGGGCAAACTAAAGGATGAGTAAACAGAAAAGGATGTGGAAAACACAAAGTTATAAAGTCCTGTATTTTTTACAAGCCACAATTGTGTTGTTCCTATCGAGTTGTAATACACTTTAAAAATGTAATGACAAAAAGACAACACATTATGTTGATTTAACTTTTTTCAATAAGTTAATGAGGTTTGAACATTTTTTTTAAGTTGTAAACAGTTTAATTTGATATTTTATTCATATTTAGTCAACTAAATATTTTGTCAGTTTGATTGATGTAAGTTGAGATGACCCGAAAACTACATTTGATTCAACTGAAGTCAGCAAGAATTAGTTTACAGTGTATTGACCTTATTCTAAAATGCGTGTTCGTTTTTGCAGTTGTTTTAGAACTGATTCAGTTCTTCCGATTCAGTTGCCTATGAGAGAAATTACTAGAAATAATAAATGGCAGAAAACAGTCAAACTACTTTCTCTACAAACAAGTGTGTCCATGACTATACAGACAAAGCATAACAATATAATATGAAAATATCAGTTTGCAACTTCCAAGCCGTGTAATAAGCTGTTTTTAACGTCTAGAAATGAATGGAAGTAAATAAGACCGGAAGTCTCAAGTCAAAGAGATACCAATGGCTACAGCCACTCCTACGTGAAGAATAAGGTCAATAGAGAAGTTTGGGCTAACATGAAACAATATATTAGGGATGCAAATATTAACCGATTTCACAATTAACAGCACTTTAATTCGTCATGGAACAAAACTGGAACAAAAACAGAAGTATAAAACGAAATGTACTATTGTTTGTTTTTCTTTTTTTGATTTTGTGATGTATTATTTAATCAGTCACTGAGCAGCAATAAACAACACTTTAAGTATGAAACCATGATTATTCCTCATACTATAGTTGTTTAACCAAAATCTATAATCGTTGCATCTATTCAATATACTGTTAAAAGCTTGGTGTCAGTTTTATGTATTTATTTATTTATTTATTTTATCGTCAAGGCAGCATTTTTTAAATATTATTTTTTTAAGTGTTAAATATTTATTAAAATTTTAAATAACTGCTTTCTTATTGTATGTAGTTTCAAATTAAATTATTACTCTAGTCATTATTGCTTTTATTACTATTACAATAAATATTATAATCATGAATAATATTAATAATAACCATAATAAATAATTCCCAGTGATGGGTTGCAGCTGGAGGGGCATCCGCTGCATAAAAAACATGCAGGATAAGTTGGCGGTTGATTCCACTGAGGTGACCACAGATTAATAAAGAGACTAATCCTAAAAGAAAATGAAGAATGAATTAATATTAGAGTGATTTCTGAAAGGTCGTGTGACTCTGAAGACTGGAGTAATGAAGCTGAATATGCATTTAAATTAAATTTGAACAGTTATTTTAAAAAGTGTAATAACATTTCACAATTTTACAATTATTTTTGATTAAATAAATGCAGACTTGGTGACCAAGAGAAGCTTATTTTAAAACAATTAAAAAACAAACTGACCCCAAACTTTTGACCTGTAGTGTATATCAACACAAAACAAGTTTTCCACAGTCAGTACTGTACTTATTTAGATGAGCTGTAACAACACAATTTGTAATGTTTCTTGGGACAACTTAACTGTTTTACTTTCAATTCACTTAAATTTGTAAAAACTAATATGTTAACTTAATTCCTTCAAGTTGTCTCAACACAAATCGATTGCAAGGAAGTGAGAATTTTTTACAGAGTGATTTTTTTGTATGAATAAAATGAATTCTTGAACATGACAAATTTGTCTGGGACCTGATTTTGTCAAGTGAGAATTAACTGGATCATTGTCATCTGCTATTTCTGTGATTTTCATGTGAGTGACAGGTTTTTCCTCCCGGCACCAGTATCGTCATCAGAGAAAAAGAAAAGATGTCACTGCAAGAGGGAGTCAGTTATTTCGTTAAAAGAGTAGAAGAAGGGCAGATTTTTAAATAACGGTCTCCACTAATTAAGTATTCACCATGATAAATACTGCATAATATTATATAAAACAAGAACTTTAAAACTGATTTCATTGTAACTTCAACCAATCCCCAATGTAACTACATGAAAAACAGTGACCACTGCATTATTTAAAAGGAAAAAAAATCTTTTGTGACACACAGTAGATGTCACAAAGACAAACGGGCATGAAGGAGAGTAAAAGATGACAGAATTTTCACTTTTGGTTGAAGTATCCCTCTAAAAGGACAGAAGAGTCATAAATGGGGATGAGACCAGATAGACAATGAAATGAATGGAGAGGATGAAAATGATCTGATAGAAAGTGAAAAAAAAAAGAGCACAAACAGAATTGTATCATCGTTCAGTTCTTGGCAGCACATTCCCTCAGGTTAAAAGAGAACCAGAAAAGAGAAACCGACAATTGCAGACACTAAAGCTAATATAATATTTTGCTTTTCTTTTGTTTTTATTGTCAGACATTTTTCCCTTCCCCTGTTTTTTTTTTCATACACTGAATAGGAGCTGCACCTTTGACAGACATTGATTTTTGGAAGAACAGACAGATGAGACCCATTGCAGGAATGCAGCCAGGAAAGCGAGAGAGGAAAAGGATATGGGAGACAAGGAGTGAGAGAGAGACAGATTTCGTTTGGTGAAAGCAAGACGAATCATCCAGAAGTGGAGGATCGTTAATGCTAGGCACCGGCGTATAAACACAAGTATAACACTGAGGTGAAAGGTCAAACAAGGTCACCTCTATTTATTCTTAAGTGACTATAAAGGGCATTTTGGGCTTGGAAATTGATGCATCAGCTAGAAAAGGGGTCTCCAAGGCCAAGAACCACTGGAGGATAGAGGATATACAGAGAGCAGGTTGCAAACTGACCAATAATATCCTGAATGCAACATTGCATAAATGTATGTGGGTCAAAGACAAGATTTTAGTTTTAGCATATAATTAAAATTAGTAAAGTGAAACAAGCAAGTAAAGTAAAGTTTCAACTACTTTATGCAAAAATAACATGTCAAAATATTTTTTATTTTACATAATCATTAATCAATCAGCATGACAGATGTATATAAAAAGAAGATGGCACATTTTCTTTCCTGTACAGTGGGGAAAATAAGTATTGAATTCGTCATGTTTTTTTTTTTTGTCTGTTTTTTTTTTTTTTTTCCAGGGAAGAATATTTCTAAAGTAGCTGTTGACATGAAATTGAACCAGATTTAGGTAAAAAACCAAACAATCCAAACATTAAAATAAAAAAAAACAAAGAAATCAGTAAAAGTTTTGTTATATTTAATATCAATGAAATGACAAGGAGAAAGTACTGAACTACTGAAATGTATTTAATCCTTTATATAAAAGGCTTTTTTTTAATGAAGGCAGCTTAAAGACGTCTCTCGTTCGGAGAACGAAGTCTCAAGCATCGCTCAGGTGTGAGTTTTTCACAGACTTCAATACAGAGTAAAATCTTGATGGTTCTGTGTGTCTCTTCTATCAAATTTGATCTTTAATTTGTATTTTATATTGGATTTGAGTCAGGTGATTGGCTTGGCCATTCTACAGCTTGATTTTCTTTCTCTGAAAGCATTCGAAAGTTTCCTTGGCTGTGTTTTGGATCATCGTCTTGCTGAAATGTCCCCTGGTTTCATCTTCATCATCCTGCTAATATTCATTTACAAGGACGAAAGGCAGAGTGTTGCTGAATGGTTGCTTTCAATGCCTTTCTACACCTTCCTTTCGTCATGTGTTTAATACTTTTTCCCTGCATCATTTCATTTTATAACACATAACTTAACTTGTGAACTAATTAGATTTGTTTTCTTTGCATACAGTATATGGATCTATTTGGTTGTTACCAACATCCGAGGAAAATTTCAAGTTAACAACACCTTTTGAAATATGTTTTCTGAAAAAAATGGTGACATGTACAATACTTATTTTCCCCACTGTATAAATACATAAAAGACTAAATCAACAAACTAAATATTATAATATTTTATTTGCTGGCAAATTAGTAAAACACTGAGTAATCTACAGGATGAATAATAAGTACTTTGGGGCTTCACGGTGATTCGTAATTGTAAATCATGATGAAAACACATTGTTTATTTTTTTGTTTTAGAATGATATCTAAATAAATAAAACAAAAACAAAAAACTATGCTAAACGCATGTAAAAGCAGATCTCTGTCACTGAAAACCTGTACAGTGTTTAGTTTTCAACTTCATACGTTCAAACATGTTTACATGTCCTCTCGATCACAGAACAGTTTTAAAATTCCCCTATACAATCATATTGAAATATCTTTCAGATTGAGCTCAACTGGATTGACAAAATTAGTTAAGTACAGAATATTCAGAAAAAAATAAAAAACAAAACCTGATGCTTGATGCTACCAAGTTCATATTCAAAATATTTTCTTTATATTTTATTATTTTTAATTCTCAAAATTCATTCATTTTCTTTTCAGCTTAGTCCCTTTTTTAATCAGGGGTCGCCACAGAGGAATGAAACCCCAACTTATCCAGCATATGTTTTAGGGAGCGGATGCCCTTCCAGCTGCAACCCATCACTGGGAAACCCGTATACTCTCATTCACACACATACACTAAGGACAATTTAGCCTAATCAATTTACCTATAGCGCATGTCTTTGGACTTGTGGGGGAAACCGAAGCACCCGGAGAAAGCCCACACTAACAGCGGGAGAACATTCTCAAAATTGTTGTTTATAATTACCTTTAAAAAAAAAACAATAACATAGCTTATTTATTTGTTGGTTTGTTGGTTGTCACTCCTGGCACCAACACTTTGCTCAAGAACCATATTCTCTGTTTTTTTTTTTTTTTTTTTTTTTTTTTTTTTGTTATGAGGACATAACTACATTACTAGATGCTAACTGTCCAGGGTTTTCCAGTACCACATTCAATATATGCATATAGAATCCCATATTACTTAAAGTATTAACGCATCTTACAACAAAGCCCTAGGCTAAATCTCCACTAAAAGTAATATATCATAAACACATTATCTGATATTAAAGTGACCTGCAGAAGTCACACACACACACACACACACACACACACACACACAGTACTTATTTACACACCAAAAGGGCATCAGGGATGAATAATTGTCCCGTTATCAAGTGCTGATTTTATCGCTTACCAACCTAGGAAAGGGGCCAAACATTTTTTCAACAGTCCTTCTTTTGGCTACACATTATAGTTTGAATTCTTACGAGAAGCTGAAGACTGTCCAAGTTTCTCATCTCTGAAGACCTACTGAACCTGTTCCAACACTTTTCCGCTCAAGTCACCCAGTTACTTTCAGAAGCTAAAATTAAAATTCAGCTCCGCACAACCTGACAGCGACACACACACACATGCACACCATCCTGCTACTGTCATCTCAGGATCGATTGGTCATATTGCAATTCTCCATTTGCAGCTTCCTCTGATCTCCACACGCCTGCTCTGACACACATACAGCACAAACGCACCATTTCTGTTTACGCTCAATTGTCCTTTTTTTCCACACACAAAAGTAGAGCAAGCACCTTACAGCTGTGGAGGAATCGTAGTAATGAGTCCATCTGGATAGCAGACATAAGGCTGCGGGGTGAACAAGGAGTGTGTGAAACAACACACACAATCAAGTATGCGCACAAAACACACACTACGGTAGTATGAAACACCCATAGGTTTGTTGAGAGCACGCATACTCGCATATCAATCACACGCACACGTCTGTAATAGTCCAGACAAACAAATGTCAGAGCTGACAGGAGCGCGGTCAGGTTACTCATCCATCAGACAAATAATACACTGCTTCACGGATCAGATACCTGCATGAAAGGCCTTCAAAGCTTCCTCAAACGGGAAATCTGCAGCAATCGAGGTTTCAGACGGATTCTTGATATTAAACGGGGTGTGAATTCACATTTTGTAGTTGTATTTTGTAATTATGAATACAAATAAACACAGCAATACTGTCTGTAAATGTGTATATTCCAATATAAATACAAGCTTTTATTTTGGATGCGATTAATGACAGTTGATCTTTTGACAGCACTAATATATATATATTATAACGTATACGTGTGTGTGTGTGTGTGTGTGTGTGTGTGTGTATATGTATATATATATTTATATGCCCGATGTCCCGTGGCCACCTTTGACGCTTGGGACAGTAGACGGGATCCTTACTGGCCCGATTGTGGCCACCTTTTGTTAAATAATTTTGAACTGCAATAAAATATCTTTACATTTTCCATACTGCTTTTTTTGTTTTGTTAACACAGGATTTTGCTCAATTTACATTTATACATTTTTTTAAAAATATGATTTAAATACAATTTGAATAATTATCACCATTTAAATAACTATATACCTGATTTTTGGCACAGTATTTAAAATATGTGGCTAAAAAATACCAAATAAATATTTTTTTTTATTTGGTAGGGCCAGTGAAAATTTTAATATATTTATATATAATTTTAATACATTTATATATAATATAAATATATATAATATAAATATAAATAAATATAAATAAATATAATTATATATATATATATATATATATATATATATATATATATATATATATATATATATATATTTAAAACTATTTAAATATTTATTTATTATTTATTGATGTTATTTAACATTTAAATAGAATACAAATTATATAATTATAAACAAGTAAATATTTTGGTTTGGCATTAATACTGTATAACTGTAGCCTTGGTAAGCGTTATCAATTCATCATACAAGTTGATTTTCTGGTTGTGTTTTAATATTTCACATGTTTTAAAATGTTGTATATATGTGGCAAATACAACTTAAAAAGAGGACAATATGTAAAACTATAGAGTTTGGAGTAAAAATGCACCTCTCTACTGTTAAGGTTGAAATAAGGCACAACAATTAATGCAAAAATAAACAGCTTCTCCCTTATTTAAATGACATGGTAGGATTCGGATAGCTATATCTTACACTTCATTTTTTTCAACTTTGTCCTTTTATTAATCTGGAGTCACCACAGTGGAATGAACCGTCAACTTTTCCAGAATATGTTTTTTGCAGTGGATGCTCTTCCAGCTGTAACCCATCTCTGGGAAACATCCACACACACTCATTCACACTGAATCACTACGGACAATTTAGCCTACCCAGTTCACCTATACCACATGTCTTTGGACTGTGGAGAAACCAGAGCACCCGGAGAAAACCCACGCAAACGCAAGGAGAACATGCAAACTCCACACAGAAACGCTAACTGACCCAGCTGAGGCTCGAATCAGCAACCTTCTTGCTGTGAGGCGAAAGTACTACCTACTGCGCCACTGCGTCGCCTGCTAAATCCTATAAGCGTTTAATTTACACAACACTGAAATATTAATAAGGAATCACTGTGTTTATAAATAAATATATTTTATTAATCATCATTAATAGTCACTTTGAATAAAAAGCGTCTGCTAAATGAATAATTGTAAATGTAATATTTTTATTTTATTTATTGTCAAAACAATAAATCCATATTACTGTAAATTGTGACTGCATGTCCTTTATAATTTTCAGAATCAGAATTTTCTGAATTAGTCTTACAATAACTACATTACAGCACAAAAAACTGACAACTGATTAAAAACGTTCCCAACATGACAGATTACAAGTGCAGGAGAAAAGAAGCATTAACTGGACTTGGGTGTCACAGTTGCAAAGTGGGTAACATGATCTCCTCACAGCAAGAATGTCACTGGTTCGAGCCCCAACTGGGTCAGTTGGCATTTCTGTGTGGAGTTTTCATGTTCTCCCTTGAGATTACTCCCATGGGTTTCCTCCGGGTGCTCCGGTTTCGCACACAGTCCAAAAACATGCACTATAGGTTAATTGAATAGGCTAAATTGGCCAAACTGTATGTGTGTGAATGCAAGAGTGTATGGGTGTTTCCCAGTGTTGGGTTGCTGCTGGAAGGGCATCTGCTGCATAAAATATTTGCTGGATAAGTTGCCGGTTCATTCCACAGTGGCAACCCCTGATTAATAAAGGGACTAAGCCAAAAAGAAAATGAATGAATGAATGAATGAATGAATGAATGAAAAACTGGACTTTTGACTCCTGCCCTGACCCTATAAACACAGACACACCACCCTAGCAAAAAGCATCCTCTTTATGACCACCACTAGCCTCGACCTCCCATAAATCTCCCTATATTGCGCTGTTTAACATCTGAGACATGCAAGGGGTTTTTCTGTCAACGGATGACAGATTGCAGGCCAGGCTGAGGCAGCAAGAGACTTCAAGTAAAAATATTATCCCCTCCTTTAAGCTTTCAAAAACAGTCAGGTAGCCTCAAAACAGCAACTCTGTAGCTGGTAAACATGAATTAAATTTATATGTTTAAATAACAAACTAATCCAGAAAAAAACTGACATGCATAAGTCAATTTGATCTCTGTACAAGTAGGAACACAAACATGAGACACAAAGCTTCCTTCACAGAGACCCAGAGGGAGCTGAGAGACAGTTTTGCATAAGCGAGCAGAGCCACAGCTCCCATGTGGCATTGACAGAGCGCCATCTGCTGGTGACAGCAAACAAGCCATGACCTCCCATCAGTCACAGAGACTGCCACTGATTGCTAATTAGCGATTTGTGGAAATAATGCAACGGCTGATCGGTTTATCAGACCAACATATGTCCCCTTTATCATTTTTTTCCTCTCTAACTTTTTTCCTTCCCACTAGGCTACTGTTTTTAAATCAGTAGTCAACCTAATGTAGGCTACAATGTATATAGTACATCAAAGGGTTAACGTTATTTAGCTGTCTAAATACTGTATAACAAACTTGTAACATGACGTTTCTGAGTGTACTACCTTCTTTAAAAAAAGGGACACAAGTGTAAATGACAGGTAAATGCATTCCCAACAGCCTCACTCTTTACTAACAAATGTTTGCAACTGCGTTTATGTGTGTGAATTAGCAAGTAAATTTGTTCTTACCTCACTTTCTAATGCTCAGTAAAGACGGTATCCATGGAGGTTATTATTAACGTTAATTAGCAAAACATGTTCTCAGTAAGGCCTCCAGCTTATGTCTATATTATGTCTGGGACTGTCCGTGAGTTGACTTGACAAACGTTAGCAACTGTTAAATTGGCAAAAAAAAAAAAAAAAAAAAAAAAGAGAGACTGTTTCCTAATTTAACCACTCTTCCCGATAACACAAACAGCACCTGATTGCGTACTGTGCGTAATGGCGGAACTGAACTGTGGACATTTTTGTGTGATTGGCTCAGCCCCATTGCTCGAAAATTGTTAGATTAAAAGTACCTAATAAGAATAAAGAAATTATAATTGAAAATAATAATATTAATATAGTTTAGAAACTGTCAACATATAAGAAAATTGCTATTATCAGTCATATTTTAAACAGTAACATGGTTCTAAATCCAGCTACACAATAAAGTCATAAACAACAATTGTGTAAAATCTTCATACATTTCTACTATCCTTCAAAGCACTAACTTTTACTCATTTGTAGTAAGATATTCTGTTTCATAGGCCTATATTTTCTTACAAGTCAGAAAAACTTTTCAGAAAAACGTTTCAAACTTATATTTACATAAAATAATAAAATCACTTAAATTCACATATAAAAATGTAAAGTTGTAAAATTAACATTACTGCATATATATATATATATATATATATATATATATATATATATATATATATATATATATATATATATATATATATATATATATATATATATATATATATATATATATATATATATACAAACACAAATATATGATTGAATAACAATGCAATGTAACATCATTTCACTGCACTTTTATTATTATATGTTACACAAAATAACTATGGGACATTATGTCACCCATTTTTACTTCTTTCCTTCAGTTTATTTATTTATTTATTTATTTATTTATTTATTTATTTATTTATTTATTTATTTATTTATTTATTTATTTTATTGAAGTAGTACACCTGCATTTAAAAAATTTCAACTGAGACATCCTGTCTTTGAACCATACTGTTATAAACACATCATTAAAAACAGGTACAGGTATGCAAAAGAACATTATTACTGGGGTCAGACAGAGTCTGTGGACATTTTTAGCTATTTCTGCAGAGAATTTTGTAAAAAAAAAAAAATAATAATAATAATAATAAATTATGCAGAATTATTTTGGGAGTATCGTAACTAAAAACTTTAAAAAATATATAGCTTTTTAACTTTTATTGAATGTTTACAATACAAATCAAATTAGATCCACTTATTTGGTAAACAAAGCAAGTCTCTCATATAATATATGAACTAAAAGAGGCAATGTTACATTACAAACTGAATTGTAAATAAATCAAATTAACACTTTTATATTAGTCAATACTTTTACTGAAAATAATTTAAAAACAGAATAAATATAAATTTACATACAGTAATACCAATAAATAAATAGAGTTAATGATGGGCTGAAAATCTGCGGATTTCTGCGCGCACAGATTCCATGTGGGCCTAATTATCACTTAAAATTACAACTTAGATCATTGTAAAATAAACTTTCTCGTGTTATTACTCAATTTGGTTGCATGTTTTTGTTACTTTTTTATATTATTACAGTTTATCATATTGTTCACAACCCTTTGACAAATTGTCCTTTTTTACCAATAGCATAAAATCTCAAATAAATAAATAAACAAATAGAGAACAACTGGCCTCTTTCCTCCTGACATCCAATTACAAGTGGATGCACCGAGACACATGTTAAAACCAGATGTAAACAGCAATCTATTTTGGCTGACACTGAGACAGATGTTAATGGCAGGTGTAAACAGGGCTTCTGTCGGCCTCTCACTGTCCCCATTTTCGCTGGCTCCATCGTCTCCCTCTCCTTCCCTGTCTTTTTTTTCTCTCTCTCTCACACCCTCTCTAGGGAGAACATGCATGTGTGGAGTGCTTTGATATGAGAACTCATTTCCCTAGTTCCAGTCAGCACAGGGAGACATATATCCTCCCTAATATGTACTGTGTGTTATCCTCCAAGGGCCCCCTGTAGGCCTCCGTGGTCATTTCCATAGTGAATTCATCAAACATGACAGAGAAAAGGAAAGGATAAAGTCAATTCATTAGCCACATACGATGACAAATACCTCGTCTCTGAAAGACAAGGAAATCCACACAGAAAGCCCAGATGTGTCTGACTGAATTGAATTGAGTTGAGAAAGATTAGTTTTCTCTTATTTATAGTCATACTTTGTGTTCATTATTAGATGGAAGTTTTTTTTAATGTTTTTTTGCATGTAAACCCCCTTAAGCTTGTCCTGGCAAGTTATTTATTAGCTTCTTAAAACCAACATTACAGAAAATACATTTAAAAAATTCCATTTATTATCAGCTGATTCTTTCCCATTATTTTCCAACTTGTTTACCAATTACAAACAAACACACCTTACTGTCATGTGAGAAAACTTGATACTTCGTGTACATTGTTGAGTTTTGCATAAAAAGTCATTTAAGCTTGTCGTGGCAAATGCTCTATTAGCTTCTTAAACCCACATTACTTAAAAAACACACGTTAAAAATAAAATGTTCAACTCATATCAGCTGATTCTCCACCAATATTTCCTAATTGAGTCAAATACAATATGGTTATAAAAGAATACTAACTTGCTATGTGTGTTTATATATCAGAATTAATAACACCTCTTTGTTTTGTTTTTTCTTTTCTAAATATTTCCTAAATGATGTTTAACAGAGCGAGAAAAATATGGCTGATAATATTTTTTCTTCTAAAGTCTTATTTGTTTTATTTCGGCTAGAATTAAAGCAGTTTTTAAAAACCATTTTAGGGACAAAATTATTAGCCCCTTTAAGGATTTTTTTTCCCGATAGTCTACAGAACAAACTATCATTATACAATAACTTGACCTAATTTCCCTAACCTGCCTAGTTAACCTAATTAACCTAGTTAAGCCTTTAAATGTCAATTTAAGCTGTATAGAAGTGTCTTGAAAAATATCTAGTCAAATATTATTTACTGTCATCATGGCAAGGATAAAATAAATCAGTTATTAGAAATGAGTTATTAAAACTATTATGTTTAGAAATGTGTTGAAAAAAATCTTCTCTCTGTTACACAGAAATTGGGGAAAAAAATAAACAGGGGGCTAATAAATCAGGGGGGCTAATAATTCTGACTTCAGCTGTATAGCACATGTCTTTAAACTGTGGGAGAAACTGGAGCACCCAGAGGAAACCCACGCCAACACAGGGAGAACATGCAAACTCCACACAGAAATGCCAACTGGCCCAGCTAGAACTTGAACCAGTGACCTTCTTGCTGTGAGGTGACAGTGCTAACCACTGAGCCACCATGTTGCCTTGTGAAATCATCATGATTTAAAATATTATTTTTCATATTGAATGTAATTTAAAATGAAATTGATAGATACATTTTTAGCATCATTCCTCTAGTCAAGACACTTCTATACAGCTTAAAGTGACATTTAAAGGCTTAACTAGGTTCATTAGGTTAACTAGGCAGCTTAGGGTAATTAGGCAAGTTATTGTATAACGATGGTTTTTCTGTAGACTATCAAACACAAGATTAGCTTAAAGGGGCAAATAATTATGTCCTTAAAATGGTGTTTAAGAAAATTAAAACTGCTTTTATTCTAGCTAAAATAAAACAAATAAGACTTCTCAAGAAGAAAAAATATTTTCAGACATACTGTGAAAATGTTAAACATCATATGGGAAATATTTAATAAAGAAAAAAAATTCAAAGGGGGCTAATAATCCTGATTTCAGCTGTAGGTGAATTGAATAAACTAAATTGGCCGTAGTGTACTGTATGTTTGTGAATGAGTGTGTATGGATGTTTTCCACTACTGGGTTGCAGCTGAAAGGGCATCTGCTCTGTAAAACATATGCTGAATAAGTGGCGACACCTAATGAATAAAGGGACTAAGCTGAAGGATAATAATAATAGTAATAGTAATAATAATAATAATAATAATAATAATAATAATAATAATAATAATAATAATAATATGTTTGTTGTGCTTAAATAATCATATGATAATATCTGCAATATCATGTGAAAAACTAGAGTAATGATGTTTTAAATTCTTCTATAAATTAAATTTTAAATTACATTCAATAGGAAAACGGTTATTTTAAATCGCAATGGTCACAATTTTACTGTTTTATTGTATTTTTATTGATTAAATACAAAACTGGTACACACAATAGACATAATAATAATTATACAAATTATAATTATATATATTAAGTATATCTTACTTACTCCAAAGTGGTGTAATTCAAAATGTCATCTTTTCCTGCTATATTAAAGCTAAAGTTACAGCAGCCATAATTTCAGTCAGTGCCAAATCCTTCTGAAATACATTTAATCTGAATTATAATATCATTGTAAAAACTGCAGCTTCGAAACTCTTTATGGATCATTCCCACTTTAACATCAAGTGTACAGTATAATCCTGGATCAGTTAAGTAATGCACCGTGCCCTTTAGTGAAAAATCGAATCTGAATTTAATTTTGGTCAAAGCAAACGTTTTCCATTGTATTGAAATGTAAACACTTTCTTTGCGAAGGACTCTAAACCCGAGCTGAAAGAAAAGCACCATTTCTGAAGTTTATGAAATTAAAGTGCACGTAAAAATTCCATTACACACTCCATTATGCAAATGGGTCTTCAGTAAATATGATTCGGTAATGTGGCGTTAATCTCTTTTATGCATGCCCATGAAGCACATTACCAAACATTAATAGCACCAATTCAAGATTCACAACATGTGACCTCTCTCTTTTCCTGTCACTGTTTTTTTTTCTCCGTCTCTCTTTCTCTTTTACTGAATTGTGAAATTGTCTCAGGTTATGAATACTGATTCTTGCAAAGAGGTCATGGTTTTTCATAGACCAATGCAATTTTATCTGGCAACAGTTCTTCCTGCAGAGACGTGCATGAATAATGCATATGCTACCTGTGTAGGTTAGTTGTAGAGTCATATTAAGATGTGCTAATGGCTGCTTGTGGCATTTACAGGGAAGCTGCATCTTTGACATTATTACGTTTGGAGGGTGACACTTTGATATTAATTAAAAATAATGCTGTTTCTTATGATATTTTGAAGGATTGTACATACTAAGGCTGCATGATCTTGGAAAAATCTGTCATTGCAATATTTAGTTTTTCATTCATTTATTCTTTTTCTTTTCGGCTTAGTCCCTTTATTGATCCGGGGACGCCACAACAGAATGAACCGCCAAGTTATCCAGCATATGTTTTAAACAGTGGATGCCCTTCCAGCTGCAACCCATCACTGGGAAAATATTTTGTTTTTCAACATTATATATTGCAAAATGAATACAATTTCGCCAGATGATTTGATTAGGCAATTACACTTATTTAAAGATAAAAAATTACGAGCAAACATAAATAAATATACAGTGCTTTATGGTTTTCTGGGGAGTCTTATTCAGTCACAATACAATCAAACATAAATTACATGGTCATTATTGTATAAATTATTTAAAAGTTATATTATCTTTATCTTTTAATCTTTGATAAATTATTAAATCCTGTGGTGTGACTATTGCAGATTCAAATATATTGATAATATTGATGCTCAAGCGATATATTGTACAGCCCTAGCGCATACATAAAAAAACAACATCAGTGCAGAAACTATTTTTACTCATTGTAAGTGAAACCGCATTTACTTGAGTAAATTATTGTTACAGTAGTAACACATTAAAATGAACATAACATTTGTAAAAAATGACTTTTTTTTCAAATCCACTCAAATAATAAACAAACAAATAACCAAATAAATAACTAAAATAACTAAAAATAAATACATAAATAACTAAAATAAATGAATAAATAACTAAAATAAATTAAAATGAATACATAAATAACTAAAATAACTAAAAATAAATGAATACATAAATAACTAAAATAACTAAAAATAATAAATAAATTAATAAATAACTAAAATAACTAAAAATAATAAACAATTAAAAAATAAATAAATATTAATTTATTTTCTTTTAGTTTAGTCCTTTTGTTAATCAGGTGTCGCCACAGTCGAATGAATCGCCAACTTATCCAGCATATATTTCACGCAGTGGATGTCCTTCCAGTATGGGAAACACCCATACACTACTACAAACAATTTAGCTTACTCAATTCACCCAGCATGACAGACTTGTGTGGGAAACCAGAGCACCCGGAGAAAGCCCAAGTAAACATTGGAAGAACATGCAAACTCCACACAGAAATGCCATCTAACCTAGCCGAGGCTCGAATCAGTGCCCTTTTTGTGAGGCGATACTACCCACTGCGCCACCACGCCTCCTTATAATTAAATGATTTATTTATTAATTATAAATATTGTATTGTAATCTATAATGTGAACCATCCTAGTTCCTAAACATATAATAATACATACAAGTATAATATATAATAATACATACAAGTATAAAATAATGACCTTTATGCATAGATTGAACAACATTGACAGTACAAAAAGGTCAGCGGGTTATGCGACATACATATTAAATATGAATATTATCAATAGAGAGAATCAAACACTGCTTAGTTATAAAAATAGCTATGTTAAGAGATATACTATTATCGAATTGACAAAAGCTTAGTTGATTTTGGATTAATATATTAAATAAGTACATACATTTTATTTGGTACACTTGATTTGGCATAAATATGATTACAGTTTCAACTATTACATGACTATAATTTTTTAATTGCCTAAAATTGTATTTACATTATTTACAAATTTGCAATATATACATATCAGCAATATTAGTGTGATACGGCTATATATCGGCACTGGTGGGAGATGTGTCTTAGTGTCTCACTAGTGACGATATACAGCCATATCGCACTGCTACTCATGTGATGTCGTTTACAACAGTTTGATGGCATAATCATGTATATAAAAAGAAAATCTAAAAGTCTAAAAATCATTTTTTATGAGGAATTACTTTCTTCCGCCATTAATTCACGTCTGCAGTCGACATCAGAACAGCAGAAACTGTTGCTACTTTAAAAATATCCCTTTAGATCTTGTATTTGAATGATTTTTAAGCATAATGTCTAAAGTGATTACAAAACAAGTGATTTTGCTGACTTTTTAAGATTATAAAGCTGAACAGCATGAAATACCATCAGTCTAGAGACACTTCCAAGTAGTTCTGTTGTAATTAGAATTTCACAATAATTAACCCGGAAAAAACTAAAGCAAAGCAAAGACTACCAGAAACTCCAACAGACTATGGTATAAACACAGCACTTCAACATACAAAAGAGAGAGATTGACTTAGAAAGCCACTTATCTGTTTTATAATGATGTTCAGTTGTAGTTTGAAATAACGTCGTTTTTTCCTCCTTTAAGGGCTTATTATGCAGTCTCTGTCGCCATCTTGTTGCGGAAGGTCAACCTTCTTTGCTCTGCTCAGTATGTCAGGCTAATGGATGCCGACACACTGTACCTCCCAGATTATATGTAAAACAGGCACTGTCCTTTTAAATTAACTACAAAGTTGCAATCTAAACAACTACTCTACTAAACAAGCCTCAAAAGTACATTATGCTGTCCAACAGCTGCAATATTTGTCAAACTGTAGTGAGTTTATTGATCTGCTGTCTCTCCATGTGGGCGGAGTAATACACAAGGGTGAAGAAGCTGTATGAGTTCTGATATTGGAGAAATCCCACAGCTATCAGCCAATCAGATTCGAGAACCAGACAGCACTGTTGTGTATATCTCTCTCTCCCTGGGACTTGAACCCGGCATTGGTAGTACTGTGCTCTTTTTTTTCTTTCTTTTTTCTCTCTTTCATAGCAAAGCTTGGGGATGAGGTGGGTCAGAGCAGGAATAACTTAGTCTGGCTTTTATGCTGCATTGCATATTTACATTAAATTTTAAGCAGGCACACAAGACCACCAACCTGCAACAGGGTGGAAATAACATTGCAGACTGTCTAGTGTTTATTGATATTCATTTCAGATTATACTCTCTTACAGAAGTATTGTGTAACATTACATGTGTGTGTGTGTGTGTGTGTTTTTTTTTTTCAGGAAAGCAACACACTTTACCAATTTCCCTCGTCTTTTTAAACATGTTTGTATGAGAAACCTAAGGGTGTTAACAGAACACATACTCACCACCCACATATATACACAAACACACTCACACACTTAAAATTTGTATTCCCCACACTTGTAGTGTTAATTAATAAGAACGTGACATGATTACAGAATTCACTTGTTGATTTAATTAGGCAATGGTGTGAAAGTATTGGCTATGCTTTATGGCAGCTGTCTGGACAGACAAAATCATTCACATTGACTGAATCCACAATATCTTTATGTGTGATGAGGTTGCAAAGAAACCACAAAGGTAGAGAGGCAATACAAAAAAAAAAATCATATTTATATTTCCTTTTTGCAGTAATATTAGAGGTTCTAATGCTGGCTGTTGCTTTGGACAGAGTTAATTACAGCAAGCAAACCTCTGGATCTGAGGTAATGTAAATAAACCTCAATGGTTCAATAATATGCATGTTAAGCATTTTTTATTTATTTTTTATTTTTTCTTGTTTTGTAACAAGAGATCTATCTCCTCTGTAAGATTATAAAATATAGCATTCTTTGTACAATTCAAAGAGTCTGATATGTTTTGTGGTCTACTCCGTGACAGATTTTATATACATAAGTTCAGTTCATGCCACATGTGTGTATATATATATATATATATATATATATATATATATATATATATATATATATATATATATATATATATGTGTGTATATATATATATATGTGTATATATATATATACACACACACACACACACACACACATTTATTACATATATTATCAGACATACTGTGAATATTTCCTGACTCTGTTGAACATCATTTGGGAAATATTTAATAGGAAAAAAATTATATATATTAAAAAATATATATATATGTGTGTGTGTGTATATATATATATATATATATATATATATATATATATATATATATATATATATATATATATATATATATATATATATATATATATATATATATATATGAGATCATGTTTTTTTTTTTTTTTTAAGTATTACAGCAATTTGTAAATTGCTATTTGTTGAGTCCAACATTGATTGTCCATGCCTAATATCCGGTGGCCAGAAAGTGATTTCATTATTTATAAATTGTTAACATTTTGATATGATCCAACAAGTCAGAGACTGAACTGTACACCATGATTTTTATCTAAAATTCAATTGTGTGCAAGGACTAAAAAGTGTCCATTAACCATTTTCTCAATTCAAATGAATAGCGACTTGTACCTGTAAACAGTATTCCATACGTCATCAACACCTCACCACTTAAAAAGCTCATTACCATCTTGCTCAAAAAATTACCACAGTTTCAATATATATTTTTTAAATTAAACCTCAAATATTCTATACATTTTGTATGAGACTGATGAAATTATATTATTCAGCGTTTTAAAAAAAGTCTACAGCAAGATTATATTGACAAAGCAAAGTTTCTTGATTATTGCATTATTGTAATAAAATAATAGTCTAATAAGAGTATAGTTCTAAGCCAAATTGGCTTAGAAAAAAAAAAAACTTTTCATTTTCAGTCTTAGTATCCAGTGTAACTACATGAAACTCAAGATTTACCTTGAAAAGATGATCAAAACTCTTTTATTTTAAGTGAGATGATAACGATCTAATATGATTCAATGACTTATGCTAAGCTAAGCTAAAGGCGTTCCTGAGCCAGAGATTGGATGAATGGATTAAAAAAACCTCTAGGGCAGTTTTAAAATGAGTGGAGTGTTCTTTTAAAAAATACCCAATGAATCCTTACTGAATAAAGACATTATTAAATGATTTCCACTTAACCAAACTTATGAACATTAAAATCTGTGACATTGTGAGGGCAAAATGTTGCACTTAAAAAATAGGTTGTATACGATTTATTTTGTTTATTTTGTAAGTACTTAAAATTACAACATCCACTTTTGTGTCGGGTATTTAATAGTCAGCTGTTCAGCAGTACCTGTTTCTACCGGCAAATGGGAGTGGGACTGTGTTAAAAAACCCACCACTGCACCGTAAGTACTGTCGTTATTTCTTAATTATTTTGCGGAGCTGAAGCTAATGAGGTAATAATACAACTGTTTCGCAAAACTGAATGGTTTTAACAACTGACGAGGCCTATTATGTTTTCACAGTGTAAAATGTAGTTTTGGTGAAATGAAATATCAATGTAAATACAAGCAAATTATTCAGAAAAACGTAAATTGTACTAGCTTTCTAAATATGATATAGATATCTAGACATATTTATCTAGATATAGCCAATTGCATCTGTTTCTGCAATACTGAAATCACAGTTCATGCATTGCTTATTATTTTATAGCTATATTCTATAACATGCTATGTCAGTTAGCATCGCAACCCTAGCAACACCCCTGATGAAATTTTCCACACAAAATAAACAGTAAAAACTGTACTACCACTGCAGTCCAATTCTGTCATCATCTTTTCCTCAGAGTTACTCAGCAGGAAAACAGAAACCTCAGACCACAGGTGATGCTCAGCAGAGAGGAAGCGAATTAAACTGACCCCGAGGTGAATTAACACCCCCGCTCCACACAGCAACCCAACTTAGCCTAAATGAACAGGGTGGCGCTCGCTGGCTGCAGCATTCATTCCTGATGATTAGTTATCATCGCTGCTCCCGACACTTTTATGCAAAGCAATTTACTAATTGTGGGGAGCATGTTGAGGTTAACAGCCCCGCACTTACAGTCATCACGTTTAAAGCTTGCTTTATGGTCAAAGGTACGGGATGAGGATGAAGAAACCAAGTTCAAGGTCGTGCACAGTCCAAGCAGCTTCCGCCATGGGAGACTTCTGCATTCACAGTCCAGAGTGCCAACCGTTTACACCATGCAATTAGTCTAAAATGCATACTGAAAGTGGTGATTGTGTGAGAATAGAGCCTGCTCACCGACTGCTGCAAAGAATAATAAAGTAAAATCAATGCTGAGTGTGTGTGGATAATGGCTGCTCTATGCTGTGGTCAGGCTAGTGTAGATGTTTCCACACTGCATCACATCGACTGGCTGCACTCCAGATTACTAATCCTGAACAGCTGCCTGCTGTTAAATTATACACACCGACAGGTGTTAACCACACATACACACAAAACACAAGGCAAGCTCACACATTTATAAACATCCATGCATAGATCCGACATAAACCCACACGTGTCCCTACACTAGGATATTATATATTGATAAATCCATTAAAGATCCAGTTGGCCACATCACGTGTGTATGAATTAATCAAACACCTCTGATAACAACATTTAGGGGGCATGGTGGGTTTTATGTGCAGCCATAATCTTTCTATTAGCCTATTCCTCAGGGTTAGCTAATTACTAAAAGTTATGGCTGGGTAATTATGGTTAAATTGCATCATTTCAAGCTTTGCAAAGACAACAAACAAAATGAGTTGTCTTTGGAAATCAAATGGGTTTTAATAAAGGGGTTTATCTGGACACCGAGGATTTGATCAGCGCATCTCCTGTTGCACATGTCATGAAACATTTATTTTGTGTGGCTGCAATACCTGCTCTGCTCAAAAGGGGGAGCTCTTAGTGAAAGCAGCGGTGAAAGAGGTCCGTGAAAAGAGGAGCATGTGTGTGTTAAATGAGAATTCCTGTAGGGAGTTGATCGATTCTGTCTGCTTCACTTTCTACAAGTTCCAAGGCTAATGGTAAAAGATGCTTTCATAACCAAAGCTTACAAATGTGAATTTGCTAAAGGGTAAATAAAATCACATCTAGGACCAATAGATTTGCTACAGGATGTATAATGAATGAAAATCAGACGGAAAGAGATGTTTCCAAATGTATGTTTTTAATGCAACATTTTTGTAAAATTGTAACAGAAAGGTCTGTTGACAAGGAGAAAGTCTTTAAAAGGTCTCAAGAAACATTTCACAGTCACTCATGGAAAATCCATGTAAAAGAGCCATTTCCGTTGAGAGTATTTCGGTGTTCACAATAATGATAACAGACAACTGCACCACCAACAACAGTTTGTATACACTGTGAAATCTGTACCGATTAAAACAGCCTTACATATGCACACACACACACTCACGCTCACATTCAAACATTTTCAAGTATACAAACAAATCTTCATTTCATTTTAGTTACATGCAGTGAAATAATGTATAAAAATAGACTTTTGTATTGCTTTCTGTACAAACACATATATACACATATATAAATACGGAGTAAAAAATAATCGAAAAGGTGTTTACAATCACAATGTGTACAAAAAAGACCAAAATAGTAAACAATATTAACCAAAACGTTCTCACGTGCGACTCAATCAAGGCTACAGCGCTGAACTCTCTCCCTTTCTCTTCCTTTAAATGATTAGTTTGCTCCGCCAAAACAAAGCAAACGCAAAAGAAGGAGATAGGGAAATGTTCTTTAACCGATTGTTGTTTAGCTCTGGCGTACGTCCTGAAGCAATTTGTTAATTTCGGCAACCAGTTCACTAGCGTCGACAACTTCGTGTCTTGTGTCATTGCGTTTTCCCTGCCTTTGGCTGAGCACGCTCTCCAAGTCGTCCTCTTCATAGTTCTCTGGGATCTCCTCCATCGCCGGCAGCCATTTTAAATGCGCCTGCGATGCCGCGTGATTGGTTGCGGCGTGTCCGCTCGTCACGGCACCGCCAGGGTTTTGAAAGTGCGTATTGGCCGCCCAAACGGCAACTCCCTGTGGGTAGGCCGAACCTGTAGATGACGCCTTACCCGGTAGGAATCCCTTTCTGATCTCCATGCCGATGGAGGAAGCAGGCTGGCTGGTGCATTCGTCAAGCTCTCGGACGTCAGCATAAGAAGTTGGCAGAAGACGCTGGAAGACGTTGTTCATTTCTGACAGCAG
The DNA here is from genome assembly GCF_052040795.2 of Danio rerio. Classification (NCBI taxonomy): domain Eukaryota; kingdom Metazoa; phylum Chordata; class Actinopteri; order Cypriniformes; family Danionidae; genus Danio; species Danio rerio. The sequence continues at coordinate 14,546,217 of NC_141021.1, forward strand.
TGAGCCGCCACATTCCTCCTCGTTGTCCTTTCCGAAGGTAGAAAAGCTCTTCTTAGCTGAGTCCACTGACTGCTGGTCCTCCTCAAGGACCTGAGGCCTGCTCTCTTCTCCAGGGATGAACATGTTCGCACGGTAATCCGAGGACGCCTGAGATGGCATCCAGCACTGGTCAGAGTGACCCAACACACGGCACTCCTCCGTACACAATCTCATGACTGCTGAAAGGCAAAGAAAGATTTTTTTTTAGTAATCTAGAGTTTCTTTAGAAACTGACATCATCCATTACTGGCCTACAGAGTTTTAGTTGGTTTTATGTATGACTGTGAATGGGGATTGTTTTGACAAAACAAATACACTCACTGGCCACTTTATTAGGTACACCTGTTTAACTGCTCGTTAATGCAAGTTTCTAATCAGCCAATCACATGGCAGCAGCTCAATGCATTTAGGCATGTAGACATAGTTAAGAAGATCTGCTGCAGTTCAAGCTGAGCATCAGAATGACAAAGAAAGGTGATTTAAGTGACTTTAAACGTGGCATGGTTGTTAGTGCCAGACAGGCTGGTCTGAGTGTTTCAGAAGCTCCTGATCTACTGGGATTTTCAAGCACAACATCTCTAGGGTTTACAAAGAATGGTCTGAAAAAGAGAATATTTACTCGAACGGCCTTTACGGTCACAAGATCTCAATCCAACAGAGCACCTATGGGATGTGGTGGAATGGGAGATTCGCATCATGGATGTTCAGCCGATAAATCTGCAGCAACTGTGTGATGCTATCATGTCAATATGGAGAAAAATCTCTAAGGAATATTTCCAGTAACTTGTTGAATCTATGCCACAAAGGATTAAGGCAGTTTTGAGGGCAAAAAGGGTTCCAACCAGATACTAATAAGGTGTACCTAATAAAGTGGCCAGTGGGTGTATGTTTTGTGTGCATGATACTTTTCAAAAATGCAAAATTAAAAAACAATCTGCTTTTAGTACCTCATTGTGGTTTAAACAATGATTTATATCAGTTTTTAATAACAAAATATTTTGGAACAGTGGTGTCCAAACTCGGTCCTGGAGAGCCAGTGTCCTGCATATTTTAGTTCCAACCCTGATTAAACACACCTGAACCAGCTAATCAAACTCTGTCTAGCTATACTAAAGTTCAAGGCTGCGTCCGAAACCGCATACTTCCATACTATATAGTACGCTAAAATCAGTATGCGAGCCGAGTAGTATGTCCGAATTCATAGAATTCGAAAATCAGTATGCGAGAAGTACCCGGATGACTTACTACTTCCGGCGAGATTCTAGAGTGCGCATCCAATGCATGTTTAGCTATCCCATGATGCCCCAGGAGCGAATTCATGAATGGGAGTAAAGCGACGCAATTGACGCAGGTAGGTCACGTGACCATGTCAAAATGGCGGATGTAGTACATCCGAATTCCATTTATACTTTTCACATTCATACTGTATAGAACGTACTTTTCTAACGGCCGCGTAGTACGTTTAAATTCAAATGCAGTACCTACTGAGTAGTAGGCGGTTTCGGACGCAGCCCAAGGCAGGTGTGGGAGGAAGTTGGAGCTAAACTGTGCAGGACATCGGCCCTCCAGGACCAAGTTTGGACACCCCTGTTTTGGAAGATATCCCTAAGGCAAAGTCTGCACAGTACTTAAAGCAGGCATGTCCAAACTCGGTCCTGGAGGGCCGGTGTCCTGCAAATTTTAGTTCCAACTCCAATCAGACACACCTGGGCTAGCTTATCAAGCTCTTACTAAGCTTTCTAGAAAAGTCCTTGCAGGTGTGATGAGACAAGTTGGAGTTAAAATCTACAGGACACTGGCCCTCCAGGACCGAGTTTGGACACCCCTGACTTAAAGGATAGTTAACCCAAAATATTGTCAATTATTACAAGCCTGTTTGATTTTTTTTCTACTGTTGAACCTGTAACCATTGACCTTTGTAGTGTTTGTTTTTCCTACTATGGAAGTCAATGGTTACATATTTCCAGCTTCCTTCAAATATCTTCTTCAGTGTTCAACCAAAGAAAGAAACTCATAAAGGTTTGGAACCACTTGGGGGTGAGTAAATAGTGAGTCATTTATGGCTGAACTATGCTTTTAGATGAAACATAAATCTCCTGAGCAATGAAGGAGCAACCTGTGAGCAATGAAATTTCCTCTGGGCACGTGACAGATGACAGAAGTGAGCAAAACAAAGCGATGAAAGGGAATGGTAAAATGAAGAAGGATGATAAGGATGTAAAGTTAGAGAAACAGATTTCGGAGGTGGTGGGGAGGAAGCTTGAAAAGCTGAGGAGATAGTGAGTTTGTCATTCTTCCATTGCAGTTTCTCTTGTGGAGTCTGACATCCTTTGTTAAGCTGGATTATTATTCATTACTTTGGCAACGCCACCTCACGCGAATCAGATAGGACTGAATTTAAATATTAGAGACAAAGCAGCAAGGGGAAAGAAATGGAGGGGACAAACTGGAACTGGGATGGAGGGAAAATGCGGCTGAGTGAAAATGACAATAACTGCTTTGGTGAGGAAAGGGTGCAACTCTAATCGATGCACACAGGTTGCTTCTTTCTCTCTATAAAAGAGGAAGAGCAGGGCTGAAATAGCGGCCCTCTGGGGAGAGAAAAGAGAGTGTGTGCGTGCGGAAGGGGGGTTTAACTGCATTGTGAAAGCAATTACGGTGAATTTTCCTCAGTTCAGATTTTGAAAGCATAGGGCTGTCACTCACAGAAAAGAATGAATACAGGGAAATAACACTCTAGTCCACGCCTTCACACATGAACATGCACACACACACACTGTCTTAAGCTTCTGATGAAACAGATTGCAGCTAAAAAAGGTAGCGGTTACAAAAATAGCCGCATAATTCAAAGGCTTTTCCCTTAATTTTCTCTTGCATACTGAGTGTAAAAGCACAGCGCAGGTCATTTAATTTATACCTGCACCTGTTCACGATGTAATAAAAGTAAGTCACTGTAGACTAGGTGTTAAATTGCATCATAAACGCAATGTGCTCGATATAATCAAGCTGATGAAGGCCATAATTCAGGGTGATAAAAAGGTGAGAAACCACACGAGAGACCAATCAGACTTCATTTCTCACCTGGGTGGAGACGGTGGTGTCCGTCGCTGTGGAAGAGGTCTCCGAAGCCGTCGCCTAGCAACCGGTCGATGGGCGAATCACGGCCCATCTCGCAGTCGCTGTCGCCCGCATCACTGTCGCCACGCCCACTATCTTTCAGACTGAACTTATCCATGTCCTGGAGGGCGTACCTGCACAAACATTCAAACAGATACATGGGTAAAGACTCATGCTATGGAGTATGCTAAAACTACATGCAATAGTCTAGTATAACCAGTACTGAGCTGAATCACCTACAGCTAACCTACAGCTAGATTTGCATTTGTTACTTTTAAGGAATCTAAACATGTGACACATCAAGAGTGGCATTATGTGTATCTGTATGAAGTCATTCATTCTTTTTCTTTTCGGCTTAGTCCCTTTATTAATCATGGGTTGCCACAGTGGAATGAACTGACAACTTATCCAGCATTTGTTTTACATAATGAATGCCTGCAACCCAACACTGGGAAACACCAATACACTCTCATTCACACACAAACACTATGACCAATTTCATTCATTTTCTTTTCGGCTTAGTCCCTTTATTAATTGGCGGTCGCAACCGTGGAATGAACCACCAACTTAACCAGCATTTGTTTTATGCAGTAGATGACCGTCCAGCTGCAACCCAACACTGGGAAACACCCATACACTCTCATTCACACACATACACTATGGCCAATGTCATTCATTCATTTTTTTTTTCGGCTTAGTCCCTTTATAAATCAGGGGTCGCCACAGCGGAATGAACCGCCAACTTATCCAGCATTTGTTTTACACAGCGGATGCCCCAAACCCAACACTGGGAAACACCCATACACTCTCATTTGCATACATACACTATGGCCCATTTCATTTATTCATTCATTCATTCATTTTCTTTTTGGTTTAGTCCCTTTATTAATCTGGGGTCGCCACAGCGGAATGAACCACCAACTTATCGAGCATTTGATTTATGCAGCAGATGCAACCCAACACTGGGAAACACCCATACACTCACATTCACACACATACACTACGGCCAATTTCATTCATTCGTTCATTTTCTTTTTGGTTTAGTCCCTTTATTAATCTGGGGTCGCCACAGCAGAATAAACTGCCAACTTATCCAGCATTTGTTTTACATAGCAGATGCAACCCAACACTGGGAAACACCCATACACTCACATTCACACACATACACTATGGCCAGATTCATTCATCCATTCATTTTCTTTCGGTTTAATCCCTTTATTAATCTGGGTTCACCACAGTGGAATGAACCGCCAATTCATCCCACATTAGTTTTATGCAGCAGATGCAACCCAACACTGGGAAACACCCATACACTCACATTCACACACATACACTAAGGCCATTTTAGCATATTCAATTCACCTATACTGCATGTCTATGGACTCGAACACGGGGAGAACATGCAAACTTCACACAGAAATGCCAACTGACCTGGCTGGGTCTCAAACCAGTGACCTTCTTGCTGTGAGGTGATCGTGCTACCCACTGAGCCACCGTGACACCCATCAGACTTAATACTTAACATAAAGTTTTCTAAAAGCTTCTTTATGCATTGCATACTGTCTATGAACATGCATATGCAAAGCAGGCAAGATAAAGCCCCACCCATCATTTTAACTTGTAAAAAGTCAAGCATTTTATAAGCAGATGCATTTACAATGTCTGTTTATCACTATGCATTTCTCTCACATCCAAAAACATCCCTTAAATGCTTTCCTTTACATCAGCAGAGGTGTGCAGGACAAACAAAAAGGAGTAAAGCTGTCTAATTCTAGTATGTCTTTAAATCATCAACATGAGAATGAAATGCATCATTGTATGGAACAATGGTTTCAACAATATGCACAGAATAAAATGACATGATCCAAGAACAAAACGCAGATGAGAGGAAGGAAAAAAAAGCACAGAAAGCAAGCTATGACCTCATGTGAGGAGCAGTCCAATCAGGATCTGCGAACGTGGGTGACCACGGCAACAGGGAAGTTCTGTCCTATTCTACCACAAACATTTTAGAATACCTATCATCCAATCGGATCGAACCAGCAGCACACAACAGGTTGAGTATCACTACTCATCTACTCTACCATACTATTCAGGAGCACATCATGCCCATATATGGACTTGGAGTTGGAGCGAAGTATTAGTTGTTTGTTTGTAAATTTACCTGTAGCTGCGAGAGTATTTGTTCCCTCTGAAGCTGGGCCTCGGCTGATACTGACCCTGATGGAGTATTGAGAGGAGCTGTGAGACTTGCTATAGCAAAAACAGATGACATAAATAAAAATAAATACTGATGGAACACGACACTCATTCACGCACGCACACACACAGCCACACAAATGAACAAATCAAAAGTGTTAGCATGAGCACAACACACGATGACGTGAATGTTATGTTGACAGGTGAATGAAAAGATGAGCATAAGCAGACAATTTACAGGCTCTTCATGAAGATCAGTATCAATTACAGAGTTTCAATATGCATTCAAAGCTAGCTTTTACCTCTACAGGGGGCGTGGCATGTGTAAGCTCCAGGGCGAAGTTCTCTGGGATGTGATTGGAGGAAATAGTGACCAGGCTGTTCAGGGATTGACGACTGTGTTGGCTCTGCCGACTGCCCATGTGAGCGCGTTCTGCTCCAGGTGAAGAGGTCGGCGAGCGATGGTGTGCCCGGATCGGGAGGGTCCCATTGACGGTTGGCATCAGGGTGATGTCCCCCTTGTGAATCTGTCGTGAGGGCTTTTTAGGATGCTGTTGGTATGTAGACTCAGCCACCCTGCAGTTATATGAGCGAGTGTCCTTTTTTTCACGTGAGCAGCGAAGGGCAAAGGCCACCATGATAAGAAGCAGAACAGCACAAATTGCCCCAAGGGAGATAATGATGATCATGGAGACATCTAGAGGGCCGTCTCCATTTCTTCCACCTGTCAGATGGGGATTCATGAGGTTTTCGATGTTTTCATAAAGTGAAAGTCTTAGTAGGGCTCTTGCGCTGAGTGTTGGGGTTCCATGGTCCTGCACGAGGATGGTGAGCTCCACGTGATCCTGTGGAACCTCTTGTATACTGACGTTAGTCCGAATTTCACATGTTTTAGGATCCATATTAAAGTAACCTGCCTCATTTCCCCCAACAACAGAGCAGGAGAGGTCACCATTAGCACCAGCATCATGGTCCATCGCGCGGACAACTGTTACCACATCCCCAATCTCTGCATATTTAGATACTGGAACATCAGCTGTGTGGTTCCACAGCTGAGGCATCATGATGACTGGTCTGTTGTCATTCTCATCCAAGACAGTCAACACAACAGTCACGTTACTACGCAGTGGAGGATTTCCAGAATCCCGGGCCTGGACCAAAAATGAAATCTGACTTACATCTTCACGATCAAAAGTACGTAGTGCATAAATGTCTCCGTTAGATGGGTCAATGGTGACGTAAGTGGAAATGGAGCTACCATGGACCATGCTTTCAAGTATAGAGTAGCTCACTTGTCCATTTGGGCCCAGGTCTGGATCTGAGGCCTTCACAGATGACAAATAAGCTCCGGGTGAGTTGTTCTCTGCTTTGGAAATCTCATATCTGCTCTTTGCAAAACTTGGAGCGTTGTCGTTCTCATCCTGGACCTCCACAATAAAGTTTTTGATGGTGGATAGACTTGGAGAACCTTTGTCTTCAGCTATAACAGTGAGGCTGAACTCTGACCTCTTCTCCCTGTCCAGCGTGACGTTTGTAAGGATCATGTAGTTCTTCTCATATGACTTCTGCAGCCTGAAATGACCCTGGCCATAGAGACGGCACTCCACCTCTCCATTTAAGCCAGAGTCCAGATCATTTACACTCACCAGAGCCACGAATGTATCTACAGGAGCCGTCTCTGATATATAAGCTATCTCCTCATTCCCAGTGGACATCAAGTTGACGCTGATGTCAGGTTTGTTGTCATTCACGTCCACTACTTTGATTATGACTTTACAGTGTGCTGGCATCGAGTTAGGGCCCATGTCTTGAGCTTGAACATCTATGTCATAAGAATTTGTGCTTTCAAAGTCAACTTTCCTCATCAGTGTCAAATGACCATTATCAGAATTAATCTTAAAGGTTTCTAATATTTTAGGTGACACGTGACTGCTGAAAGAGTATATGATTTTCCCATTGGTCCCTTCATCTGGGTCAGTGGCGTTCAGATCAATAAGCAAACTGCCTAAAGGGGAATTTTCAAGCAAGTTGATCACATAAGATGGCTTCTCAAACACTGGATTGTTGTCGTTCGAGTCAGCTATGCTGATTTTCAGGAGCGTTGTTCCAAATTTGGGGGGAACGCCCCTGTCTGAGGCTGTGAGCTGGAGTTCATAGCTTGCTCGCACCTCTCTATCAAGCTCTTTTAACACAACGAGCTCTGCGTACTTGGCTCCATCGGTTCTGGTTAGAATGTCAATCTTAAAGAAGTCAGACGGGGTCAGAGAGTATGTGTTCAGTGAGTTCTCCCCGACGTCTGGATCGGTGGCGCTGTCAAGGGGAATGCGCGTCCCCACGGCGGCGGTTTCGGAGATCTCTATGGGAATGACGGGGCGCGCGAACTGTGGCGCATTGTCGTTAATGTCCAAAATCTCCACTTCAATATGAAACAGCTGTAGGTGCTCCGTGGGAAGAGTGAGAACATCAAACTCGATAGTGCAGTTCAGATTCTTTTCACACAGTTTCTCGCGGTCTATTTTGGTCCTGATGCTGATCTCTCCATCCTGGTCGCGCACCGAAAGAAGCGACGCGCTTCCCCGCTGCATGGCTCTAAATCGTAACGGAATCGAGCTTGGAAGTTTGGACAAAACATCAGCGACATCTTCTCGAAGTCTGGCTATCACAGTACCCACCTTCTGCTCCTCATAAACTTGGTATTTTAGAGTTGCAGCCGTGGTGTACCCTGCCAATGTCACGAGCAGAGCAAGTTTGAGTAAAGTGGCACAGAGCACTGTACCCTTGCTGGTCTCCATGTTGGGCTCCGTCAGGCACTGCAAAAATATACTCTCAGAATGATTGTCGCTTCCTTTGTTGTGCTGTCTCAGTCCTTCACATGCGTTGTTATGGTCTCAAAAACATCCACAAATCCGAAAGAAAAACGTCTTCTCTGAAAGCTCCGGCGAAAAAAATAGGTCTTGAAAAAACAACAGAAGCATAAGTCAAGCAATAGCATTTAAAGCAAAAGCGCATATCCCTCTGTCACTAAGGAGAAATCTGTTGCGCGTATCAAGAGACTGTAAGCTCAACCTCCGTCTGGAGAGCCTGTGCGCGCGCGTATCTGTCTCCCGCTGTCTAAAGACACTCTTTGACTGACTAACCCAAAATAGCAAAGCCTCCTTTAGTGCCACGGCTTCACACAAAACGCTTCTCCTAAATCAAGGGCTGCCCCTTCTCTCTGCAACTGACCATTCAACACAGAGCCACTATAGATCCCAATTAAATGAAGAGGAGAAAGGAAGTGGATAACTCCGCCCTTTAGGGTCTCTCTCCCCCTCTCTCTCCCTCTCCTGAACGCGTTTCAACAAAGGATGAGAGAGCAAAATTTAAGAATAACTCGAGCTGAACTTTCCCTCTAGATGACTGTCAATAAAATCTATTCACCTATTTATTTAGGTCACACCACGCAGAATGTCCATTTAGCTTGCGCAGCTACAGCAAAGTTTCATTTATAATATGACCTCATTTATAGATCTAAACCTGCAGCTTTTTTGTTAAAAATATGTATTTCATAGTTTAACCCATCACCTTATTTATTTATTTATTTATTTATTTATTTATTTATTTATTTATTTATTTATTTATTTGTTTGTTTGTTTGTTTGTTTGTTTGTTTGTTTGTTCATTTAGGCATTCATTCATTCATTCATTCATTTATTATTTGATTTATTATCTAAACATGAACTTATCTTGACAAACTATAATATGCATATCACTCACTCTCTAACACACAGATAGATAGATAGATAGATAGATAGATAGATAGATAGATAGATAGATAGATAGATAGATAGATAGATAGATAGATAGATAGATAGATAGATAGATAGATAAAGGGTTTAAGCATGTAATATAATTATAAGCAAATACAGGCTATCTTGCAGGATTTTCTAATCATGCTGGAGAACATAACACAGGCATATTTTAAAAGAGAAAAGCCTACAAGATCCTCAAAAATTATATATTAGAATATATATCACAGCTTTAAAAACTTGTCTGAGGTTTTTCAGGATCTTCTATTAATTTGTCAGCCTTAAGGATTCCATTTAGTGTGTGTGTATAACACTAATAGTTTCCAAAAAATTACATAGGCTACATTATTATGCACAGAGGGTCGCGTGTTGCTCTAACATATAAAGGGCTGTTGTGCTCATGAGTTCCCAGTCCTGTTCCACTTATCATTCCCCTTGCTTTTCTGCTGATTCTTTATCATCCTGCAAAATAAAACAATGAGTAATTTAATAAATACAGTTCGATCAAGCATTACATGATGCTACGTTGTGGGAATTAAACAATTATTTTGTTTCAGTAAGGGTTAAGTTTATGGGTCATGTTAGTTTAAGGGATACAATATTTCAGTTGAACAGTATGCTTATCTTTATGTAAAATATGGAAAGCCAAAACGGTGTTTGTGTGTGCGTTATTCTTTTAAGTGTGCCAAATGCTAGTCAAGTAACACTTGAAATATTTTTCACTGTCTGCAATCATAGGAGATTGCTGATTCATTAAAACATCAGTTCACTTATAATGTATAATGTGTGTTAACATGATGGGAAATTGAATTAAAATTTTAATTAATTTCCAAGTGTATACAACTTCTTCATTCATCTCATACAAGTGGTGCACATCTCGTTTCATCCGTGCAGCTCATTTCAAATGAGTTAAACTGGCTTTAAACACTCTGTAGATGGTTACAAATCATTATTCATTTTTGGAGGTCTAGACTAATCTTTGCGTCAGCTGTCGATATGTTTGAAACTGCTTAAGTGTCTTTCTTAAATCCGTTTAGTATCACCCGCTTTACTTGTTTGGGGTTAAAGTATTCTCACGCGCTACTGACTCGTCATCTGGCATATATATTTAAGCTTAAGCCGTGTGTCGAATCACTTGTTCAGATGAATGAGTGAAGAACTCGCTCACACGCACAAACAGCTCTGCGCACGTGAATAACACCGTTTTACATCGCGTGCATGTCTTTTGGTGTGATTCCCGCAAAATGTATTAACCTAACATCCATGTAAAGCCTTTAAGAAGAACATACACTGTCTGGACTAAGTCAACTGGACCGGGTCATTTGCATTTGCGCATGGGTCATGCTTCCTTTTTTGAGAATAGGCTTTCTGTGAGTCTAAACTATAGAGGGAAATTAGTTCAGTTTGAAAGTGTAAAAACGGGGACAATTCAATTGCTCTACCACGCTCACGGGCAAACGGATGAATAAAATACATTAAATGGCCTATTTCCTTACTCTCACTCAAATTCCCATGGTGATATGTTAACCCGTGGAAATGTAGCCAACCATATCAAACCCACAGAAGTTGGGCTTGGATTAATAAAAAGCCCTTTGGCGACAGATTTGACACAAATGCTGCTCCTCTTCTCCCAAGTCTGGGGTTCCATGTGATTTGACACACCAAAAAGGGCCCATGCAGAGACACTAGGGTATTCTAGTGACTGTTTGGGAAAGTGATTACCGGGAAAATTGCAGCGGTACCAGAAGGCGCACGTTTGACCCCGCCACTTTCTTTCTTTGTGCAGTTTATTCTTTTCATAAGACACCATGTTTGCGAATCGTCTGCATTTCGCCCGGCCAATTTTAGCAGGGCGATTTTAACCAGGTTTGATACGGCCGAGCGCTCTCTTTGGCTCCGAAGCCTTAATGCAATTACCTCTGCTCTAATCACATTGCCTGAACAAAGACGTCAAAGACTTTGGTGAATTTCAGGGGTTCTGGAATGCCCGCAGTGTTGCATGAAAAATCACAGTCTAAAAGAAGTGCGATAAGTAAAAACAGATGCACAGGCTAATGCACTTAGACACGGTCTGGCTTTAAAGAGTGAAAAAAGAAATCCCTCATCTGACATAACCTATTTAAAAACTCGCGAACAATATGGTAATGAAACAAATACATTTAAGTGGAAAGCCAACTCAAGAGACAGGTGTAACTTTGACGCATACGGCCTCAAATATTTTTAGCACAAGCTCAAAAAGAAAGTATATGTGACTGATTGAATTCAAATGGCATAATGAATAAGTCACCGAGTAAGGAACATCTGCATTTTTGGTGTCAGTACAACTTTATGACACCATACGGGAGCGCTACGTCTCAATCTCCCTGACAGAAGCGCATCCCTCGCAGGAGCCATAAAACCACGCCACGGATTCAACTTTTGTCATTGATATTATGTCCTTCCCCAAACAAACAATGACCACAGCAGGTGGAGCGCGGGCCAAATGAGGTTGGCTTGCAAACTCGCGCGGCCGAACTCTGCTTTCACTGTCGCTGGAATGCACGTGAACGCGCGCGCGTCGCGTTGTAAAGGCACGCGAGCATCTGTCGCCTCGTCTGTCTCATTATCCCTCATTCGATTAGCGCTTTCTCTTTCAGTGCGGGCTGGGTTTCGCTTTTTCAATAGACCCACGGTCACAAAGGTCTGACAATGCGCATTGTTATTCATACTGGGTCACAGAGCAAACTTAGCCCTCTTCCCCCTCAGTTGGGACGGGCCTTTACTGCTTTATGAGTCGTTGAGCGGGATAACAAGACTCCGGAGCCCGTTTGCTCGCGTGATGCATGTAGTGCGTGGTCTTAAAAGCACCATATTGAGCTTTGTGTCGCGGCAAGGGCGACAAATTTATTACAGTAGCCCACTATGGTAATCCAGCCCCGCTATAAACCACAAGTTAGTGTATGTACAGGCTAATTTGTGGAAATGATATGACAGCTGCACTCGAGGGCCACCCTCGGCTATACACTGTGTTGCTAATGCTGCCAGTGAGAGTTTATGCTTACAGTGCAAAGCTTAATAGTACTGTCCATTAATATTTGACTGAAATCTAAATTTGCATATGAATGAAAAGCCCTGGGTATGTATTTGAATTAGTTTCTAACTAAAAAGTCCTGTAGGATTCCGGTTAAAATTGTATCACAATTTGGAATCAAATTCAATGCATCTTAATGTGATCCAGTAAGATCCTTCTGTAAAAAACTCTCAAGGATTTTTCCCTCATATTGGATGCTGTGATATCTTTAATATAACCCAATGTATCACTGATTCAGTTACATTAATTATACCAGTAGCTAAATGAATTATTTTAATAATGTTCTACTTTATTAAATAGGGAATGTCCTATGTATATATGTGCTTTACTATATAAAATGATAAATGGACATTTAATTCTATTGGCAACCATTATATTCCTACTGGGAACTATGGTCTACATTTTTTATTCATCTTGTTTAATACTGCACTGTCAGAAAAAAAATGTACACTTTGCCACTGGGATAGATTTCTTAAAAGTCCACCCACAGGGTCTAATATGTACCCTTGAGGTATATAAAGGCTATATCCTTTTGAAATAGATACAGCACGAGACAATTGTGTATCATTTGAGAGTACTGCCACTATGACAAGTGAATACAGATTATAACAAAGATTCCAAAATAATGGCTGCACGGTGGCGCAGTGGGTAGCTTGTTCGCATCACAGCAGGAAGGTGGCTTGTTCGAGCCTCGGCTGAGTCAGTTGGTGTTTCTGTGTGGAGTTTGCATGTTTTCCCTATGTTGGCATGGGTTTCCTCTGGGTGCAGCCACACATGCGTGGATGGGTTGCAGCTGGAAGGGCATGTGCTGCGTAAAACATATGCTGAATAAGTTGGTGGTTCATTCCGCTGTGAAGACCCCTGATTAATAAAGGGACTAAGCCGAAAAAAATGAATGAATGAATTCCAAAATGATCAATTAAATACTTCTAGTCTTTTTTTAAGAAAAAGATTTTTTATCTAAGAGTCAATGTCATGTCACACACACACACACACACACACACACACACACACACACACACACACACACACACACACACACACACACACACACACACACACACACACACACACACTCTCTCTCTCTCTCTCTCTCTCTCTCGCTCTCTCTCACACACACACACACACACACACACACACACACACACACACACACACACACACACACACACACACACTGGCAGTGAGTAATACCAACCTCTCAGCCCCAGTTCAAGCACCGTCACCCAGGACAAATCACTCTGACACTGATGTCTGCTGAGTTGGCTCTTTCTGACGACTGAGAGAATGAAAAGGAGAGAAGGAAAGTGGAATTAAAGACGGACATAAAGAATGAGATAAAGTGTTGCTGGCTAGTTCAGACAACAAGGAATAGTTCCCTCATGAAAGCAAATTTACTCACTCTTCTATATTGACACTTTTACTGGTCACACTTTATTTTGATGATTTGTTAGTTGAATTTAAGTTACATTGTAAGTAATTCTCATTAGATTATAGGTATACTATTAGGTTCGGGTTAGTGTAAGTTGAAATGTACTTGCAAAATTACTTATAGTGAGTTAAATGTTTGTTGAAGGAGAAATATCAACAGATATTAAGCAGATAGTCTACTAATGCCCAAATGGACCATCAAAATAAAGTTTGACCCTTTTACTTATTGCTAAATTGTGCACACAAAAGTGCACACAATACAGTTATTATAAATATTCAGATAAGCCATTATGTTGTTCCTCTGTGTGCTAAGAAACACAAAACCCTTGAAGGTTACTGTATCTGTGGCATATGCTATCAAGACCTTAGCAGGTTCTGTAGGTTGCAAGGTTGAGCTCCCATGGATCAAATTTGTGGATCGAGCACATTTCACAGATGCTCAGTTTTATTGAGGTCTGTGGAATTTTGAGGTCAGGTCAACACCTTGAATCCTTCATAATGTTCTTCAAATCATCGTTGTCCCTGGCTTGCAACAATGTATAAGAACGTGGTACTGTATGAATCAAATTTAGGTTCACATGAATTGCACTGAACAGTACATTCCCATGGCATCTCTTTCCAAGGTAAATGGTGCACATGTATATGGGTCTCTGATTTGTTATAAAGGCTGGGACACATCAAGCCGACAGTCAATGATTGAGCAGCGTCAATGCAGCCAGTTGGTTTGGTGTGTTTGATTGCCTCTCATTGGGTTAACGTCGGATTGAATTGTTCTGATTTAGAATATAGAATCAGCTTCGGATAGCTCTGATTGGTTATTCAGCAATGAATCAGAGTGCAAGATTACAAACTGAAGTGAGGTACCCAAGTAAACAGTTCAAGTCAGGAAGGAAAACAAAGAAACTGACTATAATTTTGCTACATTTTTCAAACATTGATTATCCTGATCTCATGAGGAAACTAAATTAAAAGTTACGAACTACAGTGAGATTGTGTTGGATTATCAGATATAGTTGCCTAAGCAAATCAATTATTGTTGAGTGGCGATTACTGTAATAATGGTACAAAACGCTACTTTGTTTACACTTTGTATCATACCTGCCAACACTCCCGTTTTTCCCGGGAGTCTCACGTAGTTCAGACCCATTTCCCATTTTGTCATTTTTCCCGGAAAACACTCGCAATTTCACCCTCTTCCCCAGTCCTCAGGGTTCTGGTACAATCTATAACACCCCAACTATTCCGATGGCAGCGGCTGTTACCTGGTTCATAGGACAGACCAGTCACCCCTTTTTGTTTTTTCCAGCCACTGTAAAGTCTCCGAACAGTACTGGAAACAGACCCCCCACCCATCATCCCTTCCCCCCGGTCTTCCAGATTTTCAGAGACAAATGTTGGCAGGTGTGCTTTTTATGTACACATTTCATGTTCCAGTTTCCCTTTGTGGAATGAGAAAACAGAATACTGCCCCCTGTGGGTGCAGAAAGACAGGTCTTCTCACAAAGGAGCAAAAAGGATGCTCACAATACAGTCAACTGCCGGCAACCTATTGGCCCAAATGGAACTAGATGCAAGCCAACAACACAGTTGGTTTTCATCTGCGCTAGTTGTGTGAGACGTCAGCTTGCTGTGTCTCGGCCCTAAAGGACTAGATGGCCTTGTTCTAATGCTCCAAGGCCCAGTTCCAATGCTCACATGATCATTGAATAGAGATCTTCATGGGCCACTCTGATTGATCTGGCTATGCAGCAGAGTGCAATGCACTGTTTGTTGTGACACATTCATGCTCTTCAAACCATTCTTGATCAATGTGTGCAGCGTGGCAAAGTGCATTATCCTGCTGAACGAGGCCACTTCCACCAGGGAACACCATTGTCATGAAGGCATGTACATGTTCTGGAGCAATATTGAGGTAGATAGCATGTGTCAAATTTAGGTCCACATGAGTGACCAGACCTAATCCTGAGTCTGATGCTCACTGTTCTGATGATCAAGAGCACACTGGACAGAGGTCATGATGAGTTCTCTTATTATTTATGTTGCTGGACATAGGACAATGTGTTGTGACCCATTCCCCCCATTAAATCATTATTACAATTTTGTGTGACACAGTAGACCTTCTGTTGGCTCAGACTAGATGGGGTAGCATTCATTGCCCTTGTGCATCGATGAGCCTTAGGCATCCTGTTGCCAGTTTGTGGTTTGTCTCTCCATATTACTTTCATTTGCTTATGAAACACAAGCAAAGCTATTCTGGAATATGTCTGCTTTTTTCTTTCAAATGAATGTTAACATTGTTTTTGAGATTTAAAAACAAACTCTTCAGAAAAACAGTAGAAGAACCAAATTGCAATACTGAAACGACATGAGGGTGAATATTGAGTTTTCATTTCCAGAAGAACTACTCCTTAAACAACCAGTAAATTAAATAAAATAAATATGCGTGATTAATGAGGAACATGATGCTCGGATTCAGGCTCCCTGACTGGACTCCATTCTTAATGACTGACAGCTCATTTTTGGAGCAGCGATCACCATGGAAACAAATCAGACAACCATAAATGGGATCCACGTTGATGGAGTTGTTGCAGTAATGTTTTAATGAAGGTATCAGAATGCAGATGGTATTAGTGCCAACATGCGCAGCAGCAGTTGTAAATGGGTCAATGCCAGAGCTTGGCAGGAAGATGAGCTAAGTAGAGAGAAAAAAAAAACTGTGTTTTATTTAGAAAACCTATTCTTAATTGTTTCTTGACACACATATCAGTGGGCAATCCCCTAGTTAGCCCACAGCAAGTATGAAACACCTCAAAATAAAGCTATATTTCTGCAGGAATGTGTCAATATATTAAGTAATACATTTTTTTACGGTTGTGTTAATGGCATTGGAGGCCCCTCTAAGGGTTTCAGGTCTCAGTAGACTGTCATGTTACATGATTGTAAAAATGTTCTGCTTTTAACAGTGTTTTAGACAAATGAACCCCAGTTCTGTAAGGTTTGTAGTTTCTGGTGACTGTCTGTTTTTCATTACCGCCTTTATTCCACCAGGGAGACGTGAGCGGCCAAAAAACGTGAGTTTTAAAACAACAGCACATGCTAGCCGAAGGCGTTCCAGCAGAGGTAGTTAAACAGCGGGGTTCGAACTCTTCTGTGTTTCCCGTGTGAGCAAAGGTTCCTGGGTTACATGTATCAGGCGGTCTGTGTAAGTTTGTTAGAGGCCAGATTTACGGCTGTGGGTAAAGGAATGGAGAGCAGCTCGGCAGCGGAGAAGTGAGGCTCCTACGGGTAGATTTGGTTTAGGGATCCCTAGGTGGCCTGGTCAAGAGACAGAGGCTTCATCATTCAGCTGTGCGCACTTAACATGTTTCTGTTTTTAGATCAAGTCCACGTGTGGGCTGTGCAGTGGGTATCACCATAGACCATATATTTCTTTTTATGTGAATTTAAATAAGAGTTAGATATGTTAGTAGGTCTTATATGTACCAGGTGACATTGGTTAAACATGAATGTTAAAAGGACAGTTCACCTAAAAATGACAATTCAATCATTATTTACTCACTCTGGCATTTTTCCAAGGTCATATGGCCTCTTTTTTCAGACTACAAAAGAAGAAGAAATGACATTGATATAATGATACTGAATAGGGATCCTGCTGATTTTCTTACTTAGATAGTCTTTTTTCTAGTCCAAATATCTAAAAAGTGTTAAATCAAGCAGATTTTTTTTTTAGACAAGCAAAATATATTGTCTTGCTTTAAGAATTAATATGCCTAAAAAAGAAGTGAGTTTTTCCTTAAAACAAGCAAAATAATCTGCCAATGGGGTATAAAAAAAGGGAAAAAAGGACTATTTACCCCCCCTTTATTCATTCAAACAGTAAAAAACATACATTCACCAATCAACATAACTACTTTAACAACACAACATACATATAAACATAGTGCTTTAACATTGTGTATATATAAATGAAGGATGCCACAGGGCGGTAAACTTGGACCCAGAGCCATTTAAATTAAGTCTTATATTTTGCAAACTAATGGAATGCAACACATCATTGGCCCACTGTTTAAAAGAAGGAGGAAATAAATGTTTACAATTGATTAAAATGAAGCATCTAGCCAAAAGAGAAGGCAATGCAGTCCAATTCACTTTTTGACACTTTTGTTATTTTCTTATACCAAAGACAGTGCAGATACAGTACACGCCTCTTGGAGCGGTTACAAGTAACAAAACACAGTTAAATTAAGCTTCATAAGAGTATCATAATCTGTGTAATACATTGACTCTAAAAATAGATTTACTTTACAAAAGAGAGTAAACACAATACCTTAAAAGTAACAAGTTAACTTAAAGTAAGTAAAGCAGTTGTAACTTGGAGCTGTTAAATTAATTAACATTTTTAATCTTTATGCACACATTTAATTTACTTTATAATCTTAATGCAACAGGTTTACTTCGTTTTGTTTTAGTAAAGTCAAGGTTTAGGTAAAGACAACTCATCAGTTTTTTACATTCTTCTAAGTGTTCTTAATGCAAGCAGGAAAAGCTGACCTGATCATTTATTCAGTCCATTGTCAATGTATCCAGCCAACAATAAATATTTGGCTCCAAGTAATAAAATGGCTGTATTTAATTTCCTTGCACTACAGCCAAGCAAATTATGGTGAATTAAATTATTTAAAATAGTTAACTTACATAATAACGCAAGTCAATAGATTTTTCACACTGATAAATAAGTAAATATACTTAAACATATTTACTGAGCCTATTTGCTTTCGAAAAAATCATTCCTGACCTGTGAACGATACATCAATACATGTTTTTCCCCATAAATAATAAAAAACAAATGAATGAATTACTAAAAATACACAATTTGTTTAAAAATATTTCCTGTCATTCACAGTATTAATGATTAAATCAATTCCCAATGGATAAAATCAAGCACTGTCCTTCAATGATGGATGGACAACAAGATAGATGGACTGATAAATGGACAACTAGACAGACAGATCAATACAATGAATGTTCATGCTGTTCATGCATTCGAATGTAAAATGAGCAAACATGGTAACTCTAAAAGAATAGAGCCAACCATAGAAAGTTCTTTAAAATATTCTTTAAAATATTGATTACAATACGTTTTTAACCCTCACTAACAATCTAAACCTCCAGATGCAGACATGGAGAAAGCAAAAGTAGAAAGAAAGCAGCAAAATAAAAAGTGAGAGAAAAGAAAATGAATATTTAGGTTGATGTGTCATTTGTTGAAATCCTAGTTTAAACAATTTTCATCAGTTGATTGGTCAAAATATGTTTAGCACAGTTCATTAGCTAGATGTTCATTCCTTACAATACCACATAACTACGCAGTTAACCACCCAGGGCATTAAGAAACTACTGCATAATGAGTCTCTTTTTAACTGTGCATCATACAGTAAACATGACCTGTGGGTCAAATACGCTTTGCTGAAAAACGGCGTACATGAAATTTCAATATATTATTAAAACAAAATCTCTATGAAACCAAAACAATTCCACCATGACCCATGATCATACAATGCTTACTATTTCTTCTAAACAAAAGCTGCATAATAAGCAACCTGCAACTCTCATGACCTCATTAACATTTAAGAATATAAAACAATGTGTTCGAATATACATTCTTATTTCTGTTGAACAAAATAGAACATATATGTGGAATATTCCTAAGCAAACTGTTTCATCCGTGGTATTTTGTAAAATTTAGTTTGGGGTGTAATTAGTTACAAAGTAACTATAGAAAGAGATTACTTTGGATTTTAGGTCATTTAATTACAGCTATATACTTGCTTAAATACTGTACAAAAATTCAACAATTCTGTATAAGCCAATTCAGAAAAGTAGAGTAATAGTATTTTTTCAGCCGATCACATGGCAGCAACTCAATACATTTGAGCAAATAGACATGATCAAGATGATCTACTGCAGTTCAAACCGAGCATCAGAATGGGGATTGGGATTTAGGTGATTTTGAATGTGGCATGGTTGTTGTTGGTGCCAGACGGGCTGGACTGATAATTTCAGAAACTGGTGATCCACTGAGATTTTCACGCACAACCATCTCTAGGGTTGACAGAGAATGATCCAAAAAAGAGAAAATATCCAGTGAGCGGCAGTTCTGTGGGCGCAAATGCCTTGTTGATGCAAGGGGTCAGAGGAGAATAGGCAGGTCCAAGGTCCAACATGGTACTCGTAGGGTGTAACTTATAAAGTGGCCAATGAGAGTATATATAGCCGAATAATTGTGTTTTTCAACTAAAGATTACATTTATCAGGACAATTTCATATGCATTAGCTTATGACAATATAAGGTTTGAATTCAGAGAACAACAGTAAGTTCATATTTCTTTGTATGAAATAAAGAAGTATACATTTATCCGACAATTGTACATGCTACATGAAAAGTAAAACAAAAACAATGTCTATTTCTGTATGAAATATGGGTTCATTACTTTTAAAAGTTTTGAGTTTTGATACATCTTATTTAAAAGATTTATAAGTTACATTTTTTTAAACATAATTAAAAGGTCCCTTTTGACTCAAATTTAAATGATTAAGAATTTAATTACTATTGTCTATGCATTGGGATTTATGTGGATTTTTAGGATTGAGTCAAGTAATTAAGTTACTTATTGAGTAATTACAAAGTAATTAAAAACTAATTTAAATACAATTTTTAATTATGTAATTAGTACTGAATTACCTTTTTAAAGTAACTTACCCAACACTGGTCCTGAGTTACACGTCATGATTTTGCCAAGTATGATGTGATACTGGATTTTTGTTCAAACATGTAATCCATACCTATTCCCTACCCCTAAACCCAACCATAACTGTAAATTATGAGTGTCAAACTCAGTTCCTGCATGGCCGCAGCCCTTACCAATTTCGTTCCAACCCTAGTCCAACACACTTATGCCTCAATCACACTACAGTTTAAGCATGCGAAATTATTTTGTTCGGCACTTTGAAAAAAAAAGCAAAAGCCCTCGTCTTCGATTTCAACCGCGTTTTCGGATCCCGCCGCGTTCTCGCCCTTATTTTCCAGCCACGTAAATCGCGGTCTCCAGAAATGTCCGTGGGGCTACGTTTCCAGAATGAGCTTGGGTTGAAAAAAGCGAGTGATTGGTCTAAATTTAAAATTTCTGTCCAGAGAGGTCATATTTTGATCCTCAATTGGTCTCATGCAATCATGTGATGCAATTTCCCAGGTCAGAGTTCATGAAGCTTGAACTTTGCAACTCAGTGAACTGCGAAACTTGACGCACAAACTGGCGTTTTCAGACTCATGCATTCGCATGTGTATGAAAAGAAGTCTATGAAGAGAAAAGTCCAGTGTGACCGCAGCTTTACCAGTAGGTTACAAACAAGTCTGAAGAACTCAATTTGTTTGATCTGGTGTGTTTAATTAGGGTTGGAACTAAACTGTGCAGAGCTGTGGCCCTCCAGGAACCGAGCTTGACACCTGTGCTGTAGATGTTGATCCTGGAACACGTCTTACTTGGTGAAATCATTTTAGGGATAAAAGTGAATGTCTACTATCAACTCTTCGGTTATTCTTGAAGGTGAACAAATTGAAATTTTTAGCTGAACTATTCCTTTAAGAGCCATGAAAGAAAATGAAAAGCCTGATCTATTTCATGTTTAGCTACATATGTGCCTCAGCTTCTCTTGAAGAAATATTGCATCAAAATTTCAGCATATCCAATGCAGATGTGGATAAAAATGGCAAGCGCTGAAATGTGCATCGTTTACATCAAAATGCTTGGCAGAGGAACATAAACAAATCCTAAACAGCCAGAACGGCGCAGTGTGAACATGCATGTGAGACCACAGCAGCCCGTGTGATGTTCTGCAGCGACTGAAGGGGCTTCACTTGAATCGCAGCTCTTACATCAGGTCCAACTAAATGTTTTATTCCGAAATCTCTATGAGCCTACTGCCAAGCTCCATCCAAAGGCAACAATTTTGGGAAACAAGCATCTTTGATCTATTAAAACAAGCTCTCCGTCTTTGTGTCTCTTCTTCTGGGGTGGTATATGGATCTCTCCTCATCTCGTTATCCATAGTGAAAAGAGAAGCGTGATCAGAGCCCCCTTCTGCTCCACTGAGATTGGCATGCTAGATGTCGAATAACAAAGAGGATGAAAACAAAACACGGTGCGCAAGAAAACAAGAAGTCTCAAACAAATCTTTAACACATAACCTGAAAGGAAAGCAACTGTGTTTGTATTAGGGAATATTGGAGCAGGCTTTCAAAACTCACTGTGCTGCTACAATGATGCTGGCATAAATAACATAATTACTGTATTAGCTATGCTACAAAAGGCAAATTTCACAATGGTGAGTCTGTAGGAAACCAAAGTTCATCAATCCTCATTTAAACCATTACATTTGTTTTGACTCTTGATCTTGATTTTTAGTATGAGAACAGACTGTGAAAGCAGGGCCTCACGATCCTTCTGGCTTTTGGGGTTTTAAGGTCTGGCTTTTGGGAGGTGTCAGAAAAGTTACCACAGGGATAATTGGCTTGTAGCGGCCAAACGTTCATGGCGACGTCGCTTTTTGATCATTCAATGTGAGCTCTTCCTATCATTAGCTATGTTTCCATCTAAAAATGTAAATTAACTTTATGTGCAAAACTGGAATATTGTATAAAAGATGTGCAAACAAAGTAGCATTTCCGTCCAACGAGTCAAAGCGAACAAAATCGTCAACTGGCACCAAATATCAACAGTAAAAATGGAGAATCTGCGGTAGGAGAAGCTGCGTGAATCTTTTCTTCATTTAATAAATGACTTGCACCTCAGAAGACAATCCTGACAAGCAGCACTGACGCTCATTAATAATAAAATAACACTAATACTTACTGTAAACAGTTAGGGGTTTTAGATTGGCCAAAACAACATTTCAGATGGTTTACAATGTGCTCAGCCTGCTGGTCTATCCATTCGCACACATTTCTATCATCACATGATCTCTTATAAAAAAATCACATGACTTTTAAAAATATGCATACTGGAATTTGTTCGGTAAATGTGGTTCCATCACAGATTATGCACATCTTTTTCATGCACATTTTCAAAATTTATGCGCATAAAATAGGTGGATGGAAACGTAGCTATTGTGAAGCAGAATTCACCAAGCGTTGGATTGTTCACTCACTAACAGGGAACGCAAGCTGGGTTTAGACTGCCATGAGACAGGTTAGTTTTATCCTACTGATGTGGCCGTTGTTGCTCTAGTAATCTAGCTCAGTACAAGAGGAACCGCAAGTTCAGACATTTGGTTTGTGCGCTTGGCTGAGGAGCCACTGGCGCGAAGTCTTTAAATTCTCATCAGTTGAGAGTGAGGATAATTAATGGTTTATATTTTTGCAAAATTCATTCATTCATTTTCCTTCCTCTTAGCCCCTTTATTTACAGTGGAATGAACTGCCAACTTATCCAGTCTATGTTTTACACAGCGGATGCCTTCCAGCTGCAACCCAGTACTGGGAAATATCTAAACACACTCATTCACACACATACACTATGGGCAGTTCAGTTTATTTAATTCACCTATAGCGCATGTCTTTGAACTGTGGTGGGAAACTGGAGCACCTAGAGAAAACCCACATCAACGTGGTGAGAACATGCAAACTCAACACAAAAATACTAACTGACCCAGTTGGGACATGATCCAGCAACCTTCTTGCTGTGAGGCGACAGTGCTAACCAATGAGCCAACGTGTCGCCTTTTTGTAAATTAAACACATTAAAATACATTTTCACGTGACACATTTAAACAACAAATGGATGGATTAAAGGATGGATGGGACAATGGGTGGCTGGCTGGCTGGCTGGCTGTCTGTCTGGCTGTCTGGATGGATGGATGGATGAATGAATGGATGGATGGATTGACAAATGGACAGAGAGGCAATATAAATAGATGGACTGACAGACAAATGCAGCAAACAATGGATAGATAGTTTTAAAAATCTGTTCTTTACACTTGTTATACTCTGTTATAACAGGGTCGGCCAACCAAATTGCACACAGGCACAGTATAGAACACTCACACTTGTCAAAAGAGCCTGGAAATGGGGGTCAAATGGGCCCTGGCACGGTTCGGATAGCCTTGTGTGAGTACGCCCTAATACACACAAATTATATTTAGAAGTCACCTAAAAGATTATGGTTTCCACAAAAGTTTATTTAAAAATTCTCAAAATATCATAGAATTGACTTATTTTGGGATTGAAAACCTCACATGTAATTTACCTTCCTTTGTGTTCGATTTGTTTGTTTCGTTTGTAATCTGACATACATGTACACATCCCTGTAGGCTTTAATAGCGTTAATATAGCTCTCATTCTTAAAGTCCCACTATCATGGCTTCTCAACTGTACATTTTCAATCAATCTGGAACACCCAGTGCTGGGCTGATAAGATACAGGTGATAAGACTCCATTTTGTTATCCCCCTCTTCCCTATGTTTGCCTACCCCATTCATCCACACCATCTTAATGATTGATGAATGGCAGCTAGCATTGCCAGATGCTAGCAGCCGATAGCGCTTCCATCACAGGCATGGCTGAACTCTCTTTACCTGAAGATGCTTTACTAAGATAGCATATGGAGATGTTGGGCTATGATAGTGCTTGTAGCCTCTCTCATAGTTGAATTGAAACACACATGCTAACATATGTTAGCAGACTGATAGTATTAGCATCACTGTTGTCTAACAGGCGATGATGAATTAGGGTAGAATTGAGTTACTGTTAGCAGTAGCATGGGCATTCTTCAGCTCTCTCCAAAACAGTTTATAAAAGACAACACACTGTGACATATAATGTTTTATAGCTAGACATTTCAGCATAGGACCACCTCCTAATTAGTTATACATTTAGACAATAGATATACTCATGGATGGATAAATGGAAGGGAAGACACCAATATAGATAGATGCTTGGAAGGATGGATTGATGGATGGATGGATGGATGAATGATTGAATGGATGGATGGAGGGATAGATTGGTCTATATTTAGATGAATCACCTAACTTTAATTGAGAAGGTAGGATGGAAGTAAGGTTGGTTGTTTAATGGGTAAATGGATGGATGGATGGATAGAGAACAAGACAGATAATTGACTGGATGAGAGACAGACAGACAGACATACAGATAGACATATAGATAGATAGATAGATAGATAGATAGATAGATAGATAGATAGATAGATAGATGATAGATAGACAGACAGACAGACAGACAGACAGACAGACAGACAGACAGACAGACAGACAGACAGATAGATAGATAGATAGATAGATAGATAGATAGATAGATAGATAGATAGATAGATAGATAGATAGATAGATAGATAGATAGATAGATAGATAGATAGACAGACTAATGTAAATCAATATGAATTGATGGATGGTTGGTTGCTTGGTGGATGGATGAATTGAGAACAAGTTCAATGAATGATGGATGGATGGATGGTTAGTTTGTTGGTTGGTTGGTTGGTTGGTTAGGTGGTTGGATGGATTGGATAGATGGAAGGTTGGTTGGATGGATTGAATGGATGGATGGATGGATGGATGGATGGTTGGAAGGTTGGTTGGTTGGATGGATAGATGGATGGATGAATGAATGGAAGGAGGGATGTTTGTTTGGTTAGTGGATTCATAGAAAACAAACAGATAAATGATTGGATAGATCAATGGATGATAAGACATCAAGATGTATGGATGGATAAACTAATTTAAATGAAGATAGATTGATGGATGGTTGGTTGCTTGGTGAATGGATAAATTGTGAACAAGACCAATGGATTGATGGATGGATGGAGGGAAGGTTGTTTTTTGGTTGGTTGGTTGGTTGGTTGGTTGGTGGATGGATGGATGGATGGATGGAAGGAGGGTCGGTTGTTTTGTTAGTGGACCGATGGATAACAAACAGATAAATGATTGCATGAATCAATAAACGATAAAATCATGGAAAGATAGATGGATGGATGGATGGATGGATGGATGGATGGATGGATGAATAGATGGATGGATTGATATTTAGAGAGATCAACTTTAAATTAAACCAAGATGGATTGATTGATGGTTGGTTGCTTAGTGGATGGATGAATGGATGAACAGATGGAGAACAGAACAAGACATATGAAAGACTGGATCAATGGATTATAAGACATCAAATGGAATATGGATGGATGGATGGATGGATGGATGGATGGATGGATGGATAGATAGATAGATAGATAGATAGATAGATAGATAGATAGATAGATAGATAGATAGATAGATAGATAGATAGATAGATAGATAGATAGATAGATAGATAGATAGAAACCTAATTAAAGTTCATGTGTCAGTGAAAGGGTCACATCTCCTTAGTGTCGGTGTGTTTGATGACCCCCAGGCTTTTGAACGCAACACACAAACAGGATCCATTCAAAGGCCTGAGTGGAGAAAGGAGAGAAGAGAGGGACAAAGACAGATAATAGCAGCTTTTTCCCCCTTGTTTTTTCTCCTCCTCTGTGGGGGGTAAAGATCTTTCTGTCTAGCTTGTTGGAGTGCTGAGAGAGAGAGTGATTAGAGGAACCCGCCGTTAATTAAAGCGAAATAGAAAAGAAAGAGTAAAATTAAACCTGCTGCGATGAATACTCCATTAACTATGAAAAGTGAGAGGGGGGGAGAACGAGAGAGTGAAAAAGATGCCGCAAAACAGACAGTCAATTTTCACATCTTGAAGGGCACTGCGACCTGGTATTTTTTCACCCAACTTGTGGAAAATCAAAGTTGCAAATTAGTCCTTAAGAACAGAAATAAGCTGTTCTCTGTGGCGGAGTGTTAATGCTGTGACAGGGGTGAGCTCAGGTTGCTGTTAATTCTTTTTCCCCCTAATTACATCATTTGCTTGTGTTTTCTGAGTGCAAAATAAGAAACTGCTATCATTCAGTGCTGATTACACACACCCCTATCTATCTTTTTGTAGTATTTATTCAGTACATCCACACTCTTAAAAATAAATCTATGAGAGCTGTCGCTGGGGTAGTACCTTTTCAAAAAGAACATATTTGCACTTAGAGGCTTTATATGGTTTCCTCAGAGGTCTATATTAGTACCTAAACATTACAAGAGGTACACTTTTGTACTCTTTAGGTACTAATGTACCCTTAAGGTACTAATAAGGACCCTTTAGTTACAAATGTCTATTAGCAGTATCTATTTATCTAGCTGTGCCTTTACTGTGTAAGAAGTGTATTACATCCGACAGTTCACACTATTATGTCTTTCTTTTCTTTTTCATACTTTTATAACCTGTTTTAACACATTTCAATCTGTTTTTTATCGGTTTTAATAATTGTAATTATTTTTTATTTTTTGCTTCTTTTATTCTTGCTTATGTAAAGCACATTGAAATACCATTGTGCACTGTATGAAATGCACTTTATAAATGATCTATTCATCTAAACAAAATCAGCATCAAACAGTACATCTATCAATCTGACCATCCATCCATGCATTCATCCATCCATCCACCGATATAGATATCTCTATATACTGAATAAATATACTGAATAGACTGAATTGTGTGTGTTTTGATCCATCCATCCATCCATCTATCTATCTATCTATCTATCTATCTATCTATCTATCTATCTATCTATCTATCTATCTATCTATCTATCTATCTATCTATCTATCTATCTATCTATCTATCTATCTGTCTATCTATCTATCTATCTATCTATCTATCTATCTATCTATCTATCTATCTATCTATCTATCTATCTATCTATCTATCTATCAGTCCATATATCCATCCACCCACCTAGACATAGATATCTCTATATACTGTCTATATCTATCTACCAGTATATCCATCCATCCATCCATCTATTCATCCATTCATCCATCCATCCATCCATCCATCCATCCATCCATCCATCCATCCATCCATCCATCCATCCATCCATCCATCCATCCATCCATCCATCCATCAATCCACTGATTTAGAGATAGATGTCACAATATACTGAACAGAATAATATCTATACCTATATATCAGTATTGATCTACCAGTCCATCCATCCATCCATCCATCCATCCATCCATCCATCCATCCCTCCATCTACCCACCCATCCATCCAGAGATAGATATCTCAAAATTCTGAATAATTATACTGAATAGAACGAATTCAATCTGTACATAATATAATACAGATAGATATCTATATATCTATCAGTGTTGATCCATCTATCCATCAGTCTATTTATCCATCCATCTATCCATCTAGAGATAGATATCTCCATATACTGAATTTATTGAATTCTATACTGAATAGAATACCTTCTATATCTTTATATATTTTGGTTTTGATTCTTCAATCCAATCAATCCATCCAATCAATCCATCCATCCATCCATCCATCCATCCATCCATCCATCCATCCATCCATCCATCCATCATTTTACTATATGTACAGTACTAGTCTTTCCATTCCATCACTGATTCAGATGCGTTTGATTCAGGTTTGACCTAAGTTCTGCTGAAAAGTGAGTCTCCAGGAGCAAAGAAACTAATAGTTGACCATGTAATGTGATCCCAGTGCTCAAGTGAGTTAATCGGAAACATTGCTCTACCTAAACGTGTTGTTATACATTAATGTATTGCATTGTGTGTATTTTTTTCTACTGAACATCACGCTGATCTCATAAGCAGGGTTTGATCTCATTGTAACAATGTTTTCCATCTCTTTCTCCGCGCTGTCTCTCAGCTACTTCCTCTTGCTTTCATCTGTGGCGCTGTCAGGAGACTGCTGCAATAGCTACGTGCGTGTTGCGTTTAGCACCCTCATTAACCACGCTTTTGTTTTGCCGCACCATGTTCAGACTTTACGCTTTGGAGAGAAACACAAAATAACAAGCGAAAGAAGGGAGGGTGAAAAAAGCACAACACTCTTTGAGCGATTAAATCTTTTCTCACCTCTCAATTCACCGCCGACGGCTGAGCCAGAAATAAGGGACCGTACAGACATGGAGAGAGGAAAGGAATGACTACATGGAGAGTTGTAGTTTGGTGCTGTTTGATCTGATGAGAGCTGATGGAAATGGGTCAGGATGGGTAGTCATGTAGGGCTGTGTGTCTTTTTGCCCTCTGGGGTGTGAATGACCTGTTGGGGCTCAATGCACAGGTTTCACACCCTTAGGGTTAGCGCACACTCTGACTATCTGTCAAATGCAGTCAGATGCCCAGCCATGTGAGAAGCGCACATGTGTTTGTGTGAAGGAGCAACATGGCTATCATATCACCTTGAGAAAGCAACACAGTGTTAGTAGGGCTTGTGGGTTTCTAAATAATTAGCCATACAGCATACTTGTAAATAATGAGTTGTAACCTGAGACATGACAATTTTACAAGATTATTACATAAACACCAATGGCACGGTGTTTGTGTATAAATGAAAATGCATCCAATAAATTTTACATGATTGAATATATATATATATATATATATATATATATATATATATATATATATATATATATATATATATATATATATATATATATATATGTATATATATATAGTATAAGAATAAATAGTTTTTCTTAGTGGCTTTTGCGCATTTCTTACAACACTATTTACATTTGCACAACAGTTAATGCATTTCTCAAAACAATTAGTCATTTGTTCACATCATAGTAGCAGTTTCTCATTCCTTCCAACAAAATGCAAATGCTTTTGGACATGCATCGATTGCTTTCATACAACTTGCTGCTGTTTTATAACATCATCATTTGCTTATGTCATGTCAGTCAAAATAACTAAATTTGTGAATGCTGAATATTCACTCCATTTACAACTAATAATCCTCATTTCATTACTTGAGTCATTACATACAAAAATGCTGAACTAGTTGTCAAAATCTGCCAAACAAATATTATAAAAAATGTTAACCTTTTTTTTTCCTGAAAATGTCTTTTAAAATGAACAGTTTGATGAATGATTTACAGACCTGTGTATGTTGTAGGTTCAGTTCCGATACGTTCTGCAATATTGTTTATAGTTGTGTACATCTCTACCCAAAGGAAGTTTATGTTTGTTGTAAATAAGGGTGTATTTATTCTTTTGCACAATGCTGTGAATAAACTACAGTTTCAAAAAGCAAATGCAGTAAAAATGTGAAACATATTCAGTGTCTTGTACTCAGATACCTCCTTAAATGCAACGATTTTTAACTTTACTTTAGTTTTCAAATGGCTGTGCAAATAGTATATAGTGCTGTCTTGAGGATTTTCTGGAAGTGCCACCAAAATCTGACTTTTTTGCATTGGAAAAAATTAACAGAGTAAACTGTTAGAATGAAAACATGACAAAGCAATTTGACTATCCTGTTCATAAACAATTGTGTCAGGACTTTTCATCTTGATGACACTAACACTTTCATTGACATGAATACTTGCTTTTGAGGGAAGAGCTATCCATTTTGAGCAAGTGACACGCTTTTGAAGGTTATCAGCTAAATTTTTCAGTTTGTACTGATTGTTTTGATAAATGGATTAACTGTTGTGCAAATGTAAATAGTGTTGTGAGAAATGCACCAAAGTGACTAAGAAAAACTGTAAATCTAAGTGAAGAATTTGGATTGTTTCAAATAATATCTGTGACTATAACGTCAACATGGGGGGTGAAAAAATGTTCCAGTAGTAGGTTGTGGTAAATGAAGGCTGACTTCTAGTTCTAACCCTTAAATAGATTAATGATATTAAAAGCTGACTGTTCTGAAATGATACAAACTCGTTGCCTCAAAGCGAGAAGGTTGCTGGTTTGAGTTCTAGCTGGGTCATTTCCGTGTGGAGTTTGCATGTTCCCTCAGTGTTTGCTTGAGTTTCCTCTGGGTGCTCCGTTTCTCCCACAGTCCAAATACATGCGCTGAAGGTGAATGGAGTAAACAAAATAGGCCGTAGTGTATGTGTGTGTGTGTGTGTGTGTGTGAATAAGTGTGTATGGGTTGCAGCTGAATAGGCATCCGCTGTGTAAAACATATGCTGGAATTGTTGGTGGTTTATTCCACTGTGGTGACCGCTAATAAATAAGGGACTAAGCTGAAGGAAAATGAATGAATGATCCAAACTTTTAATTGAACCTCATATGCTAATCAATAACAGTAGTCATTTAAAATACAATTAAACAATACTATTACTCATTTTGAACTCTATCAACAAATTAATGGCGTTGTGTTCAGACTCTGTATTCTTTTTTTATTATTTGTTTGTTGCAATGCTAGTGCTGTAATCTTGACTTTTAAATTCATCATGTTGCAGACAAGAAACTTGTCAAACTACTGCATGTTGCCTCCTGACCAATCACTGCCATTTTGTGCAACATGTGATGTCCTTGAGCAGATGGAAGTAGACTGACTTCCAGAAACAACAGTGTAAACAAACCTTGAGGAACCATCATAAAGGCAGGAGTTTCTTCCATAGCTCTGCCAAGCTTTCCTCCAGTTCAATTCCACATGGCAGGGCCAAAACTAATTCTCTGTGCTCCTATTGGTTGTTGTCAGAGGTGTGAAGGAACTCCTAATGGAAGACTGAAAAACATTTTTGCCCTTTATCTACCCCACCAAGAAAAAAAAAAATGTTTGGATTGCATTTCTTAACTCATGTCTAACTAATGTCGCTAATGTCGTTTTACAATAAAACCAAAATCAAGTGTAGTACTGAAACAGGATGTTTGTTTGATTTTTTTAAAAAACCAACAGTGCTGTGTGTATGCCATTATTTAAAACATGGTCAACCTTTTGGTAGAGGCAGTCAAAGGGTTAGAATATGTTAAGCTTTCTGTCAGGACACCGTTAAGCATCCCAGATGTGGGTTCTGTAATTGTTATCATAACACATTATGACACACAACATGAAACAAATTGATTGATTCTTGATGCTTGTTGTTTATAAATTACCACAATTCTTTACATCAAGACAATTGTGCCAAACATGGGCTGGTAGTTTACAAACCTTACAAGATTAATTCACCTCAAAAAAAAAAAAAAAAAAAAAAAAAAACAACTGTTAGTAATGACCCACCTTCATGTCTTTCCAATCCCAAGATATTTGTTCATGAGTGCTCCCTCATCCTCCATAGACAGCAATAGTTCAGAGATCTTCAAAATCTAAAAAACAAAGAGCCTTCGGTGGTTTATCTGTAATCAAATAAATCTCCGAGAACACTTTTGTATCCCTCCCAACCCACCCTTATCAGGTCTTTAGGATGAATGTTTACTATGGGCAATATGATGTATTAACAACCAAAGCGTCTCTGCGCCCTCAAAACAGTCCAATAGAAATGTCTCAGTCATTCAATCCAATAAGAATATGCAATATCTTGCTTTTTTATGTTTGATGTTTGACAGTGAGCAGATATTTCTTTGCTTATTTCCATATGCTGTAAAAAATGCTGTGTTTCACACAATCAATGTATGTTGGGACAACATGAAGGAATCAAGTTAACTTATTTGTTTTTTGTTTGTTTGTTTGTTTGTTTGTTTGTTTTTACAAATTTAGGTGGATTATACTTAAAACATAAAGTTGTCACCCCCCCCCCCCTAAAAAACAAGATTTAAATAAACTTTAAATAAGTAGTTTGAACAAATAACATACATTATTTATTTATTTATTATTTATTTATTTATTTATTTATTTATTTATTTATTTATTTATTTATTTATTTATTTATTTATTTATTTATTTATTTATTTATTTATTTATTTATTTATGTATTTATTTATTTATTTATTTAAGTGAGACATATTGCCATTAGGGCGAGGCAGTGGCGCAGTAGGTAGTGCTTTCAACTCACAGCAAGAAGGTCGCTGGGTTGCTGGTTCGAACCTCGGCTCAGTTGGCATTTCTGTGTGGAGTTTGCATGTTCTCTCTGCCTTCATGTGGGTTTCCTCCGGGTGCTCCGATTTCCCCCACAGTCCAAAGACATGTGGTACAGGTGAATTGGGTAGGCTAAATTGTCCATAATGTATGTGTGGATGTTTCCCAGAGATGGGTTGCAGCTGGAAGGGCATCTGCTGCGTAAAAACTTGCTGGATAAGTTGGCGGTTCATTCCGCTGTGGCTATTATAATAATTAATTAAGGGACTAAGCCGACAAAAAAATGAATGAATGAATGAATGCAAGCAGTGCAACTTGCAAACATTGTATTGCTCATAGTAAATCTGATCTGATGCAGAAGATTTAGGCAAACAAAGTCATAGATGAATGAATGTTTCAGGAGAATTGAATGAAACTTCAGTTCCCCCTTGCTTTGCATTTTTCCCTCAGCCTGCCTCTCGTTCAAGCCCCACTCCTTCTTTCTCCCATTCTGTGAGTTGTAAGAGCCCAAAATAAAATCAATTTCATGTGCTGCTGAAGCTTTAGATCTTTTTTCATTACTCTCAATTCTTCTCTCCGTCTTCCTCACTCTTAGTGGGGGTCTTTCGGTGGAGCCATATGGTGAGTGCGAGCGTATCAGGGTTGTTGATGGGTATTTCACCCCAACACAAAAGCCGGGGGCCAGCTGAATGATGCCCATGAATGCATGAGGACAAGCGGGGTGAAAAGGAACCTGTGGCCATGTCATAGAGGATCGCCGGGGGAGGGGCTGCATATGACATCACAAAAAGGGGACAAAAGACTTTAGCAGGTCTTTCTCCTCGGTGTTCTCCACCCCCTGCCAGAAAAGCACCAGCTAATTATCCAGCGGCTGACAGGAGGGCTGTGCATGCATGCATTTGGCTGAGACTGAGCAGCCGGGTTCACATACTTTTGGCTCCAAGTGAGAAATGAAACATCTCCAGTCCTCTGATGAATGAGGTTCTTCATGCATGTGTATGTAACGACTTCTTTCAGAATGTTGCATATAAAAACCTAGAGTTTTCTTTTAAGCAATCATTAAAATCATTATTTAATGTTAAAATCTTGTAGACAAATCAATAGACACAATGAAGGGATTATTATTTTGATGAGTTGATGGCAAAAAAAAATAAATTAATCAAATAAAGTTATTCACAAGATAAAAATAGCAACAAAAACAATATTATTAATATTAGTTATAAAGTATGATCTTATTTAGCATTCCTAATCCTGCACTCTCAGAAATAAAGGAATGCGTGTTGTCACTGGGGTGGTACCTTTTTATAAGGTACACATTTGTACTTAAAGGGTCCATATTGGTGCCTTAAAAGTATACATTAGTACCTAAAAAAATTAAGAGGAACACTTTTGTACTTTTTAGGTACTAATATGTATCCTTGAGATATTTAAAATGCACCTTTAAGGTACAAATTTGTACTTTTGGAAAAGGGACAACCCCTGTGACAGCTCGCGTACCTTTATTTCTGAGAGTGTACCCAAAACCTAAACCCAACTTTTACCTTACTAACTATTATTAAATCGCTAATTATTAGTAGCTAGTTATTATTAATCTAGTAGTGTTAGTTATTGGTTTGTTAATACCATGAATTGTTACCTACACTGTAAAAAGTTATTAGTTACTTAAAGCGAGTAAACCAATTGCATTAAAAGAAACAAGTTTACTTTAAGTAAACTTTTATGTAAGTCAACCCATTGTAACTTGTAATTGTTAAGTTGGCTTAACTTTTATAATTAAGCTAATTGTACTCACTTTTTAAAATAAAAGTAAACTAATCACTTTTTTCCAATACACCTCAATTATATTTGTTTTGTCCCCAGTTTTTCTGTATCTACACTCTCAGAAAAAAAAGGTATGCGAGCTGCCATTGGAATAGTAACTTTTCAAAAGTTACACATACTTGAAGGATCCATATTGGTATCTCATAAATATATATTAGTACCTACAAATTTTAAGGAAAATTAAACAGTTTTGTACTTTACAGGTTCCAATATGTACCCTTGAGGTATTAAAGTGGAGGTACAAATGTTAATATTTTAGGTACAAATTTGTACCTTTTGAAAAGGTACCACCTCAGTGACAGTTCTCGTACCTTTATTTCTGAGAGTGTAGCAAAATGACATAGTAAAATAAATCTGCTCTTCTAGACTTCAGTGTGTCTTTTAAATTCAATAAAAAAAATTCTGAAAACAGATGTGATAAAATAGTCTGACACTGTAGAAAGTGATTAGTTGACTTTAAAAAAAGTGATTAAAAATAGCATAATTATAAAACTTAAGCCAATTTAACAGTTCCAAGTTACAATGGGTTTACTTACATTATTTTTGTAAAGTCAACTTGTTGCTTTTTAAGGCAACTGGCTTGCTTACTTTAAGTAATCACTTTTTACAGTGTAAAGTGTTACCCAACATTTAAGAATAAAAAGGTTAAAACAGTTCAACAGTTGACTTTTACCATTTTCTAATCCATTCAGTCTTTCTCCTGATGTGGCGGGAGCAAATTTAGCTTAGCATCATTGAATCACAGTAGATCGTTAACATCTTGTTCAAACAAATAAAAAAATTGACAGTTTTTGATTTACATTCACGATTTGTTGACCATGTTTTACACTGTAGATTTTTTTTTATCAAATACAGTTATTTACAAGATAAAAATTGCAAGATAAACAATATTATTAATATTAATTCTAATGTGTCCCTGGACCACAAAACCTTCTTACGTCTTATGTTTCTTGTTAAAAAAAAGTCTTATGTTACTTGGGTTTAGTTATTGTTAAAAAAAAATATGCTTTTTTTTCTATTTTGTAAATTTACAACTGTAAATATATCAAAATTAATCTGTTATTAGTAATGTTATGTACATTTTCTCAGCATTATAATGTTGTTGAACCCTCAGTGTGCATATAATTAAAATAGTTTTCCAAAATGTATCTCAGCCAAATATTATCTCATTCTAACAAACCATGCGTCAATGTTGCCAAATGAGAAATGAAGCATCTCCAGTGCTCTGATGGATGAGGTGCTTTAAGCATGTGTATGTAACAACTTCTTTCAGAATTTTGCATTAAAAAGCAGAATGTTCTTATAAGCAATTATTAAAATCATTATTTTATTTTGAAACCTCATTGAATTTGATATAATATAAAATTAGACAAAATAAAGGGAGATTATATTGATGAATTAATAGAAAAACAACAACAACCCAGGCTCATTCTGAAAATGTACTGCTATATACATTTCTTGAGAGTGCCGAATACGTTCAAGGAGCTACATTTTTTTTTCTTTTTACAGTTTTTGTTTTTGCAAATCCACCAAAAGTTGCTGTGTACACTTTTTCAGATCTCAATTTTTTCTCACGAGTGCCATCAGTGCCTGCTGTTTTTGTTTAAATCCACTAGAGGCCACTGTCGACTGACTGACTGACTTACTGACTGATCGACTGACCCACCCTCCTCCTTCCCTAAACTCAAACAAAAGTGTTTTCAAAAGCACTGATTGACTTGCCTACCCACTTGATGATTTTACCACATTTTCAGATTTTACCACATTCTCAACCTGTTATGTACTTGTTTATTGAATTTATTTTTTGGCTTTTGTGTTTGTCTTACCTGTTTTCTGGAACTGTTCTTCGTCGGACTCGAACACTGTCGTCTTGTTCAACTTCTCTCTGGGTCTCAAGTTCTCAGACTTACTTGGTAAGCTACTGGACAAATTAGCAACAGCAAGAAAGCCGTTTATAAGAAGGTAAATGGTCAGCTGGTTAGTGAAAAAGAAACTGCATCATATCACCCTGTAGCGTTCGTTTTAAAAACAAAATGCAGCCATACGTACTTCTGGGTACGTAATTCATTAGCTCCAGAAATGTATGTAGGGCTACATTTTCAGAATGAGCCTATGTTGCAACTAAAATGCATATAGTTTTTGTTTAAGTTATCAAAATTAATTTTGGATAAGTGTGCATTGCAAAGTAAATAATTTATACACTTTTTAAGGAACTTTTCTCATCATTTGAATTTTTTTAATCTTTAGCTTGCAGATTTTAAAATAATTATCCAAAGTGTATCTAAGCCAAATAGTATCTTATCCTAACAAACCATGCATTGATGAAAATATTCTTTATTAAACTTTCATCTAATATTTAAATCTTGATTTAAGAAAAAAATAGACTTAAGGCTGGTTTTGGGGTTTAGGGTCACATATAGGCATCTAACAAAGAAACAAAAACAAATGCAAACTTAAATAATAACACTAGAATAAGCAATAATGGGAAAAAAAGACATTTATTCAGCATTGTTTTGCAAGGGTTTACCATGCGCATTGTTGATACGAATATTCAGATTATATGTGTGCCATAAGCACCCTGCTCTCGAATTGCAATGATTGCTAAGCAGCTTTCGATAAGAGAATGAGGCCAAACAATGATAGTATTCAGTGCCTGAACCCCCCTTTCTCCCTCTGTCCAGCTCTAAAACACATCTGTTTTCATGGTACTTGCCTGTCACACTATTGCCAACACCCTTTCAGTGGTATCCCTCCCACTCTCTTTGGGATGATGATGTTGGGTATGAATGTGCTACAGCACTAGACGGAGAGGAACATTTGGTGAGGGCTATGGCTAAAAGGAGCTCCCCATTCATGCACACACCATTACCCCTGCAAACATTCACTCTACAGATGGACTCTCTGAAAACACATGCACACACCCTTATTGTCTAATCATATACATTCTCCCACCATTCCCCCTGTATGGCTTTCTTTTGCATCTCAAATGAATTTATATCTCCTTTTTAAAAGTCAAATGCCTGATCTGAACATTTAGTTTATTTTAAAATATAAAACTTGCAAAGAACTTTCAGAGTTTCCCATATATAGTATTTGAAAAGTTCATAAGCAAAAACCTCTATGTGTCATCTGAAATGTCCTTCTAGAATGAGCATTGTTTTCAACCTCTTATGTTTTTGTTCAGTTATGTCATTTTAAAGGCAATGAAAGTAACCAATCACCATTCAAACTGAATTACTTAATCTACACACAAGAGTCTGAGAAAATTGCTTATCTTAGAAGAAAGTTTTAAATGACGCTTAGAGGTTTTTGCATCTGAAGCCTTCTAAGTGAAGGCTTTGGAAAGCCAGAACCCAGATGTCTAACATTCACCATAGCTTAATATTCTATCTACACATAACACCTAGACAACAAATCCTGTTTTTTTTGGACATATTTGGGAGATTGTTGATCTGCCCAAAGTGAAAGGTGCATAATTTTCTCAACATTTTGACTATACTTTAACACTTTTTGAAGAAGGGTAGTTGACAGTGATTGCTGAGGTGTTCTGAGTGTCCAAGTCATGTGGGATATCTGATATTCCAGGCTGATCTCACGAGAAGTTGTAAGTATTTTATGTTTTGTCAGTTTAGTGGCTAATTTTTACAAATTCTACGAGTTCAGTACGAAATTGTACGATTTTAAAAAGGAGGCCTGGCACCCAACCCCAACCTTAAACCCAACCATCATTGGGTGAAGAGCAAATCATACTGAATTGTACGAATTCGATTGTACGAATTCATACGAATTAGCCACTAAATTAAAGAGTTACAAATTGCTGTGAGATTGTGTCAGATATTCTGGTGTAGATGTGGAGTAAAGGCTCTTTCATCTATTTAAAAGAACACTCCACTTTTTTTTTTTAAAGGCTCAAACAGTTCAACAGTTGTCTTTTACCATTTTTTAATCCATTCAGCCCATCTCCGGGTATAGCGGGAGCACATTTAGCTTAGCTTAGCATCATTGAATCACATTAGATCATTAGGATCTCACTCAAACAAATAAAAAAAAAAAGAAAATATTTGACAGTTTTCCTGTTTAAAGCTTGACACTTCTGTAATTAAATCACATACCAAGACTGATGAAGAATGAAAAGTTGCTATTTTTTAAGCCGATATGCCTATAGGAACTCATAAAGGAGCTTTGTTGTCGTACCATGGCTGCAGCAAGCAATGATATTATATACAACAAAAATTATTTTCAAAAATGAAAATGATTTAGTCAGTACCAAAAACAAAACACAAAATATTCAAACAGATTAATCAAGAATCATGGTGCAAAAAAGATGAAACACCCAAAAAATATTAAAGAAAATCAGTAAACACTTTAGGTCACAATCCACACTATTAACAACCCATTAGCTAACACTACTAGCTTAATAAACTAATAACTAGTAATGTATTAATAGTTAGTAAGGTAGAATTTGGGTTCAGGTGTTGGGTAGGATAAGGAATGCAGAATAAGATTAAAATTTATATTTACTAATTAATTGTTATTTCTTGATAATTGGCAGGTAACAAGTCGGTAGTTAATGGAATGAGTTGTGAGCTAAACTGAAGTGTTTCAGAAAATTGTAATTACCAGGACAAATTATAAAATACAAAATATGAAAATCCAACGCTAACTCATGGCAATTTGTAACTTTTTCCGTACAATCTCATTCATACAATTTCCATCTTAAAATGGTGGTTGGGTTTAGGGGCGGGGTTTGGTGCCATTTCTCCTTTTTAAAATGGTACATGTTCGTATGAATTAGCCACTAAACTGAACAAGACATAAATGTAAAATACGTAAACTTTAAATACTTAGATTTCCTCTTGAGATGCAGGCTGAAAAATGCAGTTGATTTTCTAGAATGTAATTAATGTAGCAGCATTTTGTATTCCAGCTATATAGCATATCAGCATATTGGAATGATTTCTTAATGGCTGCATTAAGGGCTGCCAAAATGACATGAGATTTATTTTAATGTGTAATAACATATCACAATATTACTATATTCACTATATTTTAGATCAAATAAATGCACATTTTGTGGGAAAAAAAAACATTTAAATAAACAGTTGAAATACATTTTGAAAGGCATTTTCTGAGAAGTTCTGAAAGGCTCACAATTTAACAATTCAAATTCGTAAAATCTCTTTCACGCACATTTTCATTGTGAAACCCTCCATTTATCCCTCTAACGGCTGACACAACACTTTATCTCAGATGATGAAAAAAGTTATTTTTTCCATGTTACGAGTTTGTAGACCAAAACACTCTCCAACTCCCTCAAGACCCTCTCAGCGTCCAAACTTTTCAGGTTCTTTCTCTGAATGCATATCAAAATAATGACCATGCCTGGCAGTGAGAAGAGGCCTGGGCCATTGTTGGGGTTGTCAGGGAGGTCTCATTAAAAGGGACCAATGGACAAATGGGGCGCCTGTAGGCCTTTGTCTGAATGGAATACCCACACACTAAACTTCCACTCCATCACTCCGGGACCCTTATGGCTCAGCAATCCCCTCCCAATGGACTCAATCTAAATCTGCTGTACCAGAAAGCACCAGCTCAGGAGTGAAATATTGCTTGTCCCTCCCAGTCCCTTTTTCTTTGGACGGGACAGTTGGATAGTGAGGTCCGGAATGCTAAGCTGGGGGTTCTTTATTAGGTTCACTCATGGGTCATATCAACTTTTCAAGGGGTGATTTACGCCCATGGTGGCCGGTTTGGGTTTTTAAATGACGATTTGGATTTGTGTATGTGTCCAATTTAAGGTGGGATCCAAAAATAGATATAAAAATGGAGAGTGCGATATGTTTCACTGCTCTGCCATGCTAAAATAAGATGCTCTTTTAGCGGGTGCAAATGAACTGTCAGGGGTTTGGAGACAAAACTATTTCGGCTGCAGCAATAGTGCAGTGTTAAATGCTTTTGCTCCTTGTCCTTGCCTGACATTTACAGATAAAAATGCAAAACCCTTTTAAAAATAGTCATTAAAAAGCACAACTTTTTCAAAATTCATCGTATTGAACTTGGGGAAGTGTTCTGCTCTCCAACAACAAATGGTCTTTTAGTGGTTATTTTTAATACCCCCCAAACCTCCCCCCCATGCATTTCAAAGAATGCTGGAAAATTCTAGCTTTACTAAATATAGCTGCTATGACTGTGATCACAGTAACAAAAACCATGTGTACTTTTTCATTTCCCAGTTTTTGGGATGTGAAAGGATGTTTTTTTTACCCTCTTGTTTCTGTGGTGAACTGAGTGGGTGATGGGATGGATCCCCTTCAGGAAGTCCCATGACCTCTGTGTGTCAATTTACACCAGGGGTGTCCAATCCTGCTTCTGGAGGGCTGACGTCTCACAGATTTTATAGCTTTAGCATGCCTAAAAGTTACTAGTACTGTGGCTGAAACCACTCAATTGGTCACAGTACAGTAGTGTAATATAACTAAGCACAAATACTCAAATTACTCTAAAATTACTGTAATTGAGTATGTCAGCAACTACGACATTCTCTAGACTTGTCCCTTAAGGATGGCAGAATACCATCTTGGTCTTTTTGACATGGAAAAAACAATTGCTTTTTTCATTTTCTCTCAAAAGGAAGATAAACTCAATGTTGTCCAATGTTGGGTGTTCTCCCCTTACTTTCTTGAAAGTTATGTGGGAGAACAAATTTTAGTGAAGAAGAATAGCTGTCGGTCTGTTCTGGTATGTTTTTTCAAAGGTGCCGCAATATCAAACCACAAGCAAAAGTTTATTTATTTAACGCCAGTTCATCTCAATAAGATATTTCCTAAAGTTGCTCACTGTTGTATTAAGTGCAAATCCAATGTTGGTACTGTGATGCATGTATTCTTGGGACTGTGACATGATTAAGACACACTGAAAAGAAATCCACAAATTAGCTCAGAAGATTATTGGTAAACCTTTGCCTCTTGCTATTTATCTTCTTAATTGTAAAACTGCTTTACACGTTAGTCATGGACTAGAATCTGTGTTACACCTTTGTAAAACACATCTATTCACTTACCCAAATAATCCACTTTTCTGGACTCATATCTGAAAATGAAATATTTATAACTTAACTAATGTTAATAGATAAACATGTTGAGGATTAGCTGATATTCTGCAGATTTCTAAAATGATAAGACGTTTTTCCACAATAGCACTGTGGTGTATACTCAGCAAATTGAAGCTTCTTTTACATTGACACATTAAAGTGTCATTACGCTTGGCCTTTCAGGAAAAGGTTGTGCGAATGTGTCAAAAAAACAAAAAACAAAGCAAAACAAAACTGTGGATTGATAGTATATGTGTTATGCTGATGCATTCTGTCAGTGAACTGTATGGCTTGTTGTCATCATCAAGTTGTCGGGTTGACATTGATGCAAAAGAATTACATTAGCACAAACGCTGACACAGAAAAATGTGGGTTATTGTTGTTTAAGACAGAACTGTGTATTGAAAATCTACTGTAAAATTACAGCAAAAAATATTTGTGAACTACAGTAAATTTCTGTAAATTAACGTCCATTTTTTTACAGTAAGGTTCTGTAGTTTAACAGCCATTATTTTACATTTGTTAAGCTGCTGGAATTTTTTTTTTTTTTTTTTTTTTTTTTACAGTGTAGTCTAAACTCTTAAAACAGATCAAAACTAATGTTTAAAGGCAAACCTGTTGACGTTTAGTTAATATGTTGACTAATTCCTAAAATGATAAGACGTTTTTCCACAATAGTAGTTTCAAGAGTTAACACTTAGCTGATAATTGATTATAAAGCATGTTTGGCATGCTGTCCCGGCATGCAAGCCTTGAGCTCATAAGATTCTCGAGCACAAGGCTCGCTCCTGCTTGCGGGGTAAAAGGGAAGTTTGGGCTCAGGTAGGTCTCAATAACTCTCCCTTTATTAAGGGCTAATGACAAGTTAGGAATTGCTATAGAGATATGCTGCTGGTTAATAGCTAGGCTATAGAGCCACTTTAGATTGATCAATTCACTTATGACACATGTCTTTGGCCTATGGGAGGTATCCGGGGAACCCAGGGGAAACCCACACAAGCTCTGGGAGAACATGTAAACTCCCCACAGAAATGCTAACTTGCCTGTTAAGGACTTGAACCAGTGATCTTCTTGCTGTGAGGCAACAGTGATAACCACTGGGCTGCCATGCTGCCCTAAAAAAGAAATGGGGAGGAGTAGGGGGGGAAGGGGGGTTCGTCAAGGCAATGAGACCTGAAGTAAGAAACTCTGATTATTTATAATGAGTTAGGAATCATCTGATTGGTGAATTGGTGAATGCGGGACCAGCTGTGATCAATCATTAGCATGTGCTCCTCTCAGAATTTGTTTATGAATAAACTAATTTACAAATGTGAAGCTTCTTCTACTCTACAGACATATAAAAACTGACTCTTAGCTTCTTAAATGTGTACTAGCAAATCTGTTAGCTTAAGCCATTACGCTTGGCCTTTCAGGAAAAGTTTGTTTCAGGAATAAATAAACAGTATGTGGATTGAAAGTGTGTGTGTGTTATGCTGATGCGTTCTGCAGGTGAACTCTGCCACTTATTGTCGTCATCAAGTTGTCGACATAGTGATGCAAATTAATCACATTAGGACAAACGTTGACACAGACAAGTGTGTGTGTGGTTGTCGAAGAGAAACCTTTGTGTAAACCCAGATGTTGATCCCGGTCCAGGCTCTGCGGGTGGGAAAGTGTCACCACGACTTCCCTTTCAATTCCCTAAAGATATTATTGAATGCAGGCTCGCATCACAATGAGAACTTGAAAGCACGGTTCCTGTATGGGTCCCGGCAGTGCATTACGAAGCCCAAATAAGCATTCCCTAGTATGCTTGCTCAAGCAGTTTGCTTCACTTTATTGTTTTAAAGTTTAATGTAGATATTTTTGAGAATATCCTTTTGTTCTGGGGTGGAAGGAAAAGAGCTTCAGCCTTAATGGGGTCATGATGGAGCCATTCATTTTATGGACATAAATGTCAGCAGTAATAAAAGTTGTTAGAGCGTGATATCAATCTTCAGCGTGTTTTGATATTTTGCTGCAATATCTGAATTTCTTTAGCAAGGAGAATGCATCTCTGTAATGTAAAGCTAATTGAATTTGCGGTGGTCCACTTTTGCCAGAAACGTGAGGGGAGTTTTATGAGATAAGTCAGGTTGACATCATGCATTCTGCTGGCTGGGAGGAGGAACGCCCAGGGAAGACACTGCATGGAGCAGATGAGTAGGAGAAAGCCCGAGCGGAGAAATCAGGAAGACACTTTATCATCATTAGCGGAGAAAAGGTAAACCAAACACAAATATTTTGGCTAACTTTTGCTTGGCATTCGAAACTTGACAGCATACCCCCCACTGAGCAGTGATATTTCTCCAAATCACAAGACACAATCGTTGGACTTAAGCTGAAAAAACACTCGAAAGTAGT
The DNA here is from genome assembly GCF_052040795.2 of Danio rerio. Taxonomy (NCBI): domain Eukaryota; kingdom Metazoa; phylum Chordata; class Actinopteri; order Cypriniformes; family Danionidae; genus Danio; species Danio rerio. The sequence goes on from NC_141021.1 coordinate 14,590,076, forward strand.
AAGGAAAGAAAGAGAGAGCGAGCAATCTGTCATCCGCCAGAGTGAGCAAACTAACAAAACACAACAGCAAGTTCATAAATTAGTTATTCAGCCAAATTAAATACATGTCTGCTGTCAAACTGAAAGCATAAAGGAAAACGCTGTAGGGTTCAAGATAAACACATTTTCAGAGTATTTTCCTAATTCCCTCCAGCAATGAGTTGTACAACTAAAGTCTGTTCAAAAATGCACTTGTAAAAACAAGGCAAAAAGATTTACTTCACGTTTTGCTAGAAAGCAGGGCCTGGTTAACCCTTAATGGCAAATGTTAAAATATGTACAACATGAGCACAATATTTTGAGATAATGACATCGTCACTTGAGTCACTTCTCAGTAAACTACGGCTCTTTGTAGTAAATGCTGCACTTAATATTAGTTGAGGGTTTCCCAGTGATGGGTTGCGGCTGGAAGGGCATCCGCTGCATAAAACATATGCTGGATAAGTTAGTGGTTCATTCTGCTGTGGTGTCCCTGGATTGATAAAGGGACTAAGCCTAAAAGAAAATGAATGAATTTGGTCACTTTATTAGGTACACCTTAATAGTACTGAGTTGGACTCCTTTTGCCTTCAGAACTGCTTTAATCATTCGTGACGTAGATTCAACAAGGTGCTGGAAATATTCTGGTATATTTTGGTCCATATTGACATGATAGCATCACACAGTTGTTGCAAATTTGTTGGCTGAACATCCATGATGTGAATCTCCCATTCCATCCCATCCAAAAGGTGCTCTATTGCAGGGGTTCCCAAACTTTTCAGCACGTGACCCCAAAATAACAATGCCAGTGACTCGCGACCCCCAATATCCTCTGAGGTGGTTATAAATACAGAAAACTTGCATGCAATGGCACACACACACACCAATAGACCAAAGTCTATTCTTTGTTTAATTTTTTTTTAATGTATGTCAGTGCTGTAAATGGGCCAGAAAATCAATCTGCTGCATCTGACGCTATTGCTGTCTTTAATATAATGTATTTACCCCAGGGGTCGCAATCCAATAGAACTAGTAAATAAGCTACTATAAACGACTGTTTTTTTATCTTCAGTTGGTTATGGATAAAATATGGTAATTCTTATGGCCTAATAATAATAAGTAGATTTTTGGAAATCACCAGGCGACCCCCCTTCATTGTTCCGCGACCCCTCAAGGGGTCCCGACCCCCACTTTGAGAACCACTGCTCTGTTGGACTGAGTTCTGGTGACAGTGCAGGCAATTTGAGTACAGTGAACTCATGTTCACAAAACCAGTCTGAGATGATTTGAGCTTTATTACATCAATACCACATGCCTAAATTGTTAAAACAAAGAAGGATGGCTAAATGCTTTCATGTTGTTGATGACCAATTGTGATCCTACCATCTAAATGTCACAGCAGAAATTGAGACTCATCAAAACAGAAAATGCTTTTCCAATCTTCTATTGTCCAGTATTGGTGAGCCTCTGCGAATTGCAGTCTCAGTTTTCTGTTCTTAGCTGACAGGAATAGAATCAAGTGTGGTCTTCTGCTGCTGTAGCCCATCTGCCTCAAGGTTTGATGTGTTGCGCGTTCACAGATTATCTTCTGCATATCTCATTTGTAACGAGTGATTATTTGAGTTACTGTTCCCTTTCTATCATCTTGAACCAGTCTGGCCATTCTCCCCTGACCTCTGGCATCAACAAGGCATTTGTGCCCACAGAACTGTTGCTCACTGCATATTGTTTCTTTTTCAGACCAATCTCTGTAAACCCCAGAGAAGCTTGTGTGTGAAAATCCCAGTAGATCAGCAATTTCTGAACAACATCAACAACCATGCCACATTCAAAGTCACTTAAATCACCTTTCTTCTCCATACTGATGCTCGGTTTGAACTGCAGCAGATCGTCTTGACTATGTCTACATCCCTAAATGCATTGAGTTGCTTTCATGTAATTGGCTGATTAGCAATTTTCGTTAATGAGCAGTTGGACAAGTGTACCTAATAAAGTGGCCGCTGAGTGTATATGTAATTTATGCAACATAATTGCACCCATATTCAAAATTATGAAACATTTCATTTTTTGTATTTATTTTTAATTCATAATATTATTTTTTGCATTCATTTTATAAAATTTCATTTAGGAAAATAAATGTATATGCATTTCTATTTATATAAAATACAATTAAAATGTGTAACTTATTGATTGTGAACATCAAAACAGGACATTTTGTTTGTCTTTCACCTAGATACAGTACAGAAATTTAAATGTACAGTAAAATAGTATGTGTTAAACTAAACTAATTTTGCCAAAGTACATTAAAAACAGCATTACTAAACCAATGCAATTTTCACACAAAACAATTGTTTCTTTAACCTTTGCATTCAGTAGCTTTTGTATTTCAAAAAAAAAAAACAAAAAAAACTAAGCAACACAAGTGACAGGTAAATAAAAAAAATAAATAAATAAATGTGACAGTAGGAAAATAATAACAATAAAATAAATGCTATACAAGAAAATTTAATTATATTTACTTTTGCAATATTATGTTATGCATTTACTTTATTTACATGTATTATTTTTAACATAAATACATAATTAAACAAATAAATGATTCACAAAAATAAATAAATAATTAAATAAATAAAACAATGTTTACATTTGTATTATTATTTTTTTGCATTTACTTCACTTACATGTTATTCTTATAACTCAAATAAATAAATACAAAATAAATAAATAAGTAAATAAATAAATAAATGTAACAGTAGGAAAATAATAGCAATAAAATACATGCTATACAAGCAAATGTAACAATGTTTACATTTGTATTATTTTCTGCATTTATTTCATTTACATTTTTTAATAAATCTAAAATAAATAAAAAAACAAATGAACAAAAAAATAAATAAACAAATGTAACAGTAAAAAAATAATAGCAAAAATAAATGCTATACAAGAAAATGTAACTATATTTATTTTTTATTATGATGTTCTACATTTTCTTCATTTACATTTTATTCTTTTTAAAACAAACAAACAAACAAACAAACAAACAAACAAACAAACAAACAAACAAACAAACAAACAAATAAATGAAAAATAATAAATAAACATAAATAACCAAACAAAATAAATAAATAAATAAATAAATAAATAAATAAATAAATAAATAAATAAATAAATAAATATAACAATGGGAAAAAATAGCAATAAAATAAATGTTATGCAAGTAAATGTAACAATATTTACTTTTGTATAATGATTTTCTGCATTTACTTCATTTACATGCTATTATTTTAAATAAATAAATAAATAAGTAAATAAATAAATAAATAAATAAATAAATAAATAAATAAATAAATAAATAAATAAATAAATAAATAAATAAATAAATAAATAAATAAATAAATAAATAAATAAAACATACAAACAAACAGAGCTGCAGATTTTAACACATGGTAGTCATGTTTCTTACCATTAGATTTAGCTTAAAGTCATTAGTCCAGTTTACAGTTTGTATTTAGCACCGTCCAGTGATTGAATGAATGAGATGGAGGTTACAGTAACACGTGCAGACGTAACCTCTGTCTTTCAGAGTTCAACAAAAAGCAAGCAAGCTTCAGCTCGGCTCAACGAGTAAAACAGAGACAAACATATTTGTTTGGACTTGAAAAGAGAGGAAAAAGCAAAACACAGAGAAAGAGAGAGAGAGAAGGAGAGATAGAATGTGTGCGTGAGGCAAATGCTTTCGCACAGAGCAGAGAAAATAGCTGTCTGTAAATGTGTGATAGTGAGAGAGCGACTGACAGTCCGGCCCAGAAAAAAAGTGTGAATGAGAGAGAGGAAAAATTGAAGACAGGTACATTGAAAAGTCAAAGGGAAAAAAGACACCTCCAGTAAAAGATGTTAGAGGTGTTAGCGGTGATAGAGGAAAGGCTTAGCTGTCATAGTCTTCTGCCTCATTTGGGGGAAAACCGAAAAGACAACCTGCACTGGAAACACACGGCCGTCAAAAAAGAGAGACGTAAACACTGACAAAGAGTGAAACAGAGGGAAATGAAAGAGACAGAAACCAGTAGAGATGCCTCCTTAACCCCATAGGCAGCGTCTTGTTTTTGGTCTTTCTCTCTCCCTCTCGCTCAATGTCTCCTGTAAATTCAGCAAACACACTTTCTTTGATGTCTCACACAGATGGCAGAAATCCTTTTCCTCGCTGCCTGCCTGTCTGCCTGCCTGTCTGTCTGTCTGGGCAACCCTTCACTGCCAGACTGAGGTGTGCCAATGTGGGTTCAAAACACTTACATGTAAAGAAGGGGAGCTTTTTTTTCACCGTAGTTTCCACTCATATCATTGTTTTGTCGGCTGATGCAAGAGAATTGACTTCTTTATATCATGTCAAAAGTCGAAAAGTTCTTCAAGCCTCCACTTGACTTTGTGTGCATGATGCAATAGACGTCTGCGAGGAGGAACAAATTAAATTTTGAAAGCTTTTGAAGCAGACCTGAGACGGTTCGCATCAGAATCTGGGTTGTTTGGTTGTCGAGAAAGCTGTTTTCTGATTTTAAAGACAGAAAGGTGGGTATGTGGTAAAGTTTGAAGTTAGTATTTGTTTAAAGTGTTTGTGTAAAGTGCAAGTCAAGCAATTTAGAACCACTTGTTTAGTAAACAAAGCAAGTCTCTCATGTAATATATCTACTTAAATACAGAATATAATACTTTACAAAGGTTATTGAACATATGTACATTTGTATATATTAATCAATAATATTGCTGAAATTAATATTAAAACTGAATAAATATATATTTCTACATTTTAAAAATGTAAATAAATAGATTGAATGATGATGATTCCATGCGGGCCTACTCGTACCTTCCTTCGAATTAAAAATGCCTTTAAAATGCACATTTGTTGTATATTATTGTGATAAAATGCATTGTTTTAATATCTACTTGTCTTTGGACACATAATGCCTTTGGAAAGCCGCTTATAATCTTTGTTTCTTTTTAATACATCTGTGACCCATCTTAAGACCCAAAGCAATCTTTCTTTTTCTTAGCTTATAGAAGTAAACAGAAGTTTGTAATGCCAGAGCAGCAATATACATATATTTTTTTGTTAACATCCCAATCTGCTACATAAAAATATAGAAAAATCATGTCAACTTCTTGGTTGAATGAAAGCAGTAAAAAACAACAACAAAAAAGTTAACAAAAAAGGTCAGTTTAGCTTTTTTGGATATGAAAGATTTCAGGAGAATTCAGAATTAATCAAAATGGTTAACATTTATTTTCCAGATGCAAGTTTTTCTTGCCAATTACAGAATCAGAGAATAAAAGCCAGTTCAGAAGTAAATGCACAACATCAATTACTTAAAGGGCCATGAACCCCCCCCCCCCCCCCCTCTTCAGCAGGGTTTTTTCAAACCTCTAGTTTGAAAAAAAGTCAGGAAAGTGGGCGTGTCCAGCTCTGTTTAGGAAGAAGTGTCAGAGGAGCAAAAGCAATTTGCATGAAAATGGGAGTGGCAGTTTGGGCATGCGCTGATTTTCACAAAAGCAAAACTCACACACATGCATGGCAAATGAGAGAAAAAAAACCTCTTCATTTCTCGGAAACTTAGATGCACTCTGTAGGTAGCGTCAAAAAGTTGTGTGTGTTATGTGACAAAATGTGGCGAAAGTCCTACACGATGGCAAGTTTGATTCTGGTGCTAACATGTTTACACTCTGTGTAATAGTTAGTTCGATACAAACAAACAAAGACCACTGGTCGCTCACTCACCAAATCTGTAGAGACAGGACAATCAAAACCAACTAGAGCTGTGTCTTTATTAAGAGGAGATGAGCAGCAAATCCGGATCTCACCATTTCCAGATGAGAAAAGCTCTCAGCTAAAAAAATGTTCCTTAGACACGTATTGTTGTCGTGCGTCGCTTGCACTGTAATCCACACGTGAGTGCAGCTGCGCTGTCATAGAGAGAAAATGAAAACAAAAACCTTCACTGCAGCAAATTATAAAAGCAACACTGCACGCTTGTTTTGGCAACACAACGTGGCGTCTCTCTGCCATCTGAACACTGTAATTGGTAAAAACAGTCTTCGAAGCTATCATGCACATTAATGAAGTTGCACCGCTGCAAGTGCGCTGATTGGTTTGAACCAAGTCTTACTCATGAATGAATGCAGCACACTCAGAGATGTAATAAGGCACTCCCAGGTACAGAGGTCCAGTCTACATGCTGGAATATACGTTAAGATCTTATGGCCGTGACGCAGCTTCAAAAATTCGTTATAAACCGGAAGTACGAATTTGGTTGAAATAACGCAAAAACAACCAATTTTCACTTTTTAGTGAAACATGTGTGTCCTGATAGTGTTTTTAGCAGCATGGGACACATATATAACTGTCGACAGCTCAAAAAATGTGTTTTGGTGTGACCCTTTAAAGATAAATGTAAGAGTAGATGGAAATCAAAATTATACATAGTGTTGAGATTGAGACCTATCCCCTACGGGCTGTCTGGATACAGACTTATGACCCTGAGACATTTTGTCCTTCTCTTTAAATACCCTTGGAAATCAATGATGTCTTGTGTTAAAGTAAACCAGTGACTTAAAGATTTACTCATCTGTTGGGATTTAATCAAAATTTATCAAAGATAGTGAAAAAACCTTGTTACCAGAGTATTTATCAATAGAGGTTGGGTCTATAATAGGGGTTATAGAGGGGAAGGAAAATTTAGGAAAGAGGGCAAAGTCTATCCTGGGCCTTTTTCTTCAGATTTCAGAGTTTTTGTTGTTTTATTATAGGGCAAATTTAAGTCTGAGTAAAATCCATCTCTATGCTATTATACATTACAACCATTAATGTATATATTTGTTTTTTGTTGCTTTGGAGAAGTAACGTAAATTCTTTTAAATAATAGGTCACCTGCTTCTCGTCATAAGCCACGGCTGTGTTCAAAATGTTTTTAAAGTGCACTGCGAAGAGAATGCAATTGTAAATATGAAGATCACTAAAACTGAACTGTAAAAATACTTTGAAGCAAATTACACCTAAGAGAAATGACTTTTTTTTTTCTTTTTTCTTTTCTAAATGTTAGAATGTTCTAAATCTTCTTCTTCTTCTTTGGCCTTAGTCCCATATGGTTACAGGGTCAGCTCTTTGGAACAAAACATTTTTAGACTTGTCCATATGATAACGACTTTTTTTTTACACACTGCGGCCGACCTGTCACCCTTATACACTACGGACAATTTAACCTACCCAATTCACCTGCAGCATGTCTTTGGACTGTGGGGGCAACCAGAGCACCTGGAGAGAACCCACACGAACATGCAAGGATAACATGCAAACTCCTCACAGAAATGCAAACTGAGGCAAGATTCAAACCAGCGAACCAGCGACCCCGCGACGTTCTTGCTGTGAGGCGACAGCACTATCTACTGCGCCACTGCTTCGCCCCTTAGAATGTTCTAAATGAATAGCGTATAAGGGGGATAACCAGGAATAGAACACAACTAGGAACAATGTTTCTAACTACAGCTCTAGAGGTGTAGTTGCAAGTGTACAAGTTTGTGACAGTTTGAAAATGTTTGTTGACACAATGGATTTAGGAAATGGCAAATCAACGAACTATGTTTGTAACGACGGAACTTGCGACCTCAATTAGCTTACGATGATTTTTGGAAATGCACCACAGTTTGGTTCTGTACAAATTGCATAGAATATTTTGTAAAACTGTTATTATCTGCATTTTCTTCAGGAGGTAATTCAGTTGCTTAATGTGGCTGTCATTTTACAAATCATTGAACTGTATGGGTATGGATTAAGCGCTAAAAGGTGAACTGGCATGAGTTCAGCTGCAATCTGTATGTGGCTATTACATCATTGGAATGGTGGAATCAAGCTAAACTGAAAAATAAAGGTATAAAAATGACAAGTAATTAGTTTTAAGTAGAAAACTGCTTTCCTGTAAAACGTACACAAGCAAATCCTTATTTACAGCTTAAAAATGTGTTTTTACACAGTCTAGGGTTTGGCCCAAGCAATCAAATCAAGTGTGACAGCAGCTTAAAACTAAACAAAGACACAAAAATGGCTATAATGGCCCACATATGAATAGAAATATGGAAATAGATCTGTGTGACAGGCTGTGGAAGGCTGAGAGAGAGAGAGAGGCGAGAGCGGGAGAAGGAGGTTTTAATGCATCAGCCAAGAATTTCCCATGTTTATTATTAATGGCCTCTCTCTTAAAAATGACACTTCCCCAATTTCATCAAGTCACCGTCTCCAGGGCTGTTTATCACGTGTGTGTGTGTGTGTGTGTGTGTGTGTGTCTTTGTGCCTGCATTTTACTGTGTGGGCTACAGTGTTATAGTGTGTGTGTGTTTGTGTGTGTGTGTGCTCTCCATCATTCTGTGCCAGAGGCTAGATTAATCCAATCTATCACCACCAAAACCTGTGCGACCTTCATATGCGTCCCCACTGAATTGCCAACTCTTTGGACCGTCCCGTGGACCCACGAATAAAAGAACAGCAGAAAAGGATTTTCATAATAGACTTTACACATAATGATGAATTGAGGTTGTTGTTAACTATTGCTGTGAGCTACAAATCACATGAAATAGAAATTGATATACGTTAATATGCTTTGAAATAACTCAAAGTGTTTACTAAATGAATTTACAAACATCAAATACAAACAAGCTAAACTAAATGTTATTCCTCAAAAGACAGAAAAACATTCAATGAAATGCAAACAAGAACAAATAAAAACAAACACATTAACTAAAAAAGAAGCAATGTAAAAACAATCAATGCATAAACACACGCAATAAAAAAAAAACAAAAAAAGACTTTTGCTGTTTATTGAACTACTTATTTGAAACGAGCTGAATCAACACAATCATTGAGTTTTTTTGGGACAACTTAATTGTTTTATGTTCAATCCCCTTATATTTGAAAAAAAAAAGTTGCATTATTGCATTGTTGCAACATCATTGGTTTGTGTTTGTTCTGGCTTTTGCTTTTAGCAGCAATAATGACGATTGGAAACTTTGCTTAAAACAAAAATGAACTGTTTACTAAAGTTAATTGTTTTATACTGAAGCAGGAGTGAACTCTGAACACACACTCACACTTAGTAAGTTGCTAATGGTTACAGACGCGCTTTCAGTAGTGCTTAGCATCATATTCTAAAACTATTCTTAAAGTAAAACAGCATATATAAATGTCAGGGTAAATAAATTAACATTAAGACAAAGAAACAATAAATGAAACATTAATTGATCATTCTTGCTGTCATACATCAATTTAAATCACTACAATGTTTGCACTATGTGAAAGAGTTTCAAAGAATTACAGCGATTTTAACAGTGTAGACAAATAGCAGAATTAGAACAAAGCAAAACAGAACTGTTTACTTGAAAAAGTAGATTTTATATATATATTTAATTAACATTCTAGAAACATAGCCCTATATACATTTCTGGACATCACAAAATATGTAGCCAGAGGTACGTATGGCAGTATTTCGTCTTTAAAATGCACTTACCTGCCGACTGCTTACCTCCGTATGGACAGCTTTCCCACCTGGGGGATCGATTGGTCAGTCAGTCAGTCAGTCAGTCAGTCAGTCGATAGCGGCCTCTGGTGGATTTACAAGAGAACAGCCAGCCTGAACTCACAAGGAAACGTAAGTATTTTACGTTTTGTCAGTTTAGTGGCTAATTTGTATAAGTTCAGTCGTACGAAAATGTACGATTTTAAAAAGGAGGCATGGCACCCAACCCCACCCTTAACCCCAACCGTCATTGGGTGATGAGCAAATCGTACTAAAGTGTACAAATTAAAGCGTACGAATTCATACAAATTAGCCACTAAACCAAAAAGTTACAAATTGCCAGAAAACAAAAAGGGCAACAAAAAAAAAAAAAAAAAAAAACAGTTCCTGGGATGTATTTTGCTCTCTCCAGAAATATATAAAAGGGTACGTAGTCAGAATGAGCCTGGGTTGTTTTTTTATTCATTTATAGGAAGACAATTAAGGGTGGCACAGTGGTTGCTGAGAAGGTTGCTGTTTCGAGTCCCATGCTGTAGTCCAATGACAAATGCCACAAGTGAATTGGATAAAATAAATAGTGTTTTCCAGTACTGGGTTGCGGCTGGAAGGGCATCCACTGAGTAACACATATGCTGGAATAGTTGGCGGTTCACTCTGCTGTGAAAACCTCTGAAATAGAGACTAAGCCGAAGGAAAATGAATGAATGAATAAAGTCAAATAAAAGAAAAGTTTATACAGATCTGTATCAACTAATAATGCATATATGTGTGTCTCTAAACATATATTTGCTAAAAAAAAGAAATATAAGCTCTCATTCTATGCTGTTTATCAATTTCTTCGATTTTATGAAATATATTGAAAAAGTACTACAGTGAGTTAACAAAGGCAGATGAAAGAAAGAATGAGTAGTTGAACAAAAGAAAAAAGTAATTAAATTGATATGCACTCACTAATCACTAAACTAAAAGAACTAACCCTTCCACCAAAAAAAGTATTAAAACCAATACAAATGAAAGAAGCTAATATAAGTCATCACACTTCTCAATTATACAACATCAGCATAAGCTTATTAGCATCTAAATGAGAAATAAAAATGAAATTTGCTAAAGAAATAATCAACACCGGCTCATTGTAAAAACTTTGCTCTATATACATTTCTGGAGAGCGCGAATTATGTAGCCAGAGCTATGTATGACTGCATTTTGTCTTTAAAACGAATGCTACGGGGGCGGTATGATGCCACCGATGGCTTCTGTTTCTTTTAATGCTACCAGCTGACTGCTTACCTCTGTGTGGACGGCTTTTCCATTGTTGCCAGTTTGCCCAGTAGCTCGCAGAGTATGTTGGTTGAATTTAGATGCAAAGAGGAGTTGACAGTGACCACGAGGTTTGAATTCTGCTAAGAATGATTCCAGAAAGCAGGTGACAAAAACAAAAGGCGAAAAATAAAATCAACAAGTAAATAACAGGGTGAGAACGTGGTAAGATCAGAAAATGTGGTAAAAATTAGGCGGCTGCAGGGAAGGCAGTGATCGGGTTGATTCGATGCTTTTAAAAACACTTTTGGTTGGGTTTAAGGAAGGAGGAGGGTAGGGGGACTGGTCGGTCAGTCCGTCAGTCAGTCGACAGAAGCCTCTGGTGGATTTACGTGAGGTGCGAAAGCCATTTGCAAGACAAATTTGAGATCTCAAAAAGCGTACACAGCGGCCTCAAAAAACAGTGAAAAAACGTACCTCCAGGGACAAATTTCATGCTCTTCAGAAATGTATACAGGGGTACGTATCCATAATGAGCCTAGGTTGGAAATAATTAAAAAATGAACAATAATGTTCGTAAGTGAGCAATCAAATGAAAGAAATGAATTTAAAGAAAAGAAAAGAGTGTTTGAAAGAAAGGAACAAAAGAGAGAGCAAACAAAGAAAAACAAAGAAAATCCAAGCAGAAAAGTACAGACTCTATTCCCAGGCTGTTGTTTCCTGTGAGCTGTATATTCAAGCTAGGGGTCTTTCAGTGTCAGAAGTTTACAGGTCAAATGTGATCATAAAGCATTTGAACGGCAACAGCAAGTGTGTGGGATAGACATGTGAACGCTTCAAAGTGTGCTTTATGCTTTCCCAGTCTAGGCGGTAGCAAGATTAAGAGGATATGTTCAATCTCTAAAGTGAAAAAAGAAATATATAAATAAGGAAATAAATAACCAGGCCTTGGGGGATATATGGAAAAGCACAATGTGCATTTCCCCTGCTTCGTTCTACTGTGTGGATTATATTCTTTTCAAAGTAAAGCGAGTCTGCAAGCCATCGATAACGCAGCGCTGCCACTGCAAATGTTAGCTCATCTAATTTAATTCAATCCAATGACTTTAAAACTTCTTTTATTTCCCTAAGTTTGAGGTTTATTCATAGCAAACAATCAATAATTTCCGTCCCTGTCATAAATCGTGTTGATCCTTCATTGGCTTTGAGTAACGTTCAGTGAAAAATGTGCAATAGGTGCTTCCTTCTGTTCCCGAAATGTGCTGCGGCAGCAGTAAGTGGACATAGTGATTAGGTAAGAAAATGCTATTCTTCAAATTCTCTCCCTCCATTTCTCCCAGAAAGCGTTTGTGGGTGACAGGAAGTGAGGCATTAGCGTTGTTTATTTTCCCCCCAGTTCACTCATTCTTTCTCCAAAATGGGTCTACACATCTGGTGGCTATTACTCTGCGCCGGACATCAGCACTCTGATCCAGAACCCAAGGCCACTCTTCATAGTAGAACATTAACCCAGCGTGGATAGATAGCATCTCAGCACTTCACGACCATTATGCTAATTTGATTTGTGCTATGCTAGGCTGACTTTGCCCATCTGATAGCATTAGAAAATACATGTCTGTATTCTGTATTGCGAAGGTTAACGGAGCTTGAGGGGGTAACTTACAGGGACTGAGGCTGGGAAAACTAGTGAAAGAATTTGAGGATGAGAGTAGCTGAGTTTGAATGGACAGTCCATTCAGTTTGAATGGACTGTCTCATTATGATAAGAGGTAAATTGAGCAGTAATGGATAGTTAGTAGATAGTGTGGAAATTTAGGGAGGCTGAAGGGGATCCCAGACCACCCTGATAGAACTGCAGGAAAAAAATCCAGCCCCAAAAAACCTGATAACATACATTCATTCATTAATTCATTTTCGTTTCGGCTTAGTCCCTTTATTAATATGGGGTCACCACAGCGGAATGAACCGCCAACTAATTCAGCATATGTTTTACCCAGCAGATGCCCTTTCAGCTGCAACCCATCAGTGGGGAACACCCATAGGCTCTCATTCACACACATACACTATGGACAATTTCATTCATTCATTCATTTTCTTTTCAGCTTAGTCCCTTTTGGTAATCAGGGGTCGCCACAGCTGAATGAATCGCCAACTTATCCAGCCCATGTTTCACATAGCGGATGTCGCAACCCAGCACGGGGAAGCTAGCCAGGAGCTACATTTTTTTTTGCAGTTTTTGTTTTTACAAATTCACCAAAGGTGGCTGTGTGCACTTTTTGAGGTCTGAAATTTCTCTTGCATGTGCCATTCACGCCTGCTGTTCTCACGTAATCCACCAGAGGCCACTGTTGACTGATTAAATGACTGACTCACTGACCGTTCGACTCACTGACCCAACCACCCACTTCCCTAAACCCAACAGACAGATTTAAAAAGAAATCCAGAAAAAGAAAAGCACTCATTTGATTTTTACCACATTTTCATATTTTACTACATTCTCACTGTTATTTACTTGTTTATTTTATTTTTTGGTTTCTGTTTTTGTCTTACTCGCTTTCTAGAACCGTTCTTTGCCAGGCTTGTAACTTGTCATAGTGGTCAACTTCTCTCTGTATCTCAAGTCCACCGACGTACATGATGAGCTACTGGACAAACTGGTAACAGCAAGAAAGCTGTTCATATGGAGGTAAGCAGTCAGCTGGTAAGCGCGAAGCGAAACAGTGTCGTACCACCCCATACCGTTTGTTTTAAAGACGAAATGCAGCCTTACATACATAATTCTACATAATTTGCGATCTTTAGAAATGTAAATAGGGCTATTATTTCAGAATGAGCCTACAGTATGTTGGATAATTCATAATGAGTAAATTATTAATAAACTATTCAAATTAATATCTATAAATCTTATTATTCTGGCATGTACTAATAGTAACTTTGTTCATAAATGCTTTTTATCAACACAACTTCATGCTGTTTTGTGACCTAATCTAAAGTGAGGAATAGTTATGCTTCATAAACCCCTTATAAATGACACTAACACTTAATAAAGTATTTATAGTGTGCAGTTATTATAGTGTTACCAAAATTCTTAAAATCTTTATTCGAGACTTTACAGTTTTTGGTAATTCAGTGAAAGTCATTCCTCATTGACAAAGTATTGACTGAAACACTATAGGCTTCTTTTGTGTTTATATAATTTGAAACAACCTTTGAGAATATTCATATGAAAATTGTTAACCCAATGTTCGAGTCTGTCCAGATTTGACTCACATTATTTAATTAATTATTTATTAATTAATTAAAACATGTCTTAAAACAAACAAACAAACAAACTAACTAACTAACTAACTAACTAACTAATTAACTAACTAACTAACTTTAGAGCATGTAAAAATAAGCTCAGCAAAAAATACAGATAGACATAGTCTGGTCCTCTAAAATTTCTCTAACTATATGAACAACATTGAAGTCTGTCATTATGAATAAGACATGTATCTATGCAAGAAAACTATATGCTTATTTTCATCAAACCTCCCTGCACCCCCCGCATAAAGTTGTCTTTTACCAGTGACGTTTGTTCTCTGATCTCCTCACCAAGGTTAAAATGTACAGCTCAAATCCATGACCACTGAGCCACATTTTCCATACTACTATTATTAATTAACCTAAACCACAGTCTGCTCAATGGATGGGAAAACTGGGGGAAGAACTGATCGTAGTTTCCTGGGAATGGTGGTTTAAAGTCACACTCAAACAGGATGTTAGTGTTCTTTAAGTACATTCCACAAAAGGCTGAGGAACGTCAGTGTACACATACACACAAAACATTATGGAAAAGCCACATAAAATCACAGAGCAGGGGCAATGCATGCTGAGATACACAGTTGTCACGAACCTTCTGCAGAGTTAGTAGATACAGACCTCCTAACTTTATGTGGCCTTTAGATTACTCAAACAGTGTGTAGAGAGCTTTGTGGATTGGGTTTTTATGGCCGACCATCTTCATCCTAGACTTACATCACCAAGTGCAATGCAAACTGTGGGATGCAGTGGTGTAAAGTATGAGGCCATTGGACTCTACAGCAGTGGACATATGATCCAATCATGCTAATTGGCAATCTGATGGGTGAGTCTGTATAAATGGTTGCTGGGAGAATGGTACATGGCTAACAGCATTAAGTCAAGTTTATTGTTTGGTGAAGAAGGATTGTTTGGTTGAGTTGTTTGGGAAGGATTTAATGTGGCTTTGTTTTATTAACAAATAATCCTGAATGAGACTGGCATTATGTTCCAAGTATGGACACACACACTCTGGTATTGATGGTTTCTATGGGTCTCCATAGACTTACTGTATTTTATGCAGTAAAAACCCTTATTATATTGCTATACCCCACTTCTGCCTCTAAACCCAACCCTCACAGGACACAAAAGCATGTTCTTGTTAGCCATCTTAATAAAGTATAGCTAATTCATACCCATGTTATAATACAAATTTCTGTGCTTGAAAACCACATACACACGCACACAAACCACTCACACTTACCAAACAGTAACATAGAAGAGGCATTAAACCCTGCATACTGTAGGCTACAGCAGTGGTTCCCAACCATTCAAAACACTTTGTGTGTCATGAAGTGCTCAGTGCTGCAAGCAGAGATGTATAGTAACAAAGTAGACCTACTTCACTACTGTATTTAAGTACTAAAAGGCTGTATCTGTACTTTACTGTTTTTTCTGTACTCTATTGTTTTTTCTCCAACTTCCACTTTTACTCCAGTACATATTTTCGATGAGTTTAATACTTTAACTCCAATAGATTTTTTTATGTGCTGCATTGTTACTCATTACTAGGGATGTCAAAATTATTGATATCGGTTCAGTAATAGATCATAACCGGTTAATATGTACTGACGTCATTTATCTCCTATGCGCGATGTGGTAGTAGAATACTATGGTGAAAGAGGCGAGAGCGAGTAAATAACGCTCTTACTGCAATGAAGGCGGCACAGCACACGAGCCGCTATTTCACTACTAACGTTACGAAGAAATGCTGTAAACTCTATCTCTGCATTTCTCTCTCTCACTTTGGACATTTGACCCGCTGGCCTGTTTGTGAGGTAACCTTTCCTCTCCTCTTGGCTGTTAAAGCGATACTTGTGAATCCAGACACAAGCGTGCCTGAGGTGCAAGTTTCTCCTCTGTGTTTTATTATGGATTAGCTGTAATAACCGTGTAATATGCTCATACAGACTGTAATCGTGGCTGTTCTTACCACCATCGGTGAACAGCGCTTTCATTTCTAAAGCTGATCGCAGCCCTTTGTGTTGAGCAGGTGAGACAATAACCAATCATAGGGGTTTAAGACCTTTCCTGTCAGTGTTCAAAAAGCAAGCGGGATAATATTTACATTAGTTAATTTGCTATAAATGCTCAGGCTGTCTTTTGTGCATGTTTTGTTTGATACAGTCAGAAAGAGTGTTTTCTTTGAGTAGGTCAAATTAAGCGTACAGTTTATATATCTTATCGCTGTATTAATGAATAAAATTGTATTACACATAATATATAAACATAAATATGTTTATAGATTTTAATAAAAAAAAAAAAAACCTTGTGTTGTGAAGAAAAAATCTATTCATGTATGGAAAGCAGCATCATTGCACCGAGGTATCGAATTGAACCGAATCGATGGCATGATAATCGTAACCAAAGCAAACCAATCTGTGAGACCAGTGTAGATTCACACCCCTACTCGTTACAATTATAGACCTTTTTCTTGACTGCTGCATGGAGGGCATAGTGACCAGCGTCTCCTGGTAGAATGTTTAGAACTTTTGTTCACAGCATTTACAACCGGTAATTTGCAATCCGAAAATGGGTTTTAATAGCGTTTTGAGTGGGTTACAAAGTGTTTTTGTAACACACAACTTGGAAAGGTGTTTGTTAAAGCTGTTATAATGTGTCAGATCTGTGGTTCAAGCGTGCGAGAAAAACAGCAACGTATGCTACGTTTAGTTTTCTTTTTGCTTAATCCCGTGCCCCCAAAAAGATATTTAAATAAACAAAACAATATGATGTCATTTAATGTACTTTTACTTTCAGTACTTGAGTAGTCAATTTTGAAATAAACTACTGGCAATACTTAAGTACAAAAAATGTTGAATACTTTAGTACTTCCACTTAAGTGTCACTTTTTTGATAGAGCACTTGTACTTTAACTTAAGTCTGGGTCTCTAGTACTTTATACATCTCTGGCTGCAAGTGACAGCATTTTCGAATTTGGCTTTCACTTTTTTTTGCTTGTGATTTGCTGTAAATTTTCAAAACATCTCTCAAAACTTTCTACCAATGTACAAAAAAAAATATCGTTGTGGCAATAGTTTGAGGATGACCTTTCCTGTTTCAACATGACAGTACTAAATCCATAAAGACATGAATGAGTGAGTTTGGTGTGGAGGAACTTGACTGGCCTGCACAAAGCCCTGAAGTCAACCTGATTTAACACCTTTGGGATGAATTAAAGAGATCGAGAGTCAGGCCTTCTTGTCGAACATCCATGCATGACCTCACAAATGACATTCTAGAAGAATGGCAAGAATCCCCATAAACACATCTAAACCTTGTAGAAACCCTTCCATGAGGGGTTAAAGCTGTTGAACCTACAAATGACAACTCCAAATTAAACTATCAGAATTACTATTGGAATGACATGAAAGTTAAAGTCCTAAAACCTGCCAATATATAATGTGTGTGAGTTTATAGTTTAAGCAATATGTTAAAAATATTGAGTCTATTCAGTGAATGCTTGAATAAATTCCCAAGTGTGCATATAAAGGGCTTTATAATTGAATAAGGAAAGGAAAAAAGTCAGTCAGTTGTATGGAAATTCAGTGACATACATAAATGGATGATCAGTTGGAAAATAAGTGTGAAAATTGGAACATAACCTGGGCAATTTTGTGATTGGAGGAGCGACATGTACGAATATAGCCTTGAAAATACCAACTGCATTCCTTCTGTTCAGCTGAAATCGGCAGACTGCCCTTGCTCATTAATACCATGATGGATTTCTTTAAGTTAAATATAATTGAAGCTTTAAATTGCTTTCGTCGACTCCAGGGGCAAGAATGACTTATCTTTTATACTCAGCGGCAGCCCTCCCTTCACTTTCCTTCACCATGTACATTAAATCAATGCCTGTGTTTCCAGTTCATGTTTGATTCATGACTGATGTAAATGGCCATATGAATATGTAATGGTGAAAATGAATGATAGATTAGCTAAAGAAATAGTAACGCAGGCTTTTGAAGAGTTTAGAAATCAAATGAACAGTTTAGAGTCACAAGGTCAGAGCTTCGCTTCTTACATTAACCTACATCATTTGACCTTCTCCGTTTAGAGCTCTTTGTGGAGTGAGAGGTTCGGTTTGTGCTATTAAAACATCTATTCCATAGATATAGTAAGATTTATAGATGATATCCATCAGTGGAAGTCTGTAGGCAGATGTAAATGAGAAATTTCAGCTAATATGTGTGGGTTAGTTAATGTTAATGTGTTTACTAGCATTGCCCAAATATGAATAATCTTATCTCTGAATAATCTTATATTACTGAATAATCATATTTCAACATTAACTAATGCCTTATTTAAATCCAAAGTTGTGCTTGTTAACATTTGTTAATGCGTTGTAAGTAAATACAAGCTAACATGAGCTAATGTTATATAACTTAATATTAACAAATGTTAACGAAGATCAATAAATACGGTATTAAACGTATTACTAATTGTTTGTTCATGTTAGTAAATACATTAACCAATTAACAATTATTTTAAAGTTAACAAAAAAAGAAGAAACAAATAAATACTAAAATAAAAAAAAAATAAAACACATTTAAAATAATGTAAAAAAGTGATAAAGTCTGTTAATATGTAAAGTGTGTTTTGAAAATGTGTCAATGCTTTCGACACTTATTCTGGAGTCTGGATGTATTCTGGATTTTTGTCTCTACAGTGCCTAAATGTGCAATATATTTGTTTATGTCTAGCAGCAATATTTGGCAACAATCATCTGGTTTTTGCTCCAGATCAGATATATTTGACAACAATGTGAAGTTTTACATATATTAAATGCTACTTGAACCATTTGGCCATTGATTTTTTTTTTTACTAATTTGCTCAGTATTATTTAAATACACTCACCGGCCACTTTATTAGGTACACCAGTCTAACTGCGCGTTAACACAAACTTCTAATCAGCCAATCACATGGCAGCAACTCAATGCATTTAGGCATGTAGACATGGTCAAGACGATCTGCTGCAGTTCAATCTGAGTTTCAGTATGGGAAAGAAAGGTGATTTAAGTGACTTTGAACGTGGCATGTTTGTTGGTGCCAGGCAGGCTGGTCTGAGTATTTCAGAAACTGCTGATCTACTGGGATTTTTACGCACAACCATCTCTAGGGTTTACAGAGAATGGTCCAAAAAAGAGAAAATATCCAGTTAGCAGCAGTTCTGTGGCAGCAATTGCCTTTTTGATGCTAGAGGTCAGAGGAGAATGACCTGACTGGTTTGAGTTGATAGAATGGCAACAGTAACTAAAATAACCCCTCGTTACAACCGAGGCATGCAGAAGAGCACCTCTGAACGCACAAAAAGTCCAACCTTGAGGCAGATGTGCTACAGCAGCAGCAGACCACACTGGGTGCCACTCCTGTCAGCTAAGAACAGGAAACTGAGGGTACAATTTGCACAGGCTCACCAAAATTGTACCAAATTTTGTAACCATCATTAGTACCAATTAAACATTGCGTCAACATCACAGCCTACCTGAGTATGTGGCTGACCATGTCCATCCCTTCATGACCGCAGTGTACCTATCTTCTGAGATGAAGAAGAAGAATAAGGAGCCATGTCCACGTGAATCATCTCAATTTCTTGAACATGACAATGAGTTTACTGTACTCAAATGGCCTCCTAAGTCACCACATCTCAATCATATTTAGCACCTTTGTGATGTTGTGGAATGGGAGATTTGCACCTGACAAATCTACAGAAACTGTGCGTTGTTATCTTGTCATTATGGACCAAAATCTCTGATAATTATTTTCAGTACCTTGTTGAATCTATGCTACAAAGAATTAAGGCAGTTCTGAAAGCAAAAAGGGGTCATACCTGATATTAGTACAGTGTACCTAAGAAAATGGCCGGTGAGTGTATCTGTTCGTTAAATGTTATTGTTTGGCAAATGACATTTGATATAAACAATAGTATTTTAATCAGTACTACAGCCATATAGCAGTGCTACGGTGTAATATTACTTACATAAATATATAAGACCAGACTAGAGATTTTTATTCCTACTTGTTAAGGAAATTGACCAATTTCTGATTTGCAATGTTGCTCCTTGAGATGCAGAGTTTTCAACATTTCTCAACATATCGCACAGATAAAATTAGAATTACTGAAAATGAAACAACTCTCTCTGCAGTCCATTTCACATCATTGAATGTAAATGATGTACTTGAAGATTGTGCAATATTACAAAGGAAAAGCTCTTAGCAACACTTCGGCAGGCATGCCATAACTGTGGATTGAATGGAGTTGAATGCGAAGGTCAGAACAGTTGAAAATGATCTTTTTTAAATGAACAGGCAGATAATGAACTTGACTGTGGGAAAATGCGAATCTGCTTTCAGAGCTGCTTTTGACAACTGATTGTTTTTTGCATGTCCTCTGCATTAATGGGAGTGAATGGAATGTTTACCAATGACAAATGAAATTTTGCAGCTGAGCAGCTGTTGATGGGGGGCGGTAGTAGCTCTGTGAAGTGTTATACACACTCCAAAACGGACTGACATAACACATGCATCGTGTGCCACACTAAAACAATGCACCCATTGTACCAGATGTAAACTTCAAACCTGATTGAAGACAAAATAACTAGAGTGTCAAAAGTGTCACAAAAAATTGCAATTGTTAAAAAATAAATAAATAAAAATAGCATGAGCTCTTTGTGATTGAAAACTACTAACCAAAATACTATTTTAATTTGTAAAGCAAATGACAGTACGACAAATATATAACACAGTTGAGCAACTTTGTTAACACATTTACATTTTAGTTATAAAAGTAAAATACATGCACAAGATATCTTTAATAAGAAATACACTTTTCTATCACAACAACTCTAAGAGAGACTTATGACGGTAATGTCTATGATAATGTTGATGAATTCGGTCTTGTCAACACAGTAGAACTGATTTGCTGCTGCTAGGTTCAGGGTTAGAGCAAATAAGAAGCTCCTACAATTGTATTCACAAGCTGTCTGAGAATATAACACACACCTGCTGCGAACTATGTCATTATGGGTGACCATAGGTTGAGTTGGACACCCATGACATGTGGAATCCCTCAAGGTTCATCTCTAGCACCTCTCCTGTTAAAATTGTATATGCTCCCACCGAGCCAAATAATGACCTAGTCAGCCTAGGCCTTGTCTAGTCTTATAAAACCAAATTTCCTACCACAGGTCTGCTGATGAAACTCTGATCTACTTAGCATATTGCCTAATGACTACAGCCCTGTTGACACTCTCCGCCAATGAATTGATGAAATGAACAGTTGGATTTGCCAGAACTTTCTTCAGTCAAACAAAGAGCAAAAAGTCATTGCGTTTGTGAACAGAGATGAGGTTCTCAAGGTGCACATGTACATTGGCTCTTCGGGTCAAATAACAAAAAATAAGGTCAAGAATCTTGGTGTGTTTCTGGAGTCAGATCTGAATTAAATAGTCATGTCAAAGCAGTAACTAAATCAGCATACTATCATCTCAAAAAACATTGCAAGATGCTTTGTTTCCAGTGAGTACTTAGAGAAACTTGTTCATGCTTTTATCACCAGAAGAGTGGATTACTGTAATGGACTCCTCACTGGCCTTCCAAAAAAAGACAGTCAGACAGTTGCAACTCATTAAGAGTCTGCAGGCAGGATTCTGACCAGAACCAGAAAATCAGAGCACATCACACCTGTCCTCAGGTTTTTTTTACACTGGCTCTCAGTTACATTCAGAATAGATTATAAAGTCTTATTAGTTCTCTTTATATCACTTTTTATGCCTTGGACCTGAATACATTACAGATATGCTCACTGAATAAAAATCTTACAGATCACTCAGATCATTAGCATCAAGTGAATTAGAAATTTCAAGAGTTTACTCAATGCAGGGTGAATCTGCATTCAGGTAGTTTTATTTTCTTGTTTCTTTAATTCTTGTTTATATAAAGCACTTTGAATTACCATTGTGTTTGAAATGTGCTATAAATAAACTTGCCTTGCCAAACAAAATATAAATGAAACCACCCCAGCAAATCTACACAGGTGAAGCAAAAAACAACAACAACAAAACATTAGATTTCTAGCTCAAGCAACACTGACACTGCGGTCCCAATTCACATACTACCCATCCTAAATAGTATATGAAAATATAGTTAGTATATCCCAAAGTATGTTGAAAAGAATGTCAAAGAGTTTGCCTGATGGTTTACTACTTCCGGTAAAAACTTGAAGTGTAAAACTGTCTATACTCTAACCGCTACACAATTAGCATTGGATGTAAATTTGATTACAACTACAAAGTCGGGTAAAAAGTGTAAATAAACTACAAACATGGCAGACACACAAGACCAATCGTCCAGTAGAGAGGCTTAAGTAAAATTGTTTGAATGACTATTAATTCAAATCTAGTCAAATGGAAAATGTTTAAACGGCATTTCCATACTATATTTCATCTGCAACAACAATGTAAACTGATATCGAAATATGTTTGGACATTAACTTTTGAATAATTATCCAAAGACCTGAGGAGATTGCTCTGCATGAAAGACTCATGATCGGCAGATTAGCATGCTGTTGCTTTTCCAATAAGGTAGGTAATTAAATATGAAAGAAATGTAAATAATGTGTCAACATAAGAAACAAAACGATCTGTTAACGAGGAAGTAGTAGTCACAAGAGTTGAGAGTTGCCTACTTTTCTCCTACACATTCAAAATATATATTTTCCCTCAAAAAACAAAACAAAACAAAAGAAAAACATACTTTTAGGGCGTAGCATAAGTATGTGAATAGGGATTTAGCACGAGGTATTGAATGTTCCAGAGCAAGCTCATTGACTGCTGAGGCTACAGCAGCCAATCACCTGTGTTGTGTAGTTAATGATGTGATTGGATTCACAGTGACATCAAAAAGAGCTTGGCAATATGTCATTAAATATATATTACTACAACCTGATTCAAGTATAATTCTTACCAACAAAAACATATTGATTGTATTGCTCATTAGGATTAAGAATCACTGCTGGACAGATCTGACAGTCAGTTTTGATTAGGTTACCTGCAAACACTTTCAGAAGAAGGTTACTGGTTTAAGTTCCGTCTGTGGGCCAGTTGGCATTTCTGTGTGGAGTTTGCATGTTCTTCCCCTGTTGACGTGGGTTTCCTCCGGGTGCCCCCACAGTCAAAAGGCATGCACTATAACTGACTTGGTTGAACTAAATTGTCCATAATGTATATGTCTGTGGGAATGTGAGAATGTATGAGTGTTTTGGTTGTGGCTGGAAGGGCATCCACTGCGTAAAACACATGTCAGAATAGTTGGCGGTTCATTCCACTGTGATCCATAATAAATAAGGGACTAAGCTGAAGAAAAACGAATGAATGATTTTTTGGAGCCTTAAAGCAAATGTCACCTTTGAATTGCAGTTTATGAATCACCAAGGACCAGGGCGTTAGCCGAATGTATCCACTGAAGAAGAAAAAAGTTATCTACACTGGATGGTTTGATAGTGAGTACATTTCAGCAATTGTTTTTTGTCTTCGACAGCACTAATAGTCATGTTTCACAAAAAAAAACAAAAAACAAAAGGCCACATGTACTTTACCTGAAACAACATACAGTACATAGATTAATACTGTATAAATAGTACATTTTCAGTTTCGACTGTATACCATTCGTTTAAAACCTAATAATGTGTTCTGCAGTCTGCCGTTTCGCTTGGTTTGAGGCAGTACCTCTAACTACCTTTCAACATGACTCTTAAAAGATACATAACTTCTCTTGGGCTTGAAAGATTGAAACCGTCTCACATACACACACTCATACAGTATTTCCATTCCTTTATCGCCGTCTATACATTCTGACACCAGCCTATTTACTTTTAATATCAGATGAATATTTCATGTTTTGTCTGTGGAGCAGTGTGGGGATTTGAGCAGGCTGCTGCTGCCGTGGGTAAAGCCTGAAGGTCCTAAAAAAAGATAAAGATGTTTCAAACAAATAAAAACCCAAAGGTAATGACAGATTAATTTGAATCCAGTTTGGATCATTTTACACTTCAGATGGGATTGGGACTGAGTGTGCTTGAATATGTGTGTGTATGTGTGAATTGCAAACTTTGTTCTTAA
The DNA here is from genome assembly GCF_052040795.2 of Danio rerio. NCBI lineage: Eukaryota > Metazoa > Chordata > Actinopteri > Cypriniformes > Danionidae > Danio > Danio rerio. The sequence continues at coordinate 14,614,359 of NC_141021.1, forward strand.
AGGCGTAAAACATAGAAAAGTTATATGCTTCGCTTGTTAAGATACTTCCATATTTCCAGATATACAGCAGACTACAGAGCACACTATTAAGATTTAAAGCAATGGTTATCCACAAATGAAAATCCATCATTTACAGTCCTAACTTTAGGCTGTTGCTCTGTTCTTCAATGGAACATGAAAATGAAAAAAGTTTAAAATAGATTGTTCTCTCTTTTTTCCTGGTAATTTACCCTCTGGCTATTCAAGATATACTGTAGATGAGTTTTTTTCTTAAGTAGAACATCACCAGCAGTTTTTTCCTAGCTAAACATTTGATGTTAACCAATGTATTGCATAGTATATTCTTCCTGCTTTGAATATTGAAGTGAAGGGTTACCGTCAACTGTTTGGTTGCCAGCATTTTTCAGAATGTCTTCTATTGTTTGAGTAGAAGGCATAGATATTTACATTAGATTGTTGTCTAATTGAAGGAATGAGTCAATAGAGCTGCCATTTTAGTACAGGGTAGCGCTCCTTTGAAATGAATGCAGGCCAAGCTGGAGTGAAGGACTGTGGCCATCCAGAGCTGGAGGCATACACATATACACATATATCTATGATCGGGAGTTTTCCATTGGTCATTATGCTAATATATATTTTTTTAATTACGAAAATTAGAACTTTACATCACTTTTCTACATTGATGGATAAGTGACCGCACAGGCATTGCTGACAAAGAGCATGTGTTTGTGTGTATGGAAATGTAAAATCCTCCCTCCCTGTTAAATTGAATCTACTGTCCTGAACCACACCCCTTCCCTCTCCTGCTAGTGATTTGTTTGTGAATCAATCTTCATTATGAACGACTTGTTCACTTAATTAGCCGCCAATAAAGCAAGTTTCTAGCAGTGCAGCGTCTTGTTGTCATATTTCATTTACATTGTTTGCTGATTTTATTCAACAAAACTAGCATTATCCTAGTATTTAGTGCAAGTTGGTGCTACTTTGCCTTATTTTCAGTGCAGTAAGTGACTGTAGTATCATCAATATTGTTATTTGTTGAGCACAAAAGTTCGTAATATACAGAAACATAAAAAAACTAAATCTTACCTATGAAATGTTCTGCCTCTGTGCTTTGTTTTCTTTGTTTGCTCGTTACTACACCGGTACACAGTGCTAAAGTCCAGCATCCTCACATTGGCACACTTTTTTGACTAGTGCGGTTGAATGACATTTGTGCTGGGAGCACTGTACAAATGTGGCGGCGCTATTGATGCATGCTCAGGGTCCGTATGCGATATCTAGTGTATATATCTATAAGTAGATGTAAGTAACATACAGGTTTAGTTGAGTATATGATGACAATAGTCCCTTTCAAATATACAGACCATTCTGAAAAATCCCCGGCAATTTTCCAGAAAAGGAAATGTGTGAACAGGCCCTTTTTGAAAATACCAGTAAATTTGTTCCGGCAATTTTCTGGAAAGAGTTGTAACATTACGGGTAATGCTGGAATGCTGCTCTGTGTGAGTGCAGAGGGAAAATTTTTGGAAAGAGCGTGTTCACGTTTATATTGCATTGAGGTGAAACGTCTACTCCAGCCAATCAGAACATTCAGACGCATTCACATCCGCCCTGTTTATGAAAATAAAAGTCTTTAAATATTTTTCTAGACACATTTACCTGCTAGATGTTAGTCAGAAAACGTTTCTATGTTCCTTCTTAATGCCAACTGTGTAAAATATCATCTATAAAATGCTTCTGAAAAACGGCCGTTTGTTAACCTTCAAGCTTTGCTTTAGTAGTTTGACACGTGTGCACGTGAAGTGCAGGAGTGCTTTGGTGAATGCCAGCACACACACATATTTTGTACATCTCGACATGTGAAAGTGTTCCTCCATGTTTCAAAATATTTATCCATCCACAGAATTTGTAATGTCGTCAAATGTGTAAACATTTAGCTGTGGTTAGCGCTGTCTCTGGGACCAAAAAGCTCGACCTCTTTTTATGTTTACAAATACAAGCGCAGCTGTTTAGAGGTCATGTATGGTTAATAATGTCAGAATTTATGGGTATTTTGGAATGAATGCATGAATGGTATTTTCCGGAAAAAAAATTGGAACATCCTTGCCTTTGTGAACAGTGCCTTTTTAAATAGTCTTTTCGGAAATTTGATGTTATCACTGTGTGAAAGGGGCAAACGACATCATTTTTGGGTGAACCTTCTTCTAACCCAGTGTTTCTCAACCACATTCCTGAAGGCCCACCAACACTGCATGTTTTAGATGTCTCCTTTGTGTAATCCTTGGGTTCACTACAGGAAGGCACAGGATCGCAGGATTATAAGAACATGTAGATTTATTGATAAACACTTACATGGAAGAACACGGGAATGACGTGGTGAAAACAGACTTAAACTGAGAATACCGGATAATGAATGACTAAAGACAGGGACTATAAATACACAGGGGATGATTGATCTGATTAAATACAGGGGATGAACACAGGTGAAGGTGATGAACATTAACAAATGGCGGGAACTGGAACAAAGGAGCACATGGGAAAAGGTCACATGATGAAAACAAACATACATCGAAGACAGGATGTGATACTGTCTGTCACACCCAATACTGTTTTTTCAGTCTCTACCAATAAGCTGATTATCTAAATCAGGTGTGTTTGGTTAAGGAGACATGGAAAATTTGCAGAGCTGGTGGTCCTCCAGGAATGTGGTTGAGAAACACAGCACTAAGCTACAAGACATTATTCACACCAATGATAACTGCATCTACATCCACCCGCAATAATGTTCTGCTTATTCTAGTCACACAGTGTATTTATGACGTCTACTGCTTTTTATCAATATCTTCAAATTTAGTTGTTCTGATTGGCTGCCAAAGCTTTTACTGTAAATCAGTTGGATCAATTCAGTCTAAAAGTGAATGATACTGTTCCTCTGTATTGTAATAATTATAGTCATGTTTCAAATTTCCTAATTTTCAGAGTTGGGATTTGAAATAGTTCACATTACAAAGGGAAATTCTGGCTCTAATTATTTATGCTGTTACAAAACCATGGGACTTTCTTCCATTAACAACAAAAGGGAGATATTTTGAAGCTTTGTGTTTGCTATTTTTCAATTACAATAAATGGGGCTGAGTTTCAAGGAAAACCACACTAGGGTTGAGTCCGAGATGCTGCCTTCACAAACAGTACCCTGAGAAAAGGGAACAGAAATCTGTCCAAAATCAGCAAATGTGTCACATCCTGTCTACTAAGATATGTTCGACTGACTTCTGAAGGTAGCTGCCAATGATAACTCACAATCCTCTGTGTTTACTTCAGTAACAGTTGAGCAAAATACTACAAGTACCACTACCAGTACAACTGTTACTACTACTACTACTACTACTACTACTACTACTACTACTACTAATAATAATAATAATAATAATAATAATAATAATAATAATAAAGATGGGTTTGGAAGTTGCGGTTAGTGGACATTTTGTGTGTAAATGTGGTTTTCTTTTCTAGTTTTTCCATTTGTGTGTAAATGTAAATTGCTTTTAATTATCAGTAAAGCTGTCTCTTTTTTGTTGCAGATCATTAATACTATCAGGCTCAGAGGACTGGCCCAAAATGTGTGTGCAGTGTACCTTCATGCACAAAAACGGTTTGCTAAGACACTACCTGATAGAATAGCAAGACAATAAATTAACTTTATCTTTCAGAATTACACTAGTCTATAGGGAGGGTGACCAGATTTCTCAAAGTAAAAAAGAAGGTCTTAACACCCTAGATCATGAGAGTCATTCTTGAATCAAAACTAGTCCACAAAACTATTTATTCATGAAACAGGCTTATTTCTGATCTCAAGCTCAACTTACAGGCCCAATGATTCAGCCACAGCAATTAAGAACTCACTGGAGGGGTGAGCATAAGACTTCAGAAGTTTGGAAATGTAGTACAAGTGACATGGACTAGTTTTTTAAAGCTTTTTCATGCTTAAGCATCATTCACCCACTAAATTTAATGTATATGATTCAGAATGACTGTCAGCCAGATCTGAAAGTGAATTTTGATTAGGTTACCTTCAGATCTTTGCTGGGTTGAGCTGTAAACAGTTTCATATCCCTCAGTCTGATTTGGTGAAAAAGTTCATCTAATCCACTAAAAAGAACTGATTCAAAATAATGATTCGTTTCCAAACTGAACAGCATAATATAGTTTTTGCACAGATAGATTGTTATGTTTAATAAAGTCTCAAAAGTAATTATTTAATTAGCCTATATGTGTTTTCAAAGCAATGGTTACCATTGACTTTCTTATTATGAATGGCCAACACTCTCAGACATAAAAACACAAAACCTGTCATTGGGGCATTACCTTTAAAGAGGTTTGGCACTTTTGTGCCTATGTGTCGGGACATACCAAGCTGTTGCCAAACAACTAGCATTAACAAAACTCAACGGTGTTGCTTCACATTGGGTAATGCCTTCATGTAAACTAACCAAACAGGCAAAAGCCAACTGAAATGAGAGCCACAATCTGCACCTGCTCAAGAGGATGTGTCTTTCCGCTTCTTAGGGGGCAGTATCTGTTTTCATGTTCAGTAAATAGAAACCAAACTTCCGACACACACGGACGTACACACAAGCAAAAAAAAAACAAAACAAAGCAGCCTTTAGTACCATTATCACCATATTTGTCACTCACCACAGAGGGATTCACTCATGCAACTATGTCTGCTACTCTAATAATGTATATCGTTTGCAAATATTTGAGAAAAGTAGTATAACTACAGCCAGCCTCTTCTCTTACAGCTGGTGATCATTCTTGGCTTGGATTGTTTACTTGCTACTTTACTTCACAAGGTCACACTTGCACACTAATTCGTTTAACATAGGCTCGTTTTGAAAACGTAGACCTATACATTTCTGGAAATTGCAAATTAATGAGCCAGAAGTACATATGGCTGCATTTCATCTTAAAAATGAACACTACGGATTTCAACTGAAAATGTCAATTCTGGTTATCTGTCCATACTTATTCTTTTAGATATTACAGCTGCTTTTGATACTATTAGTCATTCAGTATTATTGTAATGACTGGCTTCTATAGAAATAACTGATAATGCGCTTCGCTGGTTCTCATCTTATTTAAGTGACAGAAAACAGTTTGTCTAGATAAATAATAGACACTGATCCTGTTTCAGTAATTCATGGTGTTCAAGGGTCCACTTTTATATATTGTGTATAATTTACCTCTATGTCAGGGGTCACCAAATTCGTTCCCGGAGGTCCGATGCCCTGCAGGGTTTAGCTCCAACTTGCTCCAACACACCTGCCTGGGTGTTTCAACTACAGAGTTGAAACAAAAGCTGGGGTCACACTAGAGTTTGTGTGTGCAAAATTCTGTCGTACGGCACTGCGAAAAGAGGCGGGATTAAACAATATTATTAGACATTAAATAAGCAAGCAATTGCTCCATGTTTTAAATTTCTGTCCAGAGAGGTCATGTTTTGATCCTTGATTGGTCTCACGCAGTCAAGTGATGCGAGGTCTGAGGTTTCGCAGGTCAGAGTTCACCAAGTTTGAACATTGCACTGCAGCAACCTGCGAAACTTGATGCATGACCCTGCGTTTCTTGTCTGACGCATTCGCATACATATGAATGGAAGTCTATGGGAGAAAAAGCTCAGTGTGACCGCAGCTTAAGACCTTGATTAGCTTGTTCAGGTGTGTTTGATTAGGGTTGGAGCTAAAATCTGCAGGACACTGGACCTTCAGGAACAAGTTTGGTGATCCCTCTAGGTCATATATTTCATTCTTTTGGCATAAATTTCCATTTTTATGAAGACAATGCACAAGTTTATATCTCTACAAAACCTAATACACCCCCTCCCCTCCTTCTGACCTTACTAAATGTCTACATTAAAACAGCCTCATTAATATATGGTTGACTAATAATTCTTAAAGTTAAATGCCAGTAAAACTGAAGCTTTTCTGATTGGCTCTAGGTCTGTTTTATCCAAATCTTTTACCCTGTTCATTGATAACTCCTCATTCAATTTCTCAACCCATGTGAAAAGTCTTGAGGTTATACAGGATGGCATGCTCTCATTTAGTTCTTATATTAGAAATATCTCACATTCTGCCTTTTTTTTCATTTGCGTAACATTGCAAGACATCCTTATTTACACTTTATTTACACTTGATTACTGTAACTCTCTTCTATCTGGCTTCCCTGATAAACAACTTCATACATTACAGTTAATTCAGAATTCAGCAGCTAGGAAAGTTACCTGCTCGCATGCTTCTGATCACACAACTCTAATTCTCTTTCACCTGCACTATCATAAACAATACAAAATCCTCCTCTTAACATACAAAGCTCTTCATAACACCACCCCTCACTATCTTTCTGATCTTTTTTCTTTGTTCAATCCTTTGCGCTCACTGAGATCGTCTTCTGCTGAAGAGTTATCTGTTCCAAACTTTAAGATGAAGTCATTTGGTGGCAGGGCTTTTAGTTGTACAGCACCAAAGTTATAGAACTCCCTGCCTTTGCACATTTGCCAGGTGGACGCTATTTCCAGTTTTGAATTTCAGATGATTTGCTGCTTTAATATCCTGTCTTTTGCTTTTTACTGGTTGTTTTTTTATGATTAGCTTGGGATATACTGTAAGGTGTCCTTGAGTGCTTTGAAAGGCACCTATAAATAAAAGTAATTATTATTATTATTATTATTATTATTAATCAATGATGGCTGTTTTCTATTTCAGGTGAAATGTCACTTGAAACTGTTGCCACTCTTCGGTTACAGAAAGAAAGATTGTGAGAGAAAGAGAAATGACCAGTTGTGCTCTGCTTTGCCTTATTAGTAATTATGAACAGCTGTTTGTTCATTCTGTGTGCTTGGGCCTCAGCCAGTGTAACATATTAACTCGTCACGCATACATGAACACTGAGACGAACCAGAGAGAGAAAAACAGAATGAGAGGAAAAGAAACAAAGTAAAAACTTGTTTCTTTCTCTTTGAGGAAATGGGATATTTAGAATATCAGAACAAAAAGAAAAAAAAAAAGAAAAAATGTTAAATTATGTGCAGGAGTGTGTCGAAAGACGCAAACCAAAGCAATGCGACACAAATAGTCTCCTGGAGGGAAACAGAGTTTGACTGTGAAATGAGGAGTGACATTAATTGTGCAAACATTACTGTACCGCCATACTTTAAACATGACTTACTCTATCATCTCCACCCCTGGCAGCATTGACAACTGAAGGTCCAGCTGAACTGGCAGCGGCGCAGACCTTACACACACAACCCTGGGAAAGGAAAAGCACCACTGGCAAGACATTGGCTTCTAACACAATGAACCCTCAGTCTCACATTTGATCAGAGAAATACTGCAACAGCTGGCAATCTCAAACTCAGCCTTATAAACACACACACACACACACACACACACACACACACACACACACACACACACACACACACACACACACACACAGAGAATTCAGCTTTTGTTCCTTTCCCTAAAATGTTCAAGGCTCTTGGTAAAGATTGGGTTTAAGGAGGTTTTTTTAGCAGTGATGGGATTAAGGGTTTTTATGTAGGAAACCAACAGAAGCATCAAGCTTTTTAAGGAGCTTTTAGACAAAATGAGTTTCAATTTTTCAATGAGATGTGACTGACCGAGTGTAATTAAACAAAAGCCAAAAGCTCCATCACAAGCGTAATCATGCATGAAATGAGAGAGAGAGAGAGAGAGAGAGAGAGAGAGAAAGAGAAAGAGAGGTCATTCAGTAAAAGAACATTTTGCTGCATTAGAGCAACTGTCCCACAGAATGACGCTGTTCCCAATGATACTCGATAAAGCAGAAGTACATCATGTTGTGCTTCTTAATTGAAAAGAAAAATCGCTGTTTACAGAACTGAATATTTGTTGTTATTTGCCACATTCTAATATTTAAGCAATGAGCCACATGAAGCTGTACAGTAGTAGTTTTACCACAGTAAAATGTGTTCTTGAGATGTGGAATAGATTAAAGACTGATTTATTCTTCTGCGTCTAGTGCACGCGTATGCTGCGGCACAGCCTGCATGTGGACGCATAGCCCTCGCCGTGGCCGTGGTTGACGCTGAAGCGCACCTCTCAAAAAATTTAACTACATGTCGCAATGACGCGAAACGCAATTGATTGGTCAGTTTGGTAGCAGTGATGAGTGTGAGCAGGGCCGAGAGCCATACAAGCCTGATAGAGAGAGTGTTTACAAAAGTCGAATCTTGTAATGGAGCTCCAGATGGAATGTTTTGTTTTGTGTTTACTTTATGATTAAAGTTGTTGCACGTCCCGCGGTTCCCGCCTCAAGATGAGCGAGTTTTAGCCACTTCAACAATAAGGTAGCGTTCAGAAAAAAACAAAACACCGGCAAAGAAACTCCACACAGAGGAACAAAAAAACCTACTGCGAGCTAACGTTTTGGAAGTGTAATTGCAGAGCAACACAAACAGCGTGCAGAAGTATAAATGCATGTAAACAAATGATTAATGATACTTCCTGATATAAACAATCCAGGCTCATTATAAATACGAACCTCTGTATACATTTCTGGACAGCGGAAAATACGCCCCAGGAGTTTTTGTTATCGTGAATCCACCAGAGGCTGCTGTGTACGCCTTTTCTGATCTCAAATTTCTCTTGCGAGTGCTATTCGCACCTACTGTTCTCGTGTAAATCCATTTAAGGCCGCTGTCGACTGACTGACCAACTGACAGACCGATAAACCCACCCGCCCCCTTCCCTAAACCCAACCGATAGTATTTTCAAAAGCAATTCAGAAAAAGCCACCTGATTTTTACTACGTTTTTAGATCTTACCACATTCTCAACCTTTTATTTACTTGTTTATTTTAATTAATTCATTCATTTTTTTTCGGCTTAGTACCTTTATTAATCCGGGGTCCCCACAGCGGAATGAACTGCCAACTTATCCAGTACAGGTTTACGCAAAGGATGCCCTTAGGTTTGTGTATAGAGATACAGTATGCGCAGTGTAAACATCATCACGTCTATAGGAAGTCACCTAAAAACAGCTGCAAAAGTGCACATGTGCGTGTCTCCCACTTTTCTCATCTTGACTGAATAAAACAGCTTAACAGTAAATCGCAGAATTTCCTGTAAGACTTGGCGATTCCATGCTTGTTTCAAGAGCACTAACACCACTGAAGATTACTCATGTCTCCAAGTAAATAAACTGCAAATGATCAAGAAGTTTACATTTTCTTATTTTAAAAGGAAAGGGAAAATCAAATGGCATATATGAACTCATTGTACGGTTAAAAATATGCTGGATATTTCAGAACTCCTGTGATAGCTAAAAAACTGCTTTTAGGGAAACCACTGGTGTAAAGGAAGTAGAATGTAGCATTAGATAAATATGAGAACGTCAAAAACACTACAATGCAAAAAAAAAAAAATATATATATATATAAAAATAAAAAAATAAAAAATGCTTCCTGTTGTCACAACACAAATCGGTTAGGTAAACTTAATTGTTACACATTGAAGTAGATTGAACATAAAATAATTAAGCTGTCCCAAAAAACCTTAAGAATTGTGTTGTTCCAACTCATTTTCAGTTAGTAATTTTTTAACAAGCAGCAAAAGATATTTTTAAAAAATTACAGTTTGCTCTGTTAAACATCATTCAGGAAATATTAAAAAAAAAAAAAAATTAAAAGGGGGGCTAATAATTCTGACTTCAACCGTATATACCAGAGTAATTGGTGGTTCATTCTTCTGTGGCGACCAAATAAGCTGAAATAACGTAAGAGAGTGTATATTTGTGTATAGGCATGTATTGATTGATTATTTTTTCTCATATTGCCAGAAGTAAATAAAAAACATCTTTAGATTCCAAAAGTACTGTGCGATGAAGCCTATTCCAATACAATATGAATAAGCCTAAAATGAAAGATATGACAGATAACATATGCATATATATCAGACAAAAAATAGTATGCGAGCAAATTTGATAGTGATTTTATGCAAACGTTCAATAAAGAGGGTTGTTATTGTTGGCGAGTTATATTTTACACGTCATACACAACTTTTGTTTGTTGTTTTATACTGTAATGAATCTGATATTTGAACTAATCAATTTACTCAATTTTTCAAAGCAAAATTTATGAAGAAATATGTTTGCCTTGTATCTGATATGACAGTCTGACTAAACAATTGACAGTAATGACATTAATGTTACTGCACACAAGGTAATTTAGTTTATATTGATTGATATGTACAGAGCATTTATATCAAAACACCTTAATACGTCACAGCAATGTTCACTTCCGAATATACAGTTTATGGACGCCAGCAAACAATCTAAAATACTAAAAATGTATTTCATGATGCCTTAGGATACAACAGCTCAATGCTGATCATACTTTATAATTTTAGAGCCTTTGTTGCATCAATTATTTGTTAGATTAGGTTCGTAATGTATAATGTACACAAACCCTGTTTGCTGTATAGCCAGCAGCAGTGTTAAAAATTCAGTGTAACTGCATTTTTTTAGTAGCTAACCAGGTTTTTTTACAGAACGAATCACTTACAATCTTAATTCTTTGTGAACCAATACTGGATGCATCTTCTACACGAAAAAGTGTCTAAGAATTAATTCAAGCTTATAAGCAATCTTCTAGATTGTGATCATATTAAGTATTTTCAATTCCTGTGCAATAATTTATTAGTTTCTTTGATCGTTAACTTGTTCCTGTCATAAGCTGATTTTGGCAGCAAGATAAGCTCAAAATGTTTTAAGAGGCAAATTCTAATTGGTGCACAAGCCGCTCTGACATGTGAGGTCCAGTCTAAACACTCGGTGTATTGCTCGAGGCTACATAATTAAAGACAAACTGCTAATAGCAGACATACTTCCAGATGAACACAATTTAGACCAAATGTTTGCTTAAGATGAACACATTGTGGGGTGGGAGGCTATGGAAAGACTAAATGAAAAATGAATGAGATTTGAGTAACACAGAGCGAGAGAGAGAGAGTGTGTGAGAGAGAGAGAGAGAGAGAGAGAGAGAGAGAGAGATTTATTTAGACAGTACTTTAATTATGAAAAGAATCTAAAAGCATTCAAAACATGCCTATTAAAACCTTTTCCCTACCCTCATATACATTTTTTTACATCAACACATTTCAGAAATAATTTCATTGCTTTCTTATGAGAACAGCACATCATCAGAGCACTGTTCAGTTTCAAAACGTCCAATGTTCTCAATGCTAATTTAGTTTAAGTCGTGACTTTAATATATATATATATATATATATATATATATATATATATATATATATATATATATATATATATATATATATATATATATATATATATATATATATATATATATATATATATATATATTTTAAAGGTGGTATACCTTTTTCATCTACTTTCTGTTCAGTTTTGCCCCTCCAAGTTTCATAAAGTAAACAGTTAATTTTGCAATACCAACAACACAACTGAGCAACTAGGCATGGGACGATAACCGTTTTTAAGGTATACCACAATTTGGAAAAGTCAAGGTTTTAAAATTGCCAAAATTTTCTGTAATATCATTCTTACAATATATGTAAGATTTTTTAAAACATTTTTTTTTTGTTTTGTTATTTAGCACAACAGTATCTGCAGTAGAAAAGATATCCAAAGATGCCATTTTAAATTGTAAAGAAATCTGTGTTTTTGAAACCAATGAAGACAGCAATAATAATAATTTAAATAATATAAATAATAATATTATAAATGTTTCTCAAAATACAATATATTTTGTATTCAAAGAGGAACAAAAAAAAAATATTTAGAGCAGTAATCACAATATCGTGAATTATACTGGCCCTTGCCTATGAGCAATTGAGAATTACATTGTTTTCTAGCTGTGTTAAAGATAGCCAAAGAAAAAGTTGTTTAAGTTTAAGAAAGTTTAGAAACGTTCTAAAAACACTAAACAAAAATAAAGTGTTACACAGCATTAAACAACGAAACAGTCTCTTTTTGGTTGCAAGAGTAATAATCCATTTACATTTGGAATCAACCTTGCCACAAACAAATCAACAGCTTTCGCTCTATGGAGTATCCTGGCGACAATGGCGTGGAACAAACTATATGAACATACAATTTAAAAATGTGCATACATTACCTAACTGAATTAGATAAACTTTAAAACTAAACTTTAACTGAATTGGATAAAACTTGTTATCCGATAAGACAAAAATGTGCATAAACTATAATGAAAACACATTTGAAAAATTCCTGCATGTAAAAAATAGAAAAAATTGTGATTTTGTTTATTATTATATATATTCTAAAATTCCATAGTCACTCTAAAAACCCTTAACCAAAGTCTGTCATCAAAGTGGTTGAGTATTATTATCTCCCAGATGTAGTTTTATCTTCGTTTTCTAAGGCCCAAGTGATTTATTGTATTATATAAAAGGCCAACAATCAGTTCTCCAACCACAGCAAATTCCATATTGCTTTTTGATATTTGGCGCCAGTTCATCTGAAAGTGATGCTTTTGGTTCTCTTTGACTCATTGGATGTTACTGGTATTGCTCAGAAATGTTTTATGTAATATTCCAGTTTAAGTAAAATTGTTGGATGAAAATAGATTGGACTACTGAAGATCACCAATTGCTTTATTTAAGAGAGGCTTATAAAGAACTCTTAGTTTCAGTAATCTCTAACGTGCTTCACCATACTGTATAATTTATATTTTAACAATTTACATTGTTTACATTTGTGTGTGTATATGTGTGTGTGTGTGTGTGAGAGAGAGAGATCTGAAGGGGGTAGAGAGTTATGTGTGAATGGAAGATGTGACTATACAGGGTTTCCCATGATTCCCATGAACTGTTGGTCCCCAGTGACACCCCACAGGTCAGTCCCTCATCCTCTTGTTTTATAAATAGCTTTACTCTAAACAACGTGTAACAGTACACCCTCTCTCACAAACACGCCGACCAAAGGCCTGTGAAACTTTCCAACCAATGTATATTTTCTCCTATTATGGAGAATGATGACCCCTGTGACAGGAAGTGAGAGTGTGAGAGGGACTGTTGTGGGATCGCAAAGCATTCCTTTAACCTTTGCTTCTGTAGACTATACTGCCTCTTTCTCTGTTTATGTGTGTTTTTTTGTGACCATTCTCACCATTTTGTTTCACAGAAGCATATAGGAATGTGAAAATATTATTGGATATCAATAACAAAGGATTCCACTGGATTATTAAAGAATAAATTCCAGTTTTCCTGTTTTTTAATTTGAAATTTTATCCAACAGAATCATGGTTGATGCTTAAAAGATCCTAAGAATTATTTGGGTTCCAATGTAAATTCTGCATGCTGAAAATACTCAGAATGCAATACTAGTTTTCAAAAATGAAATATTATTATATTTGACTTTTTATATTTTCTAATATAATACCATAAAATCGTTAAATAAAGACACGGTTATGATTATCAGGGGTATAAATTGGTGCTAAGCATCATGGTAGTTGTAGTCCAGATGAATGACTGCATATACAGATAGCTGGAGTGCCCTGTAATGAGTTTAGTGGGCACTCCAGTTATCTGTATATGCTACCTGCCATTCAACTAGACTACAACTACCATGATGCTTTGCAGCAATCTATCCTTGTTACAGCACTACAGCTGATAATTGTAACAGAAACACTTTTTTTTTTTACCAGTAGTATATAATCACATGATGTGCTGCACATTTATTGATGTAAGCAATGTCTGTTTATCCATCCCGATCTCACTGATCACTAACTATTTACATTTTTGTCATTTTAGTTGCTAATTTGTACAAATTCAAGTTTAGTCGTACGAAATATTTGATTTTAAAAAGGAGGCAAGGCACCCAACCCCACCTTAAAACACAACCGTCATTGGGGGATAAACAAATCGTACTAAATTGTACAAATAAGACAAGCTTATACATATTAGCCACTGAAGGTGCTTTCACATCTAGATGTTTGGGTAACACTTAAGAATAACTATTTGTTATAACTAGTTAATAGTCCATTGATAAGCTGTTAGTGAATGAGTTATAAATGACTTGTTAAATAAAACTTAATAGTTTGTTAATTATCTATAACTGTGCCTTACAGATATCCAATAGATGACTTACAAGCTGTTAGTTAGCATGTTATAAATGACTTGTTAACTGTATTTTAATGATTTATAACTATACCTAATACATTAGTAATAGATCATGAACAAGCTGTTATTAAATCACTTACTAAAGACTTGTTAAGTCTCAGTTAATAGTTTATATGTTATTGGGACGTTATTCTAGTTGCAACCATTGTATATTTATTAACTGTTAGTAAATGAGGAACAGTTGCAACTTTAGAAAAACATCCCAATAACATACTTAAGCTAATAACTAACACTTAACTAATATATTAAGTCACACTTTACCGATCAGTTGTTCATAGTTTGTTAACCATCTAATACCAATGAACCTTTGTGGAACTTGTCTAATAAAATAGATTTTTCTTTGTTTTGTTTTCATGTTTAGCACAAAAAGTGCCCAAACCTCATGGGTTTGTATTTTGTTGTATACTGCTGTTCTGCCACGTGGTGGCTTAGTATGTGTGTTTCTATACATTAAACACAATGTTTAACATTTCATCTGTGGAGTTTCTTAGATAAAATACAGCACACAGAAAAGCCTATGAGTGGAACAAGGTACAAACATTTTATATTTTAAATATCACTTCAAATTTCTGTGGCTTGAACTTGTTCCATCCGTTTGCTGTTCTACAAAGTTTCACTGGTATTAGTAGATGGGTAACAAACTATGAACAACTGATCTGTTAAGTGTGAGTTAATATATTAGTTAAGTGTTAGTTATTAGCTTATGTATGTTATTTGGACGTTATTCTAAAGTTGCTATATTCCTCATTTACTAACAGTTATTAAATGAATAATTGTAACTTTAGAATAACGTCCCAATAACATATATAAACCATTAACAGATACTTAACAAGTAATTCAACTAGACTACTTCAACTAGACTAATTCAACTCATTTACTAACATTTTATTTATTGACTATTAACTAATTATAACGGATAGTTATTCTAAAGTTTTACCAATGTTTGTTTCGGAACCTGTCTCATTTGCCCAGTTAGCATGGTTTATTTGGCATATGTGAAACCCGCAATCGCATGAGATGATCTCAGCTCGACTGAAACAAACTCTGGAGCAGATCGATTGTAGTAAGAAATCAAAATTATCCAACAAACCAGGCCATATTACAGTGTATTATGTTTATGTAATAGGCATGGCTTTATAAAGAGAGATTTATGAGCAGGGTGGGAAGCCATTCCTTCCAGTAAATGTGCATTTCATATCGAATAGGAAAGTGAAAGCATAGTGAAACATTGTGTTCTGTTTATTCATATCCTAAACTACCATCTGATAGTTTTACCATATTTTAATCTTATAATATTTTGGGCCTACTGTTTTGTTTATTTCTTCACTGACAACCAAAATAAATATCAACATAGATCAGCTTTTGGAGTCTCGGTTCATATTTTATTTCTCTCTATAGTGTAAGCCTATAATGCATAATTCCAGCCAATGTTTTTTAAGCTATCGATTTGCTTATCCCCCCCAATGACATTAATTAGATAGATTTTTACTGAAATGAAATGAGGCTATAGAAAGTCTTACCTCTCTGATTTATATTTGGTGACGATTTCTGTGGGTGTCAAAATTAAAGTAAACCTTTTTGCTTATAATATTTTATCAGTATAAATTGGAATAATAACATGACAGCTGAGCAGAATCCGTGAGAAAAATAAACCCTGAAACTCTGACCAATGTGAGGACAGTTCACTCACACATGACTTGTTTTAACTGTTGTTTAGAAACTTTGTCGTGTGAAAGCAAACCGAACCAAGCAAAAAAACAAACATTGTAACAATTTCAATCCATGTTTCAGAACAAAACAATCAATCTACAGGTGTGAAAGCACCCTAAATCAATAACTGCCGTGAGATGGCGTTGATTATCATGTAAGTATTTTGCCATGTAAATTAATTCTAATATATTGCAATTAAATCTTATACGATTAATGCTTTATAATAAAAAAGTAATACTTCTATATTTTTATGAGGTTATTATTCTATTTGCAGTTATTTTTGCTGGTTATATATGACTTTTATTGACTTTTGGTTAAAATCAATAAATTAATATAAATATGAATAATATTTACATGATTATCCCAAACAATATCATTTCATACTACTAAGAATGTTAATAAAAGTCTAACCTATTCATCAACATTAAAAGTTATCAGAGCAGAGATCCAGGCACAGTTGTAAATAAACAAAAAATTACACAATATGAGAACGTGTTAATTAACTTGTGTGCTTTTTTCCCCCCAGATATTTTTATTTTATTTTATATTACTCAGTTCCTAAGAAGGCATTAATCATTTTAGTTATTTATTCTCAGCTAATATTTGTATTTGATTCCAGCCAGAGAAATAAATGATTCGTTTTAGTTAAGACTAACTACATCGAAGTATATACTTTTTGTGTACTGTATGTGTCTTGATTATTGTGTTTCTTCCCTTTGTGCGAGTGTGTTTGTAAATTATTTCATGAGGACAACTAGAAGAAATAGAGCTTCAAAAGCACGACCCGAGGCATTGGATTGTACCAGACTACAGGGGCAGAAAGCCTGAGGAATCCATCTGTCATGCACACACACACACACACACACACACACACACACACACACACACACACACACACACACACACACACACACACACACACACACATACACATACACACACACACACACACACTGGCCTAAAGCATTACTCCATACTGTACAATGTCTTCATCTAAACCCAAACACTCTCTGACGTGTTTTGTTATGGTTGATGACAATTTCTCTTTCAGTCATCTATATTTTACAGTATTAATCTGCTTAATATGCGATGTGTAAAATACTATAATAGTTTAGCTTGTATCTAACACATGGCTTCAAAAGATCAACTGAATATAGCGCCCATGGCATACAGTTTACATTTTTTTTTTTTCTTTTTGGGGGGGGGGGTAATTTTGAAGCATTGCAGCCCACTTCCACTTTTATTTTATTGAAGAAAAAAAAAACTGTCCATGATGTTATTCAAAAAACCTCACCTGTTTTTGTCTCATAGACATAGTGTGGTTTGGGTAATGATTTTAAAAGCACATCTCTTATAAAGCAGCATCCTGACCGAAATGAAACCTCAAACGAGATCTGAACTGATATTGGGGAACAACTGCATTATTCTCGCATTGCACACCAAACTTGATTAAAGCTAAACGTTGAATCCAGTGCAGTCTAAAATTAACTTGCTGTTGCCAGACTAACAGCTAGACTAGCACAGTCTAAGCTAGGCATGAAAAAAATTACATAGCTCAATAACAAAGTGCTGGAATCATTCCTCAGAGATTTTCATCTATATTGACATCATTACATCACACAGTTGCAGCAGATTTGTCGGCTGCACATCCATGATGTGAATCTGCTTTTCACAACATCCCAAAGGTGCTTTACTGGATTGAAATCTGAAGAATGCGGAGGCCATGAGTATAGTGAACTCATTGCCATGATACAAAAAACACATCCTATTGGAATGGGTGTCCAAAACACTGGAAACCATTAGAAAGCATAAGTTTAAATGGCTAAAATGTGATGGTTTGTAATTTTTTAATTGTTATTTGTAGAAAAATTCATTAGAACTTTGATTTAATTCAAGGTGGTCAGAAAAGAAAGTCTATAAATGTTATATTTTAGCATGCTGCTATCATGATTAGCATGTTTTCCAATGTGATTAACACAGTGCTTGCAAGGATTAACATATTTTCATAGCATGGTTAGAACACCGACAGCTAGCATAGCCAGTTTCTAAAATGTTTTACACATGGACAACATATTTTGTCCAGCCTGATTTCACGCAAAAACGTAAGTATTTTACGTTTTGCCAGTTTAGTGGCTAATTCAATTTTAAAAAGTAGGCATGGTACCTAACCCCACCCCTAAACCCAACCGTCATTGGGGGCTGAGCAAATCCTACTAAATTTTACGAATTAGATCATATGAATTCATCCGAATTAGCCACTTAATTAAAAAGTTACGAATTGCTGTGATATTGTGTTGGTTTTATGATGTTACGAGCACAAATTAGCTTCTTAGCATGTTTTTGGTTAAAACCTTTAAAACATTTTAATTATATTCACAGCAGAAAAAAAAATTGGCAGGTTATGCAGGATACATTGACATTTTTAATCAACATTTCTAATTATGTGACATCAGGATCCACAAAAAGTGCAAGAAAGTGCAAAACATTTTCAAGCTAAAAGCCCTTCCTCAATGCAAAGTTCAACAGTACACCTATATTTGAGCATGACTGAAAATAACAAGCAATTTGATAACATGCTTCAGGGATGTTTAACATGTTGCTGATATTAAATAGTATGTTTGCTTTAAAAGTTTCTTGCATGTGTAAAAAAAAAAGTCTAAAATGAATTACTATTATAAATTTGTTTACCACATGGCTAACATGAATTTCTAAGTAGTATTAGTAGCACATTTTTGGCATGTGTTAATGCATGGCTAGCATGTCTTGACATGTTGCTTTAATGTATAATTTCACATTAACTATGACATCTCAAAAAATAAAGCATAACCCAGATAATTTATCAGTTGCTTGATATGCATTTTGAAAGGTTTAAATTTAGTTAAAGTTGCCATAAAATGAAAAACTCAACTGTATATCACTTGGCAAATTTGATGAATAAAAATTCAGAGCATGGAAATCACATACAACAAGCTTTAAACATCATTGTTTCCTCCTATATAAATCTTGTTCAAAATACCACAGAAAAAGTATGCAAATCAGAACATTACTCTGACCTTTACTTAACACTCAGGGTAATTAATATGCACACTCCCATCAGCCTTTTGATTGGTTTCCTAGTTAGACAACAACAAGGATAAAGATGTTTCCTTATCATCTTAGTTTAACACAGCTTATTATATTTCCTATTTATGTAGGACTCCTATTTTGAAAAAAAGGGCAGGCAGGACAGGCGCAATCCCAGCTCCTCATTAGAGCAATAAATTAGAAAGAAAGATGGTTTATTCAGTGCCCCTGAGAGACATATGTCTGTTTAACTGTGTTTTTTTAGTTTAACGTACATATTGTGAAATGTGATGGGCAGTAGGTAGCACAATCGCCTCACAGCAAGATGGTCGCTGGTTCGAGCCTTGGCTGGGCTATTTCTGTTAGGAGTTTGCATGTTCTTCCTTGTGTTTGCATGGGTTTCCTCCGGGTGCTCTGGTTTCCCCCACAAGTCCAAAGACATACACTACAGGCGAATTGGGTAATCTAAATTGCCCGTAGTGTATGAGTGTGAATAGGAGTATAGAGATGTTTTCCAGTGTTGGCTTGCATAGAACATATGCTGGAAAAATTGGCGATTCATTCCGCTCAGGCGGTAACCAGTGAACCAGTGATCTTCTGAAAGGGGTCTTGCTGCAGACTCGGTGCAGATGCAATCTGAGCTGCATGCAATGCTTTTGAAAAGGCTCACCTAAGCCCACCCCTTAATCTTACCCATCACAGTGATGTCACTAGCTCAATTGAGTGTATTGTGTTTGACAATTGAGTGCATTGTGTTCTGATAGATGCAATCTCAGCTTACATCATAAAGGCTGCATCCAGATACTATTGGACCTTATTGCTGCGAGGTGACCGAGCAAACCATTAAACCACCGTGTTGCCCTTAGCTTGATATTAATTTCGACATATGTTTTTACATAAGTAAAACAAAATACAAGTTTAAATATATTTAGAATTATATTTTTGTCAGTCCAAATGTCAGGTAAAATTATAAATTAGCCATTATTCCAACCATACTTAGTTACTTAGCTGAAAACTAGGCTTCTCCCACTAGACTTACTGTAAAAAAAAAAAAAATCTGTTAATCAACAGTTTCTGAATTTTGTAATTCACAAGTATTTTCTGTTTATGTACGGTTGTGAATTGCATTATTGGACCTTAATCTCTGTTCTGTTGACTTTCGATGTTGAAAATTCAAATCTACAGTTAAAAATAGTGACTTTGATAGACATTTTTACGGTGACCCAAAAAGCTAAATGTGCTGCATTTTAAAATTATTTAAAATTATGAAAATATCTTTATTTATAAATAAATAACAATATAGAAATAAGCCTTTTAAATAACAGAAAATCTACTGGCAGTTACAAGGTTGTTGTACTGTAGTTCACAACACCAACCCAAACAATATATCACTTTAAACTACTAAAAACATTAATAAAAGTCCCTTTTTCAAACTTTTCAAGGTTAAAAGATGAGGGATATAAGATCAAGGTCTCATATTACAATTCAAAATCATAAGTAAATGTAGAGGATAAATTAAAAAAAAAAAAAACATCAATCAATAAATAAAGAAAACTGTTAATTTACAGATATTGTTTTACAGTGTAGCTAACTTGAACCTTTCCACATCTGCAGATAAAATGTTATTTGTAATATATTTGTTATATAAATATATATATATATATATATATATATATATATATATATATATATATATATATATATATATATATATATATATATATATATATGAATTTGTTAAAAATTGGAGAGCAGAAGTATGATTATTTGCATGTGTGTATTTCATAATGCATCACGCTGGGGCAGGGCTTTTCAATTAGTCTGACATAGGGGCCAGTTCATGAAAAGCATCCCAAACGAAGGGCCGGAGAGATATGACTTGCTTGATAATATCAGTGCATTGTACAATAGACTTTTTTTTTTTACAAACATATTTAAATTTCAGAGCACAACAAATGCAGTGCATTGCTACATTCAGACACAGTCATATGTTATGTTTTGAACTGCATGACAATTATGGAAGCAGCAATTACAGATTTTTCTGAAGAATAATCATGGTTTACGGTCATCACGCCTAATGTAAATTTAAGCTTTATTTTAACCAAGTAGCTATTTAGATTAACTTTGTTATCATCTGCTTACTTACATAATCATCTTATTAATAATTTGTCTAACATATCTTTTGTTTACATTGCACTAAAAGGCATCTATATTCTACGTTCTAGCATTAAAAATAACAAACTTGCAAGCGGAAAAGACATGATATGGGAATGGCACGCTGCCATAGTTAATCCAACACAATCTCACAGCAATTAGTAACTTTTTGATTTAGTGGCTAATTCGTATGAATTCGTACAAGTTTGTACAGTTTAGTACGATTTGCTCATCCCCCAATGACGGTTGGGTTTAGGGGTGGTGATATATGCCTCGCCTCCTTTTTAAAATCGTACCATTTCGTCCGACTGAACTCGTACGAATTAGCCACTAAACTGGCAAAACGTAAAATACTTACGTTTTCTTGTGAGATCAGGCTGGTTAATCCAGTGTGCATGTGTATTAGCCTCATTGTACAAGCTCGGAACTTTAAACTAGTGCACAGTTGGCAACATGGCATAACTTTGTTTAATTGTAGCAGTTTCGTTTCGTGCAACAGAAATGCGGCTTAGAGAAGCCTTTATGATTAATTGCTTCTCTATTAATTATTTATTTAATTAACTCTATTATATCTCTATTATTTATTTTATTAACCATGAGGTGCTGTTAATAGTGAAATCAATTAATTGTTGCAAAGGGCCTTTTCTACAAACATATTAATATGTTTTTTGTTGTTTGCTTTAAAAAATGTTTTTTTAAATGTTGTAACTGCAGCTTGTGCTGTATTGAACAGACGCACATCGTCTGAACTAAGTTTATTTTTGATGTCTTGGTCACACTATTTGTATTATTGTATTATTTGTACTATATTTAAGGGCCGGAACTAATTGCCTCGGGGGCCGGATTCAGCCCACAGGCCGCCAATTGAACAGCCCTGCACGAGGGTATATATCCCAGGGTTGTCAATGGACATGTAAAACCATTTCTGGAGATTTTATGCGCTTACCTAAGTCACATAACTTCTATATAAACCTCAGATGTAAACATATTACATCAGTGCATTCTATGGACCTTTAATTTGACATAGCTGTCATGTGGTTCTGTTGTGTCTAGTGAGAACTGACAAATTTCTCGCTGCTGGAATCTTTTCATATCATTTCTCATTTTAGCTGCGAAACATTCTATGAAATACTAAATATTAAACCTTAATGTGCTTGTTATATTTGCAATGGATGATGCAATGCGCACAACTCTTTGAGCCAGATTTATCCAACATCACATCAATATGCCAGACTGACTCTAGGGTCAAAGAATAAAAACACAACATCATAACTGATCTCAGCATGCAGGTGGAAATTCAGAATCACTTCCAACTTTATGTAAGACCATAAGGAACTACAAAGCAGGCTGGCTTTAGGAGATCTAATGCCACAAAGTCAGAGATGAACATATGCTATTTCAACACAGCTGATGTGGTTATGGTGTAATCCCACTGAAGGAAAAATCTTTCTCCCTCTGTCTTTCTCTCACTCTCTCTCTCACTCTTTCTCCGAGTTGCATCAGGCTTTCATTATTCGGAGTGCGGGCGCGCATGTACAAATACAATACCTGATCCGAGGGCTGCCCTCACATTTAAACTTCACAATAAGACTCTCTCCCCTCTTTCATTTCATCAGTTCACACCCTTCAGAGGCGGCTCATTAACTAACGCTTTCATCTCGCGCAAACGCAAAACTACAAAGACGAGATGGCGAAAGTGACAGAAAAGGTTATGAGCAAAATGTCAGCCATTTCTGATGGCGAAATGTTGTGCAATTGAATCGCACTCCATTCAGTGTGTTTTAAAGGATCGTGTTCCTGCCTATGTGGGGTTATCAAAATGATGTAAAAGCTGGTCGGGAGCAAAATGACTGGAAAATGGAGAGGATGTAAGGTCGAACAGCAGACACTATGCAAAGAAAAAAAAAAAAGCTAAGTTCTGTGTTTTGTCCTTGCTTGGTGAATTTTATTCTGAGTTTATTTTTTCCTACACCTGAATAAACAGCTATGGGGAAAAAAAGACCAGATGAAAAATGTTAAATTCCAGTACAATTATTAGGTAAGGATTTGAATAAAATGCTTACATGTTAACATTTATCATCTTTAGATGACAGCATTTAATTTGTTAAATTCAAGGGAAACACTATACTTGAAGGTTGTTCATAAGACTTTCAAAAGACCTTCATAATCATGACATGTCCTGAATATGAATGAGATTGTGTGCATGTTTATTACATATTTCATTAAGTGTTGTTAACTCTGTTATGTCATTTTAATTCGCTAAGGTGGCATTGTTTTACATGTTTTTTGTTATGACAACTTGACATAAATACATCATAATACATCAGTGTCTTTGTCATGACAATTTGACATTTTCAAGATAGATCGGAACGCATTTGTCCTATTTTGTCAACATTTTTTGATAAATTGTGAAAATAACCCTTTCGAAGGCATTAAGACCAAGCACAATCTGAAGTAAGTGAAGTATACTACTGTGTTTTTATAAAATACAGAAAACATTTTACAAGTAACTTTTATTCTAAATCTTGGACCTTATTCTGGAAAGAAAAAGCGATCAATGAAAAGCAACAAAGGTGGCCCAAATTAAAGTTAATTTGAATGTTAATTAGGCTTTTGTTGTTATCCATAAATTTCAAATTTATGTTTTAGGCTAGAAAAAAAAAACAAAAACAAAAACGTGAAGCTCTATATTAACATTATATTTTAAATAAAATTTTAAATATTTTTTATTCAAATGGCCAAATTCTGATTGATGAAAACTGAATGTGCTGGCCAGATTGTTATTTGCCTAATAGACAACAATAGGGTGCATTTTTTTTTTTTTTAATGATATAAGTTTTAGTAAATTTGCATTAAAAAAAAAAAAAAAAAACAATTCCATGTTTCTTGATTCTAAATCTTTAGAAAATATTCTTGGTACATCAAAGTTGTGGTTATGATGACCACCCAACAAGCGAATCCAGCTGCAAATAATGCCTAAAATGTTACTTAATGGAGTATTTAAACCTCATATTTACATACAAAATGAGATTAATAACTGCAAAAAAATCTACTTTTTGAGAAAAAAGAACCACCCCTTTCACCAGGCTGGCTACGGGCCTGCAAGACATAACTTGTCATAAATCTCTCATAAACATGATTGTCATGAGGTTATTATATCTCTGTCATTAATATTTTTTCTGATCCCTTTTGTCATTATGATTTCTCATTGAAGATTCTGTACTCTGTCAAATAATGTTTTACCAGCATCATTACATAATGATCACCTCAGGGACACCTCATGTGCTTTATTTAGAGTTGAATGCTAAAAATGTGAGAATGCCATTTTACATAACACTCATTGCCATACTACTGAAAGCAGTAGCAGATTCACCTCAGATCTTTAAAATAAAATAAACCGTTTAAAATTGAACTTTAGAACTGTGACTCTATGCAAGCCAACACATATCAGTGATTCAGCATGTACTTTTAATAATGTTAAAGAGGTTTAATATGTATTAATTAGACTATAAACCTTACAATTTTGTTGAAGTGCAGTAAGTGCATTACCCTGTGCTTCTGAATGGCTGTATTTAAATTTCTGTCATGTTTCGTCTGGTGCAAACAGCCAAATTGCTTATCACTGGAAATCTAATCAGGTAGCATGTTGTTAGGACACAGGGTTACAATGTAACCTGCTCACCTAATGTTTATGTTCAGAATATTTATATTATTCACTAGACAATAATTAACCTCATGTGGAACTCTAATCCACGTCTCATACTTTGAGAGCCTTTCTAACTGAATGAATGAAATTTGCTGTTTTCAACCAAGGCAACCCAGAGTGCTGAAATATAATTGGCTAAACTGGCATTGGGCGGGTTAAATGACCAAAGCAAAGACAGACATTTTCACACATACAGTAATGCACATTTTCAAAGCAGAACATCTCACTTTAGCATAGTTTTTCAGATAAACAAGTTATGTTCACTTGGCATGTTTCTTAAATATCTGCAAGCATATTACGGCATTTTTATGCTTTAGAAGAGTCAGAAACTTATATACAGCATCTTTATTGTTTAAGGTCATTTTAATGACAAACTAATTTTTGTACCACTGTAGTTAAGGTCAAGAAAATTTGAATGCTGCTGTTGTAAAACTTATGACACAAGTATGAGCTTCATAACAATCATGTTTTATGACAGATTGATGAAGATATATCTTAATAATTTTAAGTTGTCATGACAAAGACATTTAAAACAATGTCATCTTTGCATAAAAATTAATCAAATGACACATAATGACAGTTGTCAAAAGCATGCATGGAGGAGTAAGATACAATCTCATTTATATTAATGATATGTGCCATATTATATAATATTAATGACATGTGACCCCTTCAAGTAAAGTGATACCAATTCAGGTTCATTCATTCATTCATTCATTCATTCATTCATTCATTCATTCATTCATTCATTCATTCATTTTCTTTTAAACACCTATTCACTCTTATTCACACACATAGACGACAGACAATTCAGCTTACCCAATTCACCTATACCTCATGTCTTTGAACTTGTGGGGGAAACTGGAGCCCCCGGAGGAAACCCAAGCAAACACTACACGGAAATGCTAACTCATTCATCTAAGGCTCAAACCAGCAACCTTCTTGTATAGTGATAGAACGTAATAATATACTAAATAAAACTAATACTTCCCCTTAAAATAAATATTTGACATGGATTGGCTGTAATCCTTAACAAATATTTTCCTATAAAATACTAAAACACATAAACTACAGTAACTATTCATAATGAAATGGCTTCAGAATATTTTCAATAATTGTTCCATGTGTATTTCTGTTATGGTAAACAGCCACATTATATAAACACAAAGACATAAAGCACAGTCATAATTGCAATATAAACCCCTGCAAGCTAATACAAGAGCCATTTGTTTCACACTGGGCATCTTAATTACCTTGCTGAAATTTATTTGACCATAATCGTCAGCCACAAAACATCAAATGACGACATATCTTGATTTACAACTCTAAAACTGCCAACTTAACCCATAAATTAAGATGCATTTCTGTTTGAATTCGTGCCTTGACTCGATCCATGTGTCCACACAGACTCCAATTCTTTTCTCTTTCAAAACCAGCCATAAAATGATGACCCCTGGCTGACCCTACCAAGTCAACCAACCCACCATATCATTCGTCTTTGTTTTCTAGTCGTAGCGTTGATCACCAAAAGCAGGGAAACCCAAGTAATAATAACAGAGAGCCAGAAAAGGAAAAAAAAAGGAACGGGGAGGTGGGGGGGAACTACGGCCTTCTCTCCAGCTTTCCACTTTGTGATGGTAATGTAGTCGGTACTCAATGCAGGGCCGCCTGTCTGAGTGATTTTATGCTTGTTATAGTGTGTGTTGATATGAATGGAGTGTGTTGAGAGCGTATTATAGTAAAGGGCTGAGAGTATGTGTATGTGTATGGGCGGCTTGATAATGTTAAGAATGTTTGGTTGCCTCAACGTATGTGTGTTAAAAGCTGTGTAGCAGCCGTACAGATGGATTTAACAGCGTGTTTATTGTGTGCGAGTGAAGCTAAAGGGATTAAAAAGCGCAAGGTGAACTCGTGTGAAGCTTTCATGGACCGAAACGCAGTGTGTGCTGGAATATCACAGGGAAAATTTAAGTGGACCTCATCTTTTCAAAAAACAACAACAACTGTTTCCTTCTGACAAGCTCATGTGTTAAAAACAGTAACCCACAGAACAAAAATAGAAGGGTAAAGCATGCTGGGTTATTATTATTATTTTTTTAAAGGGGTACAGATATATGCTGATCCCCTGATAAAACGCAGATATGAATTTGTTCACTTTATTCAAAGCAGTCTAATGTTTATGTATGGAGACCTGCAGGTATGAGTGACCCGCTCTCTGGAGGGGAACGTGTGTATGTGTGTGTGTTTGATGTTGGAGTCTCTATGGGATATGGGTACATTTTGTAAGTGTGTTTTGTCACAGTTTGTTTCCGAGCATAATTTTTTCAACCTCAAGTCAGAATGGAATTGCTGCTGGGAGAGAAAAAGAGGGTTTAAGTCACACACACACACACACACACACACACACACACACACACACACACACACGCAAGCAAGTGAAGGTGTTTGAAAACACAGAATTAATGCATTTTGTTTATTTTCCTCTCCTCAGAGAAGGAAAACTCTGCCTGTCGTTCTGTACCTCTATCTTTCCTTCACATGTGCACATCATTTCAGAAGTGTTACACTATTCATGTGGAGTTTAACTTTGATTCGCTATGCAGAGTCTTTTATTTGGATTATTTGATGTGCTGTGGAAATAGAAACGGCACAATTAGAGAAAAAGCTGTTACATTTTGAGGCATTAAAAATAGATCAAATGCTCTGGTTGTAGAAAATTGTACACAATGAAAACTGTACATTGACATAATGATAATAATAATAATAAATAATAATAATATTGTACATTTCTTATAATTTAGGGCGAAGCAGTGGCGCAGTAGGTAGTGCTGTCGCCTCACAGCAAGAAGGTCGCTGGGTCACTGGTTCGAGCCTCGGCTCAGTTGATATTTCTGTGTGGAGTTTGCATGTTCTCCCTGCGTTCGCGTGGGTTTCCTCCGGGTGCTCCGGTTTCCCCCACATTCCAAAGACATTCAGTACAGGTCCATAGTGTATGAGTGCGTGTGAGAATGTGTGTGTGGATGTTTCCCAGAGATGGGTTGCGGCTGGAAGGACATCCGCTGCGTAAAAACTTGTTGGATATGTTGGCAGTTCATTCCGCTGTGGCGACCCCGGATTAATAAAGGGACTAAGCCGACAAGACAATGAATTAATTTCTTATAATTTAGGCCCATTTTAACCTGGAATATTTCGGTTTCGGTTAATTTTGGAATATTGGTTTCAAACTATTTCATAGTTCAAATGACTTTGAGCAGTCAACAAAGGCAATGTACTTTCCAAAACATGATCATCATGTGGCATAACAACAGCCACAAATCAAGCTAGTCATACATTCTTGTGTTGTAGCCAACCCAGGCTCATTCTGAAAACATACTGCTATATGCATTTCAGGAGAGCGCCAAATATGTCCCAGGAGGTATCGTTTTTTGCAGTTTTTGTTCTCGTGTAAATCTACCAGAGGCTACCGTCGACTGACTGACTGAATGACTGCCTAATTTTTACCAGGTTTTTAGATTTTATCACATTCCCACCCTGTTATTTACTTGCCTACTTTCTGGAACCGTTCTAAACCTGACTTAAACCCTGTTGTCATGGTCAACACCTCTCTGTGTCTCAAGTCCGACAACATAAATGACGAGCTACCGGACAAACTGATTACAGGGGGAAAGCCGTCCATATGGAAGTAAGCGGTCAGCTGGTAAGTGTGATAAGGAACGCTGTCATACTGCCCCACATCGTTCGTTTTAAAGATGAAATGCAGCCATACGTACTTCTGGCTATATAATTCACGATTTCCAGAAATGTATATAGAGCTACAAAACACACAAAGGTCGCAATGATGTTTAATAACAGATAGAAAAGGTAATGTGTCATGGCTGACTGCTTGTAAACAGCTAGATTATAATTTACGAAGTGCAAATCCGTTTAATATTATGTTCTTTCTAACCTGCTTGATAGCACAGTAGGTAGTGCTGTCGCCTCACGGCAAGAAGGACACTGGTTCGAGCCTCAGCTGGGTCAGTTGGCGTTTCTGTGTGGAGTTTGCATGTTCTCCCTGCGTTCGCGTGGATTTCCTCCAGGTTCTCTGGTTTCTCCCACAGTCCAAAGACATGCAGTACAGGTAAATTGGGTAGGCTAAATTGTCCGTAGTGTATGAGTGTGAATGAGTGTGTGTGGATGTTTCCCAGAGATGGGTCGCAGCTGGAAGGGCATTCACTGCGTAAAAACGTGCTGGATAAGTTGGCAGTTCATTCCGCTGTGGCGACCCCAGATTAATAAAGGGACCAAGCCAAAAAGATATTTAAAAAATATTTAAAAAATTACTAAGTAAATAAATGAATGAAGTTTTGTGAAATTATCGAAATTTCTATTAAATTCTATTAAAAACAGTTGCGATTTAATAGAATACCAAAACTAGAAATTAACGAACAAAAATTGTATTTACAGTACATGGCGGACTTGAGCTCTAAAGGTAGGAGGGTTTGGAGTAAGTCTATCACAATTACTGTGGCAAAAAAAAAAAAAAAATGTGTGTGTATATGTATAGGTTTATTGTGTGTGTGTATATGTATAGGTATATGTATATATATACACTGTATATACATATATGTATATATATATGTAGTATGTGAAATTCATTTAAAAATATTCTTAAGTATTTCGCTAATGTAGTGAGCAAAAATTTAGAAAGCAATATTTCCCCCTCCCATATAGCTACCTGTATGTTTCTAGAGTGCAATTGCATTTTAAAGCGAGGGCATCCAGCTTCAAAAACAAACAGAGGACAGAAAGAATTCTCGGCTTTAGAAAGGCATTTTGTTCTCCTTCAAAGGGCGCCTCCTTCATTCTCGCTCTTTCTTTCTCTCAGGGAGGGAAGGTGAGGTGGAGATTTCCCAGCATGCATTATTCATCATCTGCGACCGACACAAATTGAGCGGCGGCGACTGCTGAGGGCCTGCCAGTGAAAGTGTGTGTCCCTGCCTCAAACCAAAACAGAGCCTGCTGACATACACACACTCACAAACACACTCAACAGCATGGTGACAAACAAGAGAATCCATGCCCATCCTCTTTGTCCACAATCCTAAATCAACATATCGATCCCTGGAGATCCCACAGAGAGTGTGTGCAGAGATTCTCACAGACACATGCAGACAAACACGCACAACACACATCGCCAGCAATCTCCACGAATCAATGCATTGCTTTCATTTAGTATAAAAATGAAGGTTTAACATTGGGAAGAAAAAATATAAGACAGATTAATTAAAAGTCTCTTTCTTCAAGCAAAGTATTGATCTTCTTAGCTCAGCTGGTTTCTCCTTGATTAGATCTCACAATCACAAGAAAACTGATTACACTGAACAAACCCTCAGCTGCTCACTTAGTAAAGTGTCACTTATACAGTGGCACAATATATTTTAACACAGCAGTTTACTGGTTAGCATCAGCTAATATACAGTTGAAACCAGCAGTTTACATACAATCTAAAAAAAGGAACATAACCCTTTTTTTTAAATGTCTGATAGTAAATCATACTGAACGTTTACTATTTTAGGTCCGTTAAGATTACCTAAATGATTTACATTTGCAAAATGCCAGAATAATAAGATTTTTTTTTTTTTTTGAGAATGTTTCATTCATTTCTAAACAGCCAAAATTTCATATATTTCCTTGGTATTTTTTTAGCTTTGTTTTTAAACTGTATAACTTTTTAAAAAAAAAAATGTTTTGGGTATCCTTCCACAAGCTTCTCACAATAGTTTGAAGGAATTTTGGCCCATTCCTCCTGACATAATTGGTGTAACTGAGTCAGATTTGTAGTCATGCTCGCACAAGCTTTTTCAACTCTGCCCACAAATCTTCTATAGGATTGACTTCAGGGCTTTGTGATGGCCACTCGAAAATATTCACTCTGTTGCCCTTAAAGCCATTTTAAATTATGTGGCAGTTTGCTTAGGGTCATGGTCTGTTTGAAAGACCCATTTGCTTGCATGATTTTACCAACATATACAATTTTTCCACGTTTTCAGTTTGTTATCTTTATCATTTTTACTTCTTTTGCTTTACCTGGTTTCTGGAATCGTTTTTCAGCTGACTCTAACCCCGTCGTCATGGTCCACTCCACTCCGCATCTAAAGTCCTTTAGTGTATGTGGTGAGCTAATGGGCAAACTGATAACACCGGAAAAGCCGTCCATATGGAGGTAAGCAGTCAGTGGTAGCCCAAAAAAGGACCAGAAGCTTTCTGTTGTGTCATACCACCCCATATTGTTCATTTTACAGATAAAATGTAGCCAGACGTACCTCTGGGTACATATTTTGTGGTCTCCAGAAATGTAGACCTGAGTATCCACAATGAGGCTCAGTTGTAACACAACAAACAGTTAAGATGTCACATGGAGCTAACATCTTCTATTAAGAACAAATATATGAAAGCTTAAGCTCTTTTAATCAAATAAATCACAGTTCATATTCCAGACATTTCTATTGATAATGAAATTAAACATAATTCGGATCAACATTAAGTCTCCCAACCGATTAAACACTCCCAGGGGATGATGAATTGGCCATAAAACAATCTGAGGTGAAACGTTTTTCTAAAAAATAAAAGTTATTGTTAAGCCTACTTCTGAAACTCCACAACAGACACTAGAGTCTTCTTGCAAATGTGTTTTTTCCCCGTCTCGAAGAAAACAACTGGGTAAATCACACTTTTAACATCAGATTTACACTTCCTGAGTATATATGGAATGTCAGTTTATTTCTTGCGTGTCGCACCCGCTCAACAACAGTTTGAAGTGTTTGCCGTGTGAACTGTTACGGTTTCTCGACTGCGTTTAGCACAGATCCTTTAAGTCGATTTGCAGCATTTGATTCTGTTGAAATAGTGGGAGATTAAAAGAACAAACTCAAAAGCAGCTCACACAGGAGGCTGCCTGCTCGCTGCTTATTAGCATATTACCCATAATTGAGCGTTTCTACGGAAACAAAGTCAAAGTAATTGGCAGTCTAGCCAGTCGTCTTAAAAGGCTGAACTCTGAACTCTCCTAAACGCAGCCGTCTCTGTTTTCAAAGAAGCACACGCGTACACACACACTCACACCAGCACCACCAGATGGGAAATGTATAATTTCAGATACCAGCACCATACAGTTATTGCAATTTAACTGAAATTATTGTTCCTGTGATCCAGAATAAAAGCCTCTTTAATGTGCGCCTGTGCTTCAAATAGTGTCATTTCGTAACCTTAACATTTCCCTCAATACTAACAAACTGGTACGCTCACATTGACGCTTTGACGAATTTTACACACCAGTCAGCAGGAAATGTCAAATAAAAACACGCTGGGATGTGGCAAATAAATTATGACACTCAGTAAAAAATAGAGACCATTGCGGTGTTGATAATTGGCAAGTTGCTGCAGGATTTATCTCAGTGGAGCAGACGGCATTAACAGCCAACACCTTCCTGACCTGCATGTGCTCATCGGAGTCTGTGATTGGCTGCTGAGGAAGGTAAGCCTTTTTAAGGGCTGAATGATTGAATGCCTCTTATTTCAGGCAGAGGATCAGTTCCTTCCAATCTGAAATTACTCTCATGGCTTAAGTGAGACATATAAAACTGACCCCAAATCAGATGGAGGACTAAATTACCAGAGGGCTGCAATTTTACTGATTTCCATACGTATCTGCATGAAGGTCACTGATTCAAGTTCTGGCAAGTTGGCATATCTGTATGGAGTTTGCATGTTTTCCCCATGTTCACATGGGTTTCCTCCGCGTGCTCATGCGGTACAGGTGAAATGAAGAAACTAAATTGGCCGTAGTGTATGAGTGTGTGTGTGTGTGTGTGTGTGTGTGTGTGTGTGTAAATGTGAGTGTGTATGGGTGTAACGAATGAATGAATAATATTTATTAAGTCTTAATATATGAACTAATATAATTATTTAGGCTTTTGAATATTGGATTCTTGATTTCGTTTTTCTCCTACAACTTTTTAAAGTTTCAAAGTTTGAAATAGAAACTTTTCTTGACATTCTTAGGTTATAAATATGGTTATATTGTCTTGGTTTTGTCAATTAAAAACCTTGCAATAAACTGCCCGTACTTTGTCTATTTTATGAACTTTCATAATACATACATAAATATGCACATATATAATATACATAAATATGCACATACATGTTGAATAAATTATCTAAGCAACGCAATTTCAATGACATAATAATAATAATAATAACAATAATAATAATGATAATAATAATAATAAATCATTCATTTGCCTCAGTCCCTTATTTATCAGGGGTCACCACAGCAGAATGAACCACCAACTATTCCGGCACATGTCTTACACATCAGATGCCCTTCTAAAGGATTTTAATGAAATAAACCAATAAACAACAACAACAACAACAACAACAACAACAATAATAATAATAATAATAATAATAATAATAATAATAATTATTATTATTATTATTATTATTATTATTATTATTATTATCATAACTTGATTATTATTTTTTATTATTATTACTATTATAAACAAATAAAAGTATTATTTTTATTATTATCATTATTATTTAAAAAAAAAAAACATACAAAAGCCACACAAACACAAAAAAAAAAAAAAAGTTTATGAATTATATAACAATCAATTTTGATTTATTTTGAAGAAATTTATTCCGGTAAGTGTTTTATGCAGTGGATGCCCTTCCAGCCACAACCCAGTACTGGTAAAAAAAATAAATAAAAAATAAATAAATAAATAAATAAATAAATAAATAAATAAATAAAAATAATAATAATAATAATAATAATAATAATACTTATTATTATTAATATTATTATAAATACATTAAAATTAATTTATTTTCATTCAAAAAAATAAACACAAGTCACACTAAAAACAAATGTTTTTGAATTATATAACAATATAAAATTTTTTTGAAGTACTATTTTAAATAAATATTAAATATAAAGTAAATAAAAAAGCAAAACTCCATAATTGTACCATAATTTCCCTTTATTAAAAGTTATCAACACTTGCAAGTGAATTTGTCATAAATTGCACTGAAAGTAATTATTTAATTTGAACAAACCTCAAAGAACCGTAGCTAAATTTGGTTTATATCTCTGAATATACATCCTAAATCATGGTAAATACAGGAACTGACCCATTTGCGTTTAAAACCAGCAGATAATAAACTTGACTTTGCCAGCCAGCCTCATTTGAAAAAGCTGAAGATTTTCCAGTGTGCCAGAATTCCCAAATCTCCTGACAGAATTCCCCGGGCCGGATATGCCATGGTCCTTTCTTCCAAGCATCTGAAATGGCTGCAGGTCTAAGCTTTATACTTTCTGCCTGTCCACATGACAGCATCTCTCTAGACACACACACCTAAGAAAGAGCAAGAGGGACAGAAGGACGGATTCAGAAAACAGAGAGTGATTCTTCCCAAACAAATCCTCTTGGGACCGTAAGGCTGTCCCTGCCATCTGTGTGTGTGTGTCTGTCTGAGTATCTAGGCTATAATTATCAGCCAGGCAGGGAGTGCCCATACCATTGGCCAGTGTACCCAGGCGATGCCACCCTTATACTACACTCACATACAAAGCATTCAGCTCAGTGACTCCATTTGGCCCAGTGCCATCTTGCCTGAGACCAATGCACAATTGCACACACAGGGTGAAGGCCCTATAGACTAGAGCCAAGGCCACACACATACACAAAAACAGAGAGAGAACATGAGGCACTTTTATTCAGTTCCTCTTAAACAATTAAGGTTACAAAAGAGTGCTTTCACAATGATGGTATGGAAGAACCTTATTTGTTAGTCAAAAGAAGCCATATATATATATATATATATGATGTGAAAAAGATTCCTTAAGGAAGTATCAATGTCAAAAATAACCTTTATTTTTTATGGGATAGTTCTTTACTCACTGTTTACTCTCACTCTCACTTCTTTTTCTGTTGAATACAAAAGAAGAGGTTTTGAAGAATGATGGAGACCTATAGCCATATATGGAGACCATAGATAGAAAGACAAATGCTATGGAAGTCAGTGTGTGTTGTATGTACACTCACTGGCCACTTTATTAGGAACAACTGTCCAACTGCTCATTAATGCAAATTTTTAATCAGCCAATCACATGGCAGCAACTCAATGCATTTAGGCATGTTGAGGTAATCAAGACGATCTGCTGCAGCTCAAACCGATCATCGGAATGGGCAAGAAAGGTGATTTAAGTGATTTTGAACATGGGCGGGTCTATGTATTTCAGAAACTGCTGATCTACTGGGGTTTTCACGCACAACTATCTATAGGGTTTACAGAGAATGATCAGAAAAAGAGAAAATAACCAGCGAGCGGTAGTTCTGTGGGCGCAAATGCCTAGTTGATGCAAGAGATCAGAGAAGAATGGCCAGACTGATTAAAGCTAATAGAAAGGGAACAGTAACTCAAATAATCACTCATTACAACTGAGGCATGCAGAACAGCACCTCTGAATGCACAACACGTCAAACCTTGAGGCAGAGGGGCAACAGCAGCAGAAGATCACACTGGGTGCCACTCCTGTCAGCTTAGAACAAGAAACTGAGGCTACAATTCACACAAGCTCACCAAAATCGGACAATAGAAGCTTGTAGAGAAAAAAGTTGCCTGGTCTTATGAGTCTCGGTTTTTGCAGCAACATTCAAATCACTTTTATTGTCACATCAACAGCAGCAACAGTGTGCTATGATGAGTGAAAAGCTCCGATGGCAGGGTCAAAATTTGGCATCAACAAAATTAAAGCATGGATCCATCCTGCCTTGTATCAGCGGTTCAGGCTGCTGGTGGTGGTGTAATGGTGTGGGAGATATTTTCTTGGCACATATTGGGCCCATTACTAACAATTGAGCATTGTGTCAACACCACAGCCTGCCTGAATATTGTTGCAACCATGTTCGTCCCTTTATGACCACAGTGAACCCAACTTTTAATAGCTACTTCCAGAAGGATAATGCCCCTTGTCATAAAGCGTGAATCATCTCACACTGGTTTCTTGAACATGACAATGAGTACCGAAATGGCCTTCAGGGTCACCAGATCTCAATCCAATAGAGCACCTTTGGGACGTGGTGGAGCTATAGATGTGCTGCCGACAAAACTGTAGTAACTGCATGATGCTGTCATGTCAATGTCTCTGAGTAAAATTTCCAGTACCTTGTTTATCTATGTCACGAAGGATTAAGGCAGTTCTGAAGGCAAAAAAGAGGGTCCAACATGGTACTAGTAAAATGTACCTAATAAAGTGACCGGTGAGTGTATATCTTTAAAGTAATGTAACAATTCTAAATTTACAATTGTCACAACTTTAAAACAGTTGCTTTACAACTCTGTAGTTTTGCCCCTAATACAATTCCCTTGAAGGTAGTGTACTAGGTTGCCAAGGAAACGACATTAGCCCCTTTCACACAGTGATACTGGTAAATATCCGGAAAATTTCCGGAACGACTTTACCGGTATATTCAAAAAAGCGCTGTTCACACAGGCGAGGACGTTACGGAAATTTTCCGGAAAAGAGCATTCACACATACATTCCAAAATACCGGTAAATTCTGACATCATTCACCACAAATGAGCTTTAAACGGCTGCGCTTGTATTTGTAAACATTTGACTAAATTACAAACTCTTTTGATGATCAATATTGTAAACAACTTTCACTGGATCATATTCGCATTTCGAGATGTTCATAATATGTGCGTGTGCTGACGCTCACAGGCTGTTTCATGGGCACACGCAAAGCTTGAAGGTAAACAAACAACGGCTTATCATAAGCATCTTATCGATGATTATTTGCACAGTTGGCATTAAGAAGAACATATAAACGTTATCTGACTAACTTCTAGCAGCTAAATGTGTCTGGAAAAATATTCAAAGGCTTTTATTCTCACAAACCGCGCGGACGTAAATGCGTCTGACTGTTGTGATTGGCTAAAGCAGAAGTCTTATGTCAGCACGTTCTAGACGTGCACGAGCTTATTCCGGAAATCTTCCTTCCGCGTTCACACAGCGCAGCATTCCGGCAAATTGCCGGTAATGTTACAACTTCTCTTTCCGGAAAATAGCCAGAACGAATTTACCGGTATTTTCAAAAAGGACCTGTTCACACATACAACCTTTCCGGAAAATTGCCGGTAATTTTCCGGAAAGGTCTGTATGTGTGAAAGGGGCTATTGTCAATGGCAAGCATGCTTAAGAAGCATACAAAATATGAAAT
The DNA here is from genome assembly GCF_052040795.2 of Danio rerio. Taxonomy (NCBI): domain Eukaryota; kingdom Metazoa; phylum Chordata; class Actinopteri; order Cypriniformes; family Danionidae; genus Danio; species Danio rerio. Next base: position 14,651,488 of record NC_141021.1, read on the forward strand.
TATACAGTATGTTTCAAACACAAAGACAATTCAAGGTTAATATCACGTCTACACAGTTTTTTTTTCATATTATGCTAAACCTAAATTACTGTTTTATTTATGAAACATACAATTCTAACTATGTAATTAAATAATTAAATTAAAACAGCAAAACAACCAAAACATAATTTCCATTTAATTGATGGAATATAGCAGACAAATGAAAGCCACGAGTTTGACAAGTCTGTTCTAATATTTCAGAACCAGTAAATTAGGACAAGCGCAGATGAAGTTAGCAGCTCAGAGGGAAGAAGTAACAGAAGGAGAAGAGCAAGAAAGACAGAATCAGGGAAGAAGAAACCACATGCATGCACACACAGCGATGCGTGATTCTGCTTTTGCTGACGCATCAGTAACTCTCACCATGCCTCCTGGCACAGACACACCGAAAGACAAACATGCATGCTCACACACACACACAATACACACTTCCTCCTCTCCATTCAGAATCTAACACACAATCACTTACGCACACATTGCTTTGATTTAAATCAGCACAATGGTAGCAAAACCAATGAGCAATGATGCATATGTAAGCAAAGCAGAACACGAACTGGTGCTAATTTACCAACTGCAGGTGAAATCAACAAATGCACAGCAAAATGTATTTATTTATTGCATTTGTGATAACTCCTCTAGGGTTAAAAAGGTGAGTTTTACCATTTTGAATTCTTTCAGAGTCTGGCGGGAGCACTTTTGACTTAGCTTAGCATAAACCATTGAACTGAATTAGATCATTAGCTAAAACGTGACCGGAAACTATACTCTTATTCAGGCATACCAATCAAGAGACTCTGTTGCTGTACCATGGCTGCAGCAGGTGCAATAATATTATGAATTATTGATTGTTAGTTAGTTAGAAAGTTAGTTTCAAGTATAGTCCTAGCTAATGGTCTAACCCAGTTCAACGGTTTATGCCTTAAATGTAAAAGAAAGGTGATTTAAGTGACTATGAACGTGGCATGGTTGATGGTGTCAGACTGAGAATATCCAGTCAGTGGCTTTGTTGGTGCCAGAGGTCAGAGAAGAATGGCCAGACTGGTTCCGGCTGATAGAAAAGCAACAGTAACTCAAGTTACCACTCGTTACAACCAAGGTATGCAGAACAGCACCTCTAAATGCACAACATGTCCAACCTTGAGGCAGATGGGCTACAGCAGCAGAAGATCACAAAGGGTGCCACTCCTGTCAGCTAAGAACAGGAAACTGAGGCTACAATTGACCAGGCTCACCAAAATTGGACAATAGAAAATTGGAAAAACATTGCCTGATCCGATGAGTCTCATTTGGTGCGACATTTGGATGGTAGGGTCAGAGTAGGCGTCAACAACATGAAAGCGTTTAGCCATCCTTCCTTGTATCAACAGTTCAGGCAGATTTATTTTCTTGGCACACTTTGGTTCTATTACTACCAATTGAGCATTGTGTCAACGCCACAGCCTACCTGAGTATTGTTGCTGACCATGTCCATCCCTTTATGACCACATCTTCTGATGGCTACTTCCAGCAGGATAACGCACCATGTCATGAAGCTCAAATCATCTCAGAAGGTTACTTGAACATGACAATGAGTTCACTGTACTCAAATGGCCTCCACGGTCACCAGATCACAATCCAATAGAGCACCTTTGGGATGTGGTGGAATGGCAGATTCACATCATGGATGTGCAACCAACAAATCTGCAGCAACTGTGATGCTACCATTGCAATATGGACCAAAATCTCTAAGGAATATTGCCAAAACCTTATTGAATCTATGCCATGAAAAAGTAAGGCAGTTTGGAAGGCAAAATATATATATATATTTAAAAAAAAAAAAAAATTCAAGCATGTACACCATACCTGCCAACACCGTTTTTTTTTCCCGGGAGTCGCCCATATTTCAGACCCATCTCCTGTTTTGTCATCTCTACTGGAAAACTCCCGGAATGTCAACCACCTTCCCCGGCCCCCACTTATCAGTTTTTTCAGCCTCTGTAAAATACTGGGCTCCTTCCCCCACTAAACACCCCCCCCCCCCCCTACCCTCGGTCTCCCGAATTTTTTTGAGACAAATCTTGGCAGGTATGATGTATATCCATTTTACCTCACATGTTACTGTAGCACAATTTGTGCTGAATACAACAAAAAAAAACAACACATGTTAGCCAATAGTAATAATAAATAAATCACCTCACACCCCGGTGGGTTAACCAATAATTTTATTTTATTTGTTTATTTTTAAATTTTCTTAGTGTTTACTCAATACATGCGGATCTGAATTAAATTAATATTGTATGAATCAAGCCACCATTCGACACCAGCACATATTTAGTGACAAAAACAAACAGGATGCTATTGGACCTAAACCAACTGCAGCCAATCAGAAAAGAGAACAGCATGTTCATGTCACAGCGAGAGCCATCAAGGTCACATCTTTGAAGGGAATCCTAGGAGGAACGGAAAGATTTCGCAGGGATCCGTTTCCATGTGACACATCTGATGGTGGCAGGAGCAGCCAGAGGGAGCAGGTGGTCGAGACTAGCTGCTCATTTCACACACACAACAACACACACACGCTTCACGGAAATCAGTCGTAAGCGAGGTTGACAGCGCTTAGGCTGCAAGGCGCAATGGTCAGAATAGAACTGTCTATTCACATCCACAGACGTAACTTCAACAACTCCACCCCTCCCCAACCCTTTCGTCGTGTCGCCGTACCCCACACAGTTTCTATCATCACTTGTTTTTTTTTACTATTCGTCTTTCCACCATGGACTTTACCCCTCGCTCTCCCTCAGCCTGTGTTTTCCCCATGCTGACATAAAAAGGTAGTAAACAATTTCATGCAAATCAAAAAGCAACAAAGGAGGATTTTGCTTTTAAGCAAAAGAGAGCCATTCAGCAGGGAAAAGGCTGTTTTAGCAGCTACCTCTCTCTCTCTTTCTCTCTCTCGTGCTTTCTCTCCCTTTGAATGATTCCCTGTGGGGTTGATTCTCTTCAAAGGCATCATTTTGTTCTCCATTCAATAATTCATTACCAAGCAATTCTTCTTTTCCTTTCATGCGGTATCTCTCAAAGCACTTGATTGGGTCACACACATCAGGTTCATTTTTTCCCCACATGGAGGCACGTACATTACCAATCAAATGGCTTTTCAGAGACGGAAAAGGAGAATGATTTTGATAAAACTCAAATCATCATTTGCTCTTTCATATTATTAAAGCATATGTTTCTCTAAATTGAATTTCAGAGGATATCGGATGTAGGTATTGTGGATTGATGAGGGAAGTGCGATTCGGATCAGTGTAATTTACCGTAATATCAGCAAAAAGTCATTTAACTGTGAGACAGAACGGACAAGTTCAGAGTTTCTAATGCATTTCTAATGAGAGAGTAAAACCTGGATGTTAAAATATTAGCGCTATATATCTTTGGTGTTGAAGGAAAACTGGGATCTGCATCTGAAAATGGCTGCAAAGAGACAGCCAAAAGAGACCTTAGCCACTTACGAGCTTACATCATTTCCAAAAGCCGGTTGGTTAATGAAAAAAAAAAAAAAAACATGTTTCCACACTGTAAAAAATAAAATCATTTTACATATTTTGTCATTCTTGTTTTAATTTTTTTCCATTTATTTTTGCTTTTGAATTGCATTATGGGACCTTGATCTTTAAGGTCATCTTGTAACCTTGAACAGTTTGAAACAGAGACTTTAACATTTTGAATAGTTTAAAGAGATATATAGTCTGTTGTTACTGTATATTACGAAACAAAAAATATTGTAATAAACGGCGAGAACATTTTCTGTTATTTTACAGACCTTCTCTATGTTATTTAAATTACATGATTTTATTTCAAACTACTCAAATGTGAATAAAATGTAAATAAAAGGCACCTTGTTAAACAATAGAGTTGTATTTTCAAAATTAAAAGTCGACAGAGCAGAGATCAAGGTCACATAATGCAATTTACAACCGTAAATAAACGAAAAACTCTTGTGAATTATAAAATACAGAAAACGTTAATTAACAGATTTTTTTACAATGCAGAACCTTCTCATTTACTGGTTGAATGAAGTTCCCAAATCCATCTATAATGCTGAATTCCTAATAATATGAAAACAGAAAAAATGATTCAATACAGCTTTGAAAAGGTTTAATATTTTTAATACCCATCTTTCTCCCCATACACTCAATTTTTTTCAATGCAATAGGCACGCAAAAGCATATATGGACTCCAAATGCTGTGTTATGTTAATTCAGATAAAAGTGTCTGTTTTAATAAAAAAAACAAATACCCTTAAAAAGCAGCAGAGAAATTCACATACTAAACTTCCAAAAAAATAAAATGGTTTTTGGAGTCAAAATGTTGAATGTTTGGAAGTCCTTAGAGGGCATGTGATTTATTTTCTTTTCTGATTAGTCCCTTTATTAATCAGGGGTCGCCACAGAGGAATGAACCGCCAACTTATCCAGCAAATGTTTTACACAGTGGATAGAGGGCATGTGCTATTATATATTTCTTTCTGGTTTCCTTATGATCATGACTAAATTGTGATCTCGACATATCAAAAGTTGTTTTCTCATGATCATGACTTTAGTTTCTCATCATCTTGACACTATTTTCGAGTTTACGACCTATTTTTTTCTGTGTATATACCAAGAGGATGTCCTAGACATGCTGACATACGACGGCTGAGAGAATTAAATTAAGAAAAGATCTTCATCCGTTTGACAGCACACATGCTTCAAATCCTCACAACACAAACACATAAAAAATATGTTGCATTTTCCCACAACGCAAACAAATTATGAAACATGCTGCATTTTCTCACAATGCAAACACTTTACAAAAACGTGCTGCATTTTCTCACAACACAAAAAGAATGGAACACAATGGAAAAGTTTCAAATGGACCCAAAAACATTACGAACTGTGCTGTGACTACTGCTTAGTGAAAATGGTGGTGACCTTTAAAAGGTAAGCTTTTTGTTTGTTTTAATATCCTGCTTACCTTTTAGTATTCATTATCCTAAATAACCCTAAACTAAACAGCCGGGTCCATCACATTTTTGGGTCTTCTTGAAACATTTTGGTTTTGTTGTGAGAAAATGCAACACATTTTCAAAAAAGTTTGCATTGTGTTTGCAGGCTCTTCCTCATTCCTCAATCTATTTCGTACATGCAACCTAATCGCGCAATATGCTCTAATATAATAACAGATGAGGTAATATCATTGACAATAATGATATATAATCATATACACTACATGAATATAAACATGAATGCACATTAATCGTTGCGCTCGTGACTGTTCTGCACTTAATGTGTGCTGCATTATGTGTCTGCGGTTCGCTGGGTCGGTGCAGACTCAACTGCTGCTCTAGGCAACACACTTTTTGTGTTGCTTTTTCATCATACACAATCATTCATTTACATGTGGAAGATTCTGTTTTAAAGGTCAGAGTGTTCATATGAATGCTTTCGGTGGCCCGGTTATAGGCTGGGTAGGTATAAAAATATAATAATTAATACATAAATCAAAGCAAAAAGGGGCTCAGTGGTTAGCACTGTCAGCTCACAGCAAGAAAGTAACTGGTTCAAGTCGCAACTTGGACAGTTGGCGTTTCTGCGTTTGCAGGTTCTTCCCATGTTCGATGGCTTTCCTCCGGGTGATCCGGTTTCCCCCACAGTCCAAATGACATGCACTATAAGTGAATTGGGTATGGGTATTTTCCAGCACTGGGTTGTGGCTGGAAGAGCATTCACTTTGTAAAACATATGCTGGAATAGTTAGCGATTTATTCTGCTGCTATTCTGGCAACAACTGACAAATAAGGGACTAAGCCAAAGGAAAATTAATACATGAATAAAAGTTGAAAAAAATTGTAACAACAAGAAAACAATATTTGATAAGTCATGATCACAAGAAAACAACGTATTGTTATTTCAAGATCACAAGAAAAGAAGAGAGAGAATATTTGCATCCATGAATCTTGGACTTCCTTATGAATGCCTTCAATAAGAAAGCTAACAATTCATAATCCTATTAGATATTCCTGTACATGTTCCCACCAATTCCCCAACACACCAGAATGTTACAATTTTGCAAGGATGTTCACGAAACATTGAACTGAAGAAGTGTATATATTTTCAAAATACTACAGTTAGGTTGCTGTGACGCAGTGGCGCAATAGGTAGTGCTGTCGCCTCACAGCAAGAAGGTCACTGGTTCAAGCCTTTGCTGGGTCAGTTGGCATTTCTCCCCGCGTTCGCGTGGGTTTCCTCTGGGTGCTCCGGTTTCCCCCACAAGTCCAAAGACATGTGGTATGGTAAATTGGGTAAGTGGTATGGTAAATTGGGTAAGCTAAATTGTCCATAGTGTATGTGTGTGAATGAGATTGTTTGGGTGTTTCCCAGTGATGGGTTGCAGCTGGAAGGGCATCTGTTGCGTAAAAATGTGCTGGATGAGTTGGCAGTTCATTCCGCTGTGGCAACCCCAGATAAATAAAGGAAATAAGCCAAAAAGAAAATGAATGAATGAATGAATGAATGAATGAATGAATAGGTTAATTGGTCACTTGTTTAAATATGATCATTTTCTATAAGCAAAAAAATAAATAAATAAAAATAAATAAATAAATAAAAACAATTCAGAGGGTGTGAATATTATTTTCATTTTGCTGATTTTTTTTGTCTTCTTAGTGTCACATTAAACAATGCTTTCGCTTTTTTTCATAGTTTCTTCACAGAACATACATTAAATGTTTTGTCACATCTAAAACAAACGTTCACCTCCTGTGATCATCTGAGCGTTGGTGGCATAAAAAAAAAAAAGATACTATGTGGTTAAAAAAACACTTTCATGCATATAAATGACAAGCGCTCTCACTGGGTCAGCGGAAGCATGAACGGAGATTAGAATTTTGCAGTTTGATTACATCACGCACTGAACTTTCAAATCACTGCGGTTTGATCAGACGCCTCGGGGACCAGACTAGAATGATCACACCAGTTTGATCATCCACGTCAAAGGGGTTAAATCTCTCTCCTGATCTCGCTTTCCACATCTTGTTCTCTCTTGAGCATCTGAAAATGTTGAATTTGACGGATTTCAAGGTTGCTGGCTGGGGTGTTGCTGGGGGAAACACAAACTCTGTGATGTCATCAGCTGCAGCCAATGAGAGCGAGATATATCATTACAGCAAAGCTGGTCTGGCCTTATATGTATACCAAAACAACAATTATGAGGACCCGCAAATGACAATCATAATTCAATTTCTGTACACATTCCCACCAATTCCATACAACATCAATACGTACAATCTTAATTTCCAGAATATTGTAAAACTTGGAAAAAAACTAAACAAAAATAAATAAATAATAAATATATATTTTTTACAGTTCTTGAGTCTGATTGGCTGATAGCCGTGAGACGTTAAAGCAATCTCAGTACCAGTACAGCCTCTTCACCCTTGTGTATTACTCTGCCCACACTAGGACTAAAGAGGGACAACAACTCACAGTTTGACAAATGTTGCAGCTGTTGAACAAGATAATGTACTTTTGAGGCTTTTTTAAGGTAAGATTTTTTTTGTCTTCTTAGTGTCACATTAAAAATTGCTTTCGCTTTTTTTATTTTTATTTTTTTTTAGCTTTTTTATTTTATATCAATATTAAAATATATATGCTATTTATTTATAAAGATAGTGCCTATTTTAAATATTTATAATTGAGAAGATTCAGCTTGTCGGCGGCCATCAGCCTGTTATACTGAGTAGAGCAAAAACCGTTGATGTTCCACCACAAGATAGCGATAGAGACCGCATAATAAGTCCTTAATGGAAAAAACCCAAAGCTTAAATTTCAAAACCACAGCTGTTCAAATCAATATAACACGTAAGTGACACTCTGAGTGGATCTCTCTTTTTTTATATGTTGTAGTGCTGTATTTATACCATAGTAATCTGGTAGTGTTTGCTTTGCTTTGGCTCTTTTGGGGTTAAAAATACTGGGAAATCTCTGTAGACTAATGGCATTTCTGCTGTTCTGACCGTCCGCTGCAGATGTGAATCAATAGCGGAAGAAAGTAGTTCCTCATACAAAAGGATTTTTGAGACTCTCCCTGTTTGGTTTTCTTTTTTATATAGGTGATTATGCCATTAAACTGTTGTATAAACGCAATATCACACGAGTAGCAGTACGATTTAGCTGTTTATCGCCAATGGTCGACCTGCAGCCTTGTGCCTCCCACCAGTGCCGATATACAGCCATATCCCACTGCTACTGGTGTGATACTGCTCATTTATCTATCTATCTATCTATCTATCTATCTATCTATCTATCTGTCTGTCTGTCTGTCTGTCTGTCTGTCTGTCTGTCTGTCTGTCTGTCTGTCTGTCTGTCTGTCTGTCTGTCTGTCTGTCTGTCTGTCTGTCTGTCTGTCTGTCTGTCTGTCTATCTATCTATCTATCTATCTATCTATCTATCTATCTACCTACCTACCTACCTACCTACCTACCTACCTACCTACCTACCTACCTACCTACCTACATACATATATATATACATATATATATATATATATATATATATTACAGGTGGGCATAGATTAATTTTCTTTAATCTAGATTAGTCTTGAATTTATAAGCTAAAATGGTTCATTTGATTTCTGCCGAAGGCATTCAGAATATGATGTGTGCTACCCAAATAATAAGTCTTTGAGAACGGGTTTCTAAAGCCTGGTTTTCCCATCTCCTGTTTCCAAAATGCATCACAAACTGCTTGTTCTACTATGATAATTGGTGAAAATAAATTATGTTCAATAAGATGTACTTGTGTTTACTAACTGTTTATTCAGATAAACATGAATGTGAACTGTAGGCCTACATAAGCTCCAAACTGTGATTTTTGATCACCGTAATCCGACTAAAGTCATAACTGAACTAAACAGAAATTGAACTAAGTCATGTAGGACTTTTCACCATATTTTCCGACAAGATCAACACATGTGGCTGTCGATAAAGGACCACACACACATCGCGAAACGCAGACGTTTTTTTCCATGCCATTTCCATTTGGCGTGCGTCATTAAATATCACAACATTCTCACCAGTCCTTACTACTTATTTGTGTCTAATACCCCAGTTTGTCACGGGGCATGAATGAAATGTTCAAGAGTTAAAGTGAAACTGCAGACTTGCAGTTAAAGTCAGGCATCCTGCTGATTTGATTCAGAAGGGCACTTTTTTTGGCAGATGGCTCATCGGTCAGGTATACATCCATGCTAAAATATCAAGGTGAAAGTCATCATAGCTTGCATAGAATAGACCCAGTTCCAAACCCAACTTTAAGAATAGATTGACAGCGATATTTTTTTATTGCGTGATAAAAGTCTCGAGTTAACGCCAATAACGACTCACCACTAATATATATATATATATATATATATATATATATATATATATATATATATATATATATATATATATATATATATATATATATATATATATATATATAATTTTTTTTTTCAAGTGTTACAAAATTCTGAAGGTTATAGTATAGAAAGTTCTATATTCTAATATAATAATAAGTAATATTCTGATTGATAAATTTAAATGTGATATGTCAAATATTATATTTAATAATATTTTTTGTATTTATTAACATAAAAAAAAACATCCATAAACTGACGCTAAAGCTAAAATCACCCACTTTTTCAGTTGATTGCCATTTTTACACCCAATTCAGAGTGTAAATGTTTTTATTGTGGTATTTTTTCTTGGTCCGATTTTTTGTTGCATTAAATAATGCTGTGCATATTATTATATTGTATATGATTATTATATTATTATATAACACATAATAATAATAATAATAATAATAATAATAATAACAATTATAATTATTATTATTATTATTATTTTTATTATTATTATTATTATTAGTTACTCTCTCTTGAGCATCTGAAAGTGTTGAACCAGATTTCAAGCTTGCTGGCTGGGGTGTTGCTAGGGGAAACACAAACTCTGCGACATCATCGGCTGCAGCCAATAGGAGCGAAATCTATCAGCACAGTCAAGCTGGGTCTGGCCATATATATATATATATATATTAGCTTGTTCTCTCTAAATCACCAATTATGTGAATAGGCCCATTTTTGCATGCAACACATGGTGCTGCCTTATTTGTTATGTGTCAGATTAAATTGCTTTTTGCTGTTCTCCCATCTTAATGGAAATGCCAGGGTCGCCTGAGAGAGAAAGAGAGAGGGGACGGGAAAAGGAAAGAGAGGAAAGCAGAGAGGAAAGAAAAAAAAATCTCAAGAACACCCAAACGAAACAGTCATGGTCAGTCGAGTGTGAAAATACCAAATTGACTATTTGACTTTATTTCAACTGTTTTTGCTCTCACACAGCCTCGTGTGTGTGTGTGTGTGTGTGTGTGTGTGTGTGTGTGTGTGTGTGTGTGTGTGTGTGTGTGAGAAGTTGTGAGGGTTCGCTTGAGACAAACAGAGAGAAACATCGAAAAGCACTTCGCATTCACCTACAAACCAGAGGTCTTGGTATTCAGTGAGTCCCTGCTGTGAGCAGTTTTCCAGCGTGACTGTCCTTAGATCCCCGCTGATGTATGACTGACCTCAGACATGAAATATTGGTATTGATCTGGCCAGTTCTGATATGTGCGCGAGTGACTGGGAGTTGTAAATGTGCAACGTCAACACATTTTTCCAGCAGATCTCATTATTTAGGAGCTGTGGACGCTATCAGCTGTCAATCAGTTCAGGATACCTGTCCCTCTGTTGGCTGAATGATGTCACTTCCTTCACACAGGTCAGTATATATATATGCACAGAAATACTTGTTTGTTGTGCAATATGACGAAATGGATAAAATAAAAAGTCTGTCGGTTGTTATGCTGTGTTGCTTGTTTCATAGTGTCACGAAATACATTGTTTACTGTAATACATTTCATAATTTATACAGTATGAGTGTGATATTACATGAGGATGAAGAGAGAATCTTGCATATCAGTATAATGAGAAAGTTTCAATCTTGAAAGTATAAATGTTTACATTATATTTATAGGTATTTTTTTATTTTTATGATGGGGCTGACATCTTTAGTTTTTGAAAAGTGTTTCATATTATATTGAAATTTATTTTTCTAAAATTTTACTCATCACAGTGTAACAGTATATTTTATAACCAACAAAGGCTCATTCTGAAAACATATCCCCAGCTTGCCGCGTCCGTTGGAAGACTTGAGACACACAGAGGAGTTGACCGCAATGACAGGGTTCAAGTCCGATGAAGAACAGTTCCAGAAAGACAAAAGAAAAAATTGTAGCAAGTAAATTACAAAGAGAAAAGGTGGTAAAATCTGAAAATGTGGTAAAAAAAAATCAGGCTTGTCTTTTTCTGGATTTTTTTAAAAACACGGTCAGTCGGGTTTAGGGAAGTGGGTGTGCGGGTCAATCAATGCTTTTGAAAACACTATTGGTTGGGTTTAGGGAAGGAGGAGGCTGGGTCAGTCAATTACTTAGTCAGCAGGTGGTGGGGGGAGGGGTATTTTGCAAAGTTTCAGTTCATTTCAGTGAGGCGTTTCTGAAAACTGTTTTCGGAGAGACAGAAGAGAGAAGGCACATACTGTTTATTTTGTATATTTGAGTATTCTTAGCATCTTTTGCACTGATAAGACCTGGCAACCTCAGAGGTTTAATCTTTTAATTTTCATAAAACAAGAATTAATTTCCATAAAACAAGTTTTTTTTTTTTGACTAATTTCTTTGGTTAAATTATGTTTTTAACCACTCAAAGCAAAATTAGATTTTCAAAAAATGCTAATGTCTATGGTCTCCAAGGTGGTTACACTGCTAGTTATAAGACTAACTGTATTATTAATTCTTAATAATGTTAAGTTAATAACTATAGTTTAGGGACAACACTTGTTGAACCTAATTTCTAGTAGACAGGACAAATAATGTGTAATATCTCAAAGCAATGGCTGTTTTTTTTCCTTTATATGTGAAATGTGACTTTGTACGTAACTCCATCACAAAAAAAAAAAAAAAAAAAGATGAAATAAATGGTTTCAGTTTAACCCTTTAACTGCCCCACCAATTATAAATAAAAAAAAATGGATTGCAAAAAAACGGATTGGAAAAAATAGATTTCTTAACTCCTAATGTCACCAGTGAACACACTCAATGCATTTTTTTCAACACATCCCATAATTTCTAAAATATTAGCCTCTACCAAATGGTTAAGTCAGTTTATGGTAAAAGTACCGGGATTAATATACTATGAAAATCAGAAAATATGTAATTGTAAGACCATTGATATTTTTAAATACTAAATCATCTTTATTTTTTGAAGTATGCCGTTGAGATTAATAAAATACTTTAGATTTTCTTTTAACAAGTTTTTTATTTTTTTTTATTTTACAAAAACACCAAAGTCAAGTGTAGTAGTGCAATAGGATTTAGCTTGTTTGATTATTTTGTAAACCAACAATGCTGTGTGTGCAAACCATTGTTCTAAACAGTCATCCTTTAAATAACAGTCTATATTTAAAACAGTCAAAATATAGTTAATCCTTTGGCAGTGCAGAACAGTTTATAATATAAGATAATAGCTTTAATAACTTTTTTAATAACTGATTTATTTTATCTTTGCCATGATGGCCGCAAATAATATTTGACTAGATGTTTTTCAAGATACTAGTATTCAGCTTAAAGTGACATGTAAAGGCTAATACGGTAATTAGGCTAGTTAGGCTAATAAGGCAAGTTATTGTAACGATATGTATTGTGACGATTTGTTTAAATAAAAAAAAAAAAATAATAATAATAATTTGTCTAAGTCTAAAAAATAATATTGCTAAAGGGGCTTATAATATTGACCTACATAAAATAATAATAATAATAATAATAATTAAACATTGTCCATAAAAAAAATATTAAAGGAAATATTTTGAACATTCCCTTGCTCTGTTAAACATACTGTAGTTTGGGAAATATTTGAAAAAACGAAAACTAAATTCACAGAACGACAAATAATTTTGACTTCAACTGTATCTTACACCAGAGGCAAAAAACAGGCGTCTATATTGTGAGTGTGTTTGTTTCTAAAACAGTTTCTAAAATAGCTTAGGGCCTGCGCACCTGTGTTTCCCCTGTTGTTTAGCATCCACAAGAGTTCTAAATTAGAGCAACGTCTCAGGTCAGAATTCTCCTGTGTTCCAGTTTCCTCAGAGAAACTGTTATGTGCTGTAATCAGGGCCATTCCGGCTCAAACAGGCTCAAACAGGAGGCAGACATCACAGTAACACACAACCCTGATGATACCTAAGCCTTTCATCAGTAGCATGGCAACTAGCAGCCTGCAACAACCCCCAAATATCGTAACACCTCACTGCCTGAGATTTGGGGATGTGCTGTAGTGAACGTCTGCCTTTTTGATACAGAAACAGCGATGAAATTTGTGCATATCTTGCATGTAGGTCATATATTTGTGACATGAGATTTCCATGTATGGCAGGGTGGCACAGAGGGTAGGGCAAGGAAAAAAAAAATCACAGACTGATGTGATGCCTTTGCTATGTTTGCTGCCGCTTTTATCCTCTCTTTCAACTGGCTTCTATTTCTGAGATGTCTGTCACATTAGCTAAACACTCACTCTCACACACACACACACACACACACACAGACACACACACACACACACACACACACACACACACACACATACAGAGAGAGGGAGAGAGAGAGAAATGATGATAATAATAATAAAAAAAGCTATTTTTCATAAATTCAATCCAGCCGATGAGGTAGCTGTATTTATGTGATTTCTAATTGGTCCAAGATGGATGATAATAGTCCATATATATATATATATATATATATATATATATATATATATATATATATATATATATATATGTATCCATTTTCAACCATTGCAGCTGAGTTTGTTGCTCAGAGTGTAGACGGAGGATGATGCCAGAAATGCCAAGGTCATGGGTTCAATTTGCAGCAAATGAACTGGTGTAAGTGTATACTGTGTCATGAATGCAAACATGAAAGTGTCTGGCGAATCCATAAATATAAATGTAGATGAATTGTAGCCTACCTTAAATCAAAGTTGAACTAGCATAAACAGAAAGAGGCTGCGTGGTGGTGCAGTGGGTAGCACGATCACCTCACAGCAGGAAGGTCGCTGGGAGGTGGAATTCCGGGAGTTTTCCGAGAGACAGAACAATACAGGAGAAGGGCGAGAGATGGGTCTCAAATACGGGAGACTCCTGGGAGTGTTGGCAGGTATGCTGTAGTGTATGTGTGTGAATGAGTGTGTATGAATGTTTTTCAGTAATGGTTTGCTGCTGGAAGGGCATCTGATGCATGGAACATGTGCTGGATAAGTTGGCAGTTCAGTCTGCTGTGTTGACCCTGGATTAATAAAGAGACTTAGCCAAAAAGAAAATAAATGATGAATTTCAATGCTGTGTTTCACAAAAATGGAAACAACAACAAACAAACAAATACAAACAAACACAAATAACAAAAACAGACCAAACAGTCGCATAACCATTTTATACTATACAATTAAGAAATGTTTTCAACGTTAAAATGTTATGTATAAAAAAATGTTTTAACAAATGTTTTGTTTATAATAATAAACAACTTACCGTAACCTGTATTACAGTAAGAGAAGCCCTAGCACATGTTCTGAATGAGTTAATGTACTTATAGGTCTTGCAGATTTTTCCCATTGTGTAAAAAAAGTGATCATACTGCATGTAAAAGGCTACAGCCCAGCTGCTAAGCATTGAAAATGGACTACTTTAGAAAAAAAATCTCTTATTTTGGTCAAAAATAAAATATTTTTGAAAAACAAAAAACAAAATAAAATACCTGAATTTAAGTGGTCATAAAACATGAACACAAGGGTATACAGTGGTGTAAAATACTTTCATTGTTTAAAAGTAAAGGCTTGGTTCTTTATTTTGATATATAATATGCTCATATATTCTTGGCAGAAAATATTCTGAGGATGGAATCATCTGAGGTGGCTTGCATCTCTTAAAACTAATGCTGACAGGGAAAGAATAAAAAAAGTATATATATACATATATATATATACATATATATATATATATATATATATATATATATATATATATATATATATATATATATATATATATATATATATATATATATATATATATTCTAACCCCAAACTTTTAAACTGTATAGCAGTAGTATTCTGTAAATTACATTTCACAGGAAACAAAATCTTCAGGTAGCACATTGTTTCAATTGGCTCCACTCTGACTGATCAAAGGAGAAGGAGATTATATGAATTTGTGGCAAAATGTTCCTGAAATATCAAAACAGGCCCTTTACCTTTATGGATTTAGGAACTTAACATCAAACACTTGATTGGCATTATAGCAAGTCAAATGATGAGATGAACAAATCCACTAATAAGCCATCCCATTTGGTCTTCTGGTCGTGTTTTTACAAGGTAAACTATATTTCAGGATCCAGGATCCAAAAAAAGCAAACTTCAACACACCTAAGGGGCATTCAAAGTAACAAGCCTTAAATTGATATTTCATTTGATTCGTAAAGCCTCTGATGACTGCATATTTTCTTATTCATCAGATGTAGGCGGGGTGGGGTGAAGCCATGCTCTTTTCATTTTTATCTTCTGTCTCACTCCTTCGCTTTTAATGAACATTACTCTCCTAGACCATGCGTGACTCTCTCTCTCTCTCTTTCTCTCTCACTCTCATGCTCCGAATTCATCACGTCTCTCATTAATCTCCTGGCAAAGGAGCACAAAATGAAAACACACATAAAAACACACACTTTCTGGAGAAGGAGATGGTTTAAGAGTGTTTAAATTAGCATAAAACACTCCATCATGCTGGGTTGGCTGGTCGCAGAACGACAGACATGCCTTTAAAATGGGTAACAAAATGTAATTAGCATGCTAAAACAGCTCAGTCAGAATGAAGCCCAAGGTTTGTGTTGACCTCTACCCTTATATATATACTAATGCATGTTTCATTCAAACCAGATGTTTAGCAAATTTACTAATTTGTCATTTAGCTGATACCTTTAGTTTGTCGCACACAGAAAAGACCCTGAGGTGAAATTTGACGGTACTTTAAGTGTCTTATTTGACATTCTCAGTAACGATGGTTTATGGATACTAAGCTCTTCAAGGTCTAAACCTGCAACTGACTCAGATCCTTAAAGGTTCACAGAGTAATTATACATGCCTTGTGTGTGCCAGATGAATTAAGACCCCAGAATGAATTATTCGACAAGTATAAACTATTAACGAACATATCTAAAATTATAGCAGCAAGTGGCAATTAGGGGGTAACAGAGGTAAAATGAGGAGTTTAACATGGCACCAGATCAAACCAACTATTTAACCAACATAGGCTCTTTCTGAAAATGTCCCCCATGTACATTATTGGAGATAGTGAATTACATAGCCAGAAGTACGTATGGCTGCATTTCATCTACAACGAATTCTACAAGGTGGTATGACGTTGCTCCTTTTCACTCTTACCGGCTGACTGCTTACTTCCATATGGATGGCTTTACCGCTATTACCAATTTGTCCAGTGGCTCGTCATTTATGTAGGTGGATTTGAGACAGAGAGGAGTTGACTATGATAACAGATTAATCAGTCAGTGCTTTTGAAAACACTATTGGTTGGGTTTAGGGAAGGAGGAGGGTGGGTCAGTCAATCAGTGAGTCAGTAAGTCAGTCAGTCATTCATTCATTCAGTTGACAGCAATCTCTGGTAGATTTATGCGAGAACAACAGTCGTGAATGACACTCGCGAGAGAAATTTGAGATTTCAAAAAGCATACACATCAGCCACTAGCAGATTCGCGAAAACAAAAACTGCATAAAAAACATAGCTCCTGGGTTGTATTTGGCTCTCTCCAGAAATGTATACAGGGGTGCATAATCAGAATGAGCCTGTGTTGTAAATGTGACAGCACCACCTATAGTTAAAATGATCAGACTGATTAAACAAATACAAAAAAGTAAATAAATAAATAATATCAAGGTCATTAGTAATCTCCACCAACTAAATAGAACTTGATATTTAACTACAGTCAAAGCAACTTCATATATAACATAAATATACATATATACTTGAAGTTATATGGAAACTATAAATGGAAAAGAGTTATATCTAAAATTGAATTTTTCATTAACCTGACATTTCCAGATTAATGCCACATCTGTTGTTCTGTCTGAATATAGCAACATGACTGTCAGTGCAACAGATACAGATAATTTATTTGCTGTATGCCTTCTGCGATACCTGTAAGCCACATTATATGGTATCATATATTACAATACACCTGTGAATTGAATTTCAATCAGTCATTTAGGAGACACGCGGCTTTTTAAGTGGGATACAATTACCTTTAACCACCAGACTATACAACCTCCATAATGAGCAAGTATGCAAGGTTGCAATTTTTATCAACACAGCCATGAATCTCCACCAATAAAAGTCTAAAAACTGACCGAAACAGATAGAGATCAGTGAATTTACTATACGGCGATGTGATAAAAGAAGGTGTGGCCAAGATTGAATACTTTGATGGCTTTTTACATGAAGAACACTGGTGTTTCTTGAATGTCGGATTTCACTTTCATGCAGATCCGTAAAGGAAATCACTTGAGATTGAAGCAGATGGTGAGTCTTTTCTCCCATGCAAACATCAGCACATCCTTCGAGACGACTGGCTATGCAAATACCCATGTAGATTTATGACCAAACGCATCAGTTACAAACGGAATACTGTGCCTGCAGGCATTTCATATCCAGAATCCCTGATCAAGTCAGTTAGAAGCAAGTTAAACTGGCATTTTGGCCTCATGAGACCTGCACATGAGAGGGTCGAGCTTTCTTCCACTGATTTCAATGGAAAATAAAGTCTGTACACATTTGTGGTCTAGAACCAGGGTACAGATAAACACAGACGGCCTCTCAGCAATGACCCGTGAGTCAGCCGTACATGTGCGATGCATCAGACTGCTCAGAGACAGGACAAATGAAGGACTAGGATGCAAGCATTGGTCAGCATCAGCCACTTGTGCGTTTGAGTGTCACACGGGGTCTTCATCACTCATTAACATCACTCTTACTGTCTCCAAGGAAGATGACATCAGATCTCCACCGCAGGCCCTAGCTGAGGAAAAAAGTTATTGCTCAGATGTTGCACTTTCGGAACTCCAAAAAGACTTTGGAAGTATGAACCTGATCTCAGACATTTATTCTACAATTAAAGTATGAAGTAAAAAAACTGATTTGGTTTTTAGACTGCTTGATTAATGAATTATTTGTCACAATTCATTTGGTCACATTTTTCAATAATTATTCATTAGTTAATGTATTTTCTAAAATGAACAAATGAACTAATAACGAACTATACTAGTTCAACATTTACTAATGTATTAGTAAAATCAATATTCATGCTTGTTAAAATGAGTTTATGTATATCAAGTTAACATGAACTAACAAGGAACAACTGTATTTTTATTAACTAACACAAATACTGTAATAAATGCATTGCTCATTTTTTGTTCATGTTAGTAAATGCATTAAGTAACAATAATTAATACAACCTTATTGTAAAATGTTACCCTTTATTTTGTTACAAATCTCGCTAATAACAAACCATTAACTAATACTTTTACCTAAATAATCTACTTTGACATTTTGACATTTAGAAAGGCAAAAGTTGGGGTTAGGTACCGGGTAGGATTAGGAATGTAGAACAAGATCATACTTTATAGGTAGACTAATAAACATGCACTTATTAATGGGTAGGTAATTAGCCAGTATAACAGTGGGAATTGTTACTTAAACTAAAGTGTTACCAAATCACTTAGTCATTGCACATTGATTGGCTGATTGATTTATCATTGGCAAACTGACTGACTGACAGTTTGATTGATTGATTGATTGATTGATTGATTGATTGATTGATTGATTGATTGATTGATTGATTGATTGATTGATTGATTGATTGAGATGATTTTTTGTTAGGTGAAAGCAACAACAACAATAAAAAAAATCTAGATTATGCCGTTTAAAAAAAAAAAGATTCATCTTCCACATAAAACAAACTTAAAATTATCTTCTTTTTTCTTGGCCACTATGTATTTTCCTCAAAAATAATAACATAATTTGAAACCACCATATAATCCAAGATCCATCTATATATTTACTCCATTTCGTTCAGTTTTTTCTACTTTCAGGGTAAAACAGTAAAAAGATGATAGTTAAATCAATAAACAATCTAAACAAGGGCCACTTGATATGGCTACTCAAGTAAACCAAGTAATCAGTAAACTAACTAACTAACTAACTAACTAACTAACTAACTAACTAACTAACTAACTAACTAACTAACTAACCAAACAACCAACCCAATCAAACCAGCCAACCAACCAACCAACCAACCTACCGACCGACCAACCAAAACAACCATCCAACCAACCAACCAACCAACCAACCTACCGACCGACCAACCAAAACAACCATCCAACCAACCAACCAACCAACCAACCAACCAACCAACCAACCAACCAACCAACCAACCAACCAACCAACCAACCAACCAAACCAACCATCCAACCAACCAACCAACCAACCAACCAACCCAATCCAACCTAACCCAACACAACTCAACCCAACCGACCAAACCAACCGATCAAACCAACCAACCAATCAGCCAACCAACCAACCCAACCCCCCAATCAAACCAACCATCCATCCAACCAACCCAACCTACCCTAACCTAACCTGACCTAACTCAACCAATCACCAAACCAACCAACAAACAAATAAACCAGATGTCTTAAATTCTTCTTGACCCACTTCCCACTCAACTTTTATGCACTTAAACTTTAACATTTAAACGAATAACAGGGCACTTGTTGTGTAGATACATACTTTGTTATAAAATCAATATTTCTGATGCAAGTACAAAATACATAACATAAAGTGCAACCATTCTTCCTTTAATTAGCACATCATGTTGTAAACATATCACATATGATTAGAGTTGTTAATTTCCAACACGATGCTCAGAGACATAACACATGACCTTCTCTAACGCCCACATCCATACAACAGACATTATGATCTTAAAACAATGACAGAAATCTCAATTCTATCTGAAAAGAAAGATCAGTCAAAATCTTAGTAAGTGATGCTGCTGAGAAAAACTAAGATTACCAGTGTTTCTATCTCAGGACAACAACAAACAATGTAGACAAACATTTACTCTGCATACATTCTAATAACAGTTTATAAAACAATTGCAATGTTATAGGGATTTAATCTGAGTTAATTACTTAATTAGACACTTAATTAGTTAAATAAGCAAGTCTCAGTCAGCTGTCACTTTTGGCAACCCCCTTCAAACTTCAGGTTGTGGTCTATGCTATTTGCAGCATGTGTTTCTATTTGCATGTTTTGTGAAGATTTGCATAGAGATCTTATATGGGATTGTATTGTGTGGATTTGCCATGTGTTTTCAAACAGATAAAGACATTTTGTTTCAATAATTTGGTGTTTTCATATGTGTTTTCTGAACTCTTGCACTCTAATAACAGTTCATGAGACACAATTGCAGTATTACAGAGATTTAATCTGAGTTCATTACTTAATCAGTTGCTCAATTTTTTAAATCAGCAAGTCTCAGTCAGGTCACTCAGTCACCTTTTGGCAAAGGTTGTTCAAATTCATTCATTGTGGTCTGTGCTATCTGCAGCATACTTTTCTATTTGCATGCATTGTAAGGATTTGCAAATAATTTATGTATGGGCTTGTGTTGTATAAATTTGCCCTATGTGTATAGTCAAACAGATAGTCACAATCACCAGCAATCCAGAATTGTGGATTGCTGGGATATGGCCAAAAGAGACTACAAATCCTGTCATGCACCAGCACCACACACTCACACCTGTTCCGGTTTCCCACTGATTGCTTACACACACAGCTGAAACAGTTCAGAACTGATGGTCTATTTAAACCCCTCTGTTCAACACGCGCAGAGTCTTGTTTGGCTGTTGCTGTCATTACATATGTGGTTTTCCTTGTTTCCCGTGGTTTTGACTTTGGACTGGTTATCATGTTTAATTTTTTTGCTCCCTGCCCTGAACCTTTCACCTGTTTTGGATTACGCTTCTAGCTTCAATTTCTGCCTGAGTGACCATTCCAAATAAAGCTGCATTTGGAACTGCCCCTGTTCTGTATCCATACACAACACAGATAAATATATATATATATTTTTCAATTGTTTGGTGTTTTTTCTATGTGTTTTCTGAAATCTCCATGCATTCTAATAACAGTTCAAAAGAAACAATTGCAAGATTATAGGGATCTAATCCGAGTTAATAGCTTAATTAGTTGCTTAATTCATTAAATAAACAGGTCTCAGTCAAGTTTTTGGCCACCCCCTTTAAAGTTCAAGTTGTGGTCTGTGCTATTCGCAGCATGTTTATCTATTTGCATGTATTGTGAGGATTTGCAAAGAGTTTATGTGTGGGATTGTGTTGTGTGGATTTGCCCTATATGTGTAGTCAAACAGATTGTTTTGGTGCTTTTCCTATGTGTTTTCTAAAGTTGCAGTATGTTCAATTCCATACAATTCAATTCAAGTTTACATGTGTAGTGCTTTTCACAATAAAAATCATTCCAAAACCGCTTAACAAAAGGTGCACATCATTACATTACTTGCAAAACCAGAAAAGTTAGGGAATTGTGTAAAGGGTTGGCAGTTCTGTATATAAACATAGATAACCAACTATTGTAGTATATGTCGTCCTTCCAAAACAAATAATATTTACTTATAATAATACATGTTTAATGAAGTGCATTTGTGTATTAAGTGTATATTCAGCTCTCTCAACCACTATAACTCAAAGTAATCTCTCTCGCTGACTGCTTGACATCAGTTGAATCAGCCAGAAAAGTGGCAACATGGTCTGGAAAACATCCAGGCCCAATACCAATTCTACCTCTTTGCCCTTGAAACAGAGATTTGAGGGAAGGGTTAGATAGCCATTGAAACTACTCAAAAACCTGAAACCAAGGGGTACAAACATCTATCAGAATACACCATCTACAACAGAACATGGCTGCACACACAAGTCAGGAGACAAATTTAAGTATTTTTTTGCCATTTTTAAGATTTTTTTTTCAACATACAAGCATTGTTTTAATACATTTATAGCGGCATTTGTGTTTTACGACTGTGCCTTTTTAAAAAATAAGACTCAAAATGTATTTGCAATCTATTATCCCTAATATTAACTCCTGTATAGCAGTCCCACAATATACTTTCACTTCTGTTACTCGATGACACTTGAATACTCTAGTGTCTTGAAAAGTCTAGGGGCTGGGAATAACCTTTTTACAGTGTTTGGTATTATGTTATTGTTGTTTTCATTGATGAATATGGCCACATTATATCGTCATGATAGCATTATATTGTTGCCTTCAGTGATTTCCTGAATATAAATACCAAAAAATAACGCAACTGGAATAACTAGAGCAGTCGTGATTATCAATCCCATATGAAGTAAGAGATTGTGATGACATATTATGATGTGTGCAAGTGTAAATTCTGAAGCCCTTGCCTTTCATACTCTGTTTTAAGTGCCAAGGGGAAGGGGTAAAAAAAATAAAATTGGGATTGGGCATAAGATATTTGAAATGATGGTCAATATGGTATTGTATATCACAGCCTCTGAATTACATTAAAAGCAGGGGTCTCAAAAAATTTCACAACAAATGCTAAAATTACCATAGTCCATTACAAAAAAAAAAAAAAAAGAGCCTCATTACAAATTCTTCCACTCAGAACCGGTTAAAATCACTGTCTCCAGGGATCACAGCTGTCAAGCACTGGCATGTAGGAAAAATGTTCGATTAGTTTTACAGCTGGCAATTCAGTGCTAAAGTTGACATAGAACTTAATATACCAAATCTCCCTCACATTTAGCGAGTTCTGTTCTGACAGTGTCCCTGAAGGGTTCATACAGTTGTTAAATGGGGAATAAGGGTATTCGGGGGGCTGCCTGTGGCATAAGTGAGCAAACGCTTAGGGCGATGTTAAATGGCGAGGTTTAGAGTTGTGGTTTTTCTCAGCCAACGCTGGCAGGGGTCTTTCATCCTGCTGGCTTCAATCCAATCTAATCACACAGCAAAAGGACTGTTTCTCTTAGTTAGATGTCAAGGTTAGCATTTTGCACTGCTTTTTTTTTCTTTTCTTGCGTCTGATATATAGTGGGAATTTTGAAGGAGTGTAAAGGCCTTATTTCCCACAATGCACTGCAGAGATTCCTTTCAGTCACTTCCTGTTTTGCTCTGACTTTAATCTGAGATGGTAACAGAATGGCTAGGGGATGAGGGCGGACACAGCGTGCTCCTGGACCAGATGGGGGTTAAGTGCCTCGCTGGAGGGCATAAAGGCAGTGGCCAGAAGATGTGCCCACAGTGTGAATTAAATCTCTGCAATCATGTTGTGGCACTCTCACTGTCTTGCAAACCTCTTCTGAGCTTGGAAAGAAACGATATTGTGACATAATGCATCAATATCATTTATATAGATGAAATGTACTTTAGAACTAGGCAGAGTGGCTAGACTCACTCGTCAGGTCTTTTGTTAATTGTTCTAGGCAAAGTAAATAACACAAAATTGCTAAATAAATGGCAAACAACTGAGCCAGACTGTAAAAATTTACTTTAAAAAGTGAGTACATCTGTTGTAACTTGTGACTGTTAAGTTAATAAACCCTTGTTTGTTGTTTTTGTTGTTTTTGATTTACTTCAAGGCATAGTTCATGCAAATAAAAGAAAAAAAAATGTAGATTTTAATTTACACATTAATCACATATTCAAAAACCTATCTGAGTTTTTTCTTCTGTTGAACACAAAATAATATATTTTGAAAAAGCACACTCTGACTTTCATAGCATTTTTTCTTACAATCAAAGTTGATCAGTTTCAGCAACCAGCATTGTTTAAAATATCTTCTTTTGTGTTTAAAGGTAGAAAGAAACTTGCAAAGTTTTAATACCAACTGTGGGAGAGTAAATAATGAGATAATTTTACTTTTTAGAAAAACGAATCCTTTATTATTTTTAAGGCATTGTGTTTACTCACTGTTTTAAGTAGTCAACTAATGATTTTTTACACTGCAACATGCAAAATAACATAGTATTTTGAGAAATATCACTGTGTTATCGCAGCAACATTAATTTAATGGCCAAAGATTACATATTCAACAGCTGATGAAGTATTAGCCAATCGTAAAAGAACGTATATACAGTGTTTACTCAATAATAGTACAAAATGTAAACTATATGACCAATACAAGAAATAAAATAAATAAATAAAAAATAAAATAAAAAAGTTCTGTTCAACTTTGTAAATGTGAATTACTGTAGAATAAAATTCTAATGTAATTTATAAGGTGGCACAGTGGGTAGCACAATCGACTCACAGCAAGAAGGTCGATGGGTCACGTGTCACGTAGGTTTCCTCCGGGTGCACCGGTTTCCCCCACAGTCCAAAGACATGCGGTACAAGTAAATTGGGTAAGCTAAATTGTCCATAGTGTGTGTGTGTTAATAAGTGTGTGGATGGATGAATGGTTGTTTCCCAGTGATGGGTTGTGGCTGGAAGGGCATCCACTGCATAAAACATATGCTGGATAAGTTGGTGGTTTATTCTGCTGTGGCGACCCCAGATTAATAAAGGGACTAAGCCGAAAAGAAAATGAATGAATGAATGAATGAATGTAATTTATAAATGTTATATAAAGATATTTTTCAATTCACAATTGTAAAGACATGAATAATCATATAAATAAATTCATTAAAACAAACATACACAATGTACATCTGAAAATATAAGTGGCACTAGGGAGTGAATACCAGTGAATTGCCAGTACATCTTACTATAATGTAGTACTTTTATTTTTTGCACTGAGACAATTGCAGTGTGTGTGCAGAGAAAATTGCAAAGTCACAAGATGTCTCAAAATCCCAATAAAAAAATAAAAATAAATAAATAAATAAATAAAATAAAATATTAGTTTTGTACTCCTAGGTATGTAAGAGACTAATATATACATATGTTATGTATATATTCTGCATAGTTTGCATATTTTGTATGTGTAAAATAAAAATTAAAAATAAAATAAATAAATAAAAAATCAAACAAGATAAAAATGAATAAAATTAAATAAAATTGAATAAAATTAAACAAAACAAACATATTGGATGGGCACTCCTATAGGTATGTAAGAGATTAATATATACAAAATGTATGCATATATTCTGCGTAGTTTGCATATTTTTGCATGTTTAAAAAAATTAAATAAAATAGAATTAATAAAAATATTGGATGAGGACTTGTATATGTATTTAAGAGAATAATATATACATATTTTATGTATATATTCTGCATAGTTTGCATATTTTTGCATGCATAAAATTAAAAATAATAATTTAAAATTAAATTAAATTAAATTAAATTAAATTAAATTAAATTAAATTAAATTAAATTAAATTAAATTAAATTAAATTAAATTAAAATATTGGATGAGGACTCGTATAGGTCCTAATATACACTAATATATACATATTTATGTTTAGTTTGCATATTTGTACATGTGTTTCACACATTTAACGTTATTGCACATATGAAGATTACTCGACACTCCAGTGCTTATGTTTTTCTGTCACACATTTCTCTAATTTTGAAATCATCCACATTATAAAATAAAGAACAGACACTGATGCTACAGTTATACCCCTTTCAAAGATGTCAACATTTGTGAACAACTGCCTTATAGAATAAGATTAAACAAATGCAAACTAATGTCGGGTCTGCACACGAGCATCAGCTGCACCAACAACTTAAGGTTTTACAACTGATAACAGATCAAATAAGCAGCAGAGTAGTGATCCTATGTTTACAAGGAGTGAAGATTCAGTAGAAGGTGAGCTTCTATCAAAAGCTCTCATAATAGCTTTCATCCTCTTAAAGCCTGGCAACAAGCAAAAAGCATCCCTCATTCAAACACACTTTATTATTGAAATGAGCTCAAAGGAAGCAAGATTGCTTAAGTGGAATCAGGCCAACAGTTGATGGCTGTGTGTATATGTGTGTGTGCGTGTGTGTATGTGTGTGTGTTTGAGTGTGTGTGTGTGTGTGTGTGTGTTGGCTCATTACCCAGTCTATAATTTGAGATGTTTTTATGATGAAAAAGCCACTTGGTGACAATCAAAGAGCATCTGAAAGCCTGAGCGCACCTAATGCCTTTTCCACTGATTGAGCTACAACAAGGAAACATGGAGATCGATAGGATTGCAAACCTAGAGAGAAAAGAGAGAGAGCGAAGAGATGAATTGTGTTTAGAAGTGATGAATCCATAAACACCAAGCGTTGAGTTGAATGTAACAGAATTATCTTAGGTCTAATAGCCTGTTTGAGGAGCTTAGCTAAGAAGAAATATGCTAATCAAGAACAAAAGAACAGCTTCTTAAATCAATTTCAGAATACAAAAAGAATGTGTGCATGCATGGCACATGACACATACATGACACATCAAGACATCTGGCAAACTAGCATGTATAGCGGTGATACAACGCTGAGCGTAATGTTTACCCTCATTGCAGGTCATTTGCTGGAACAGCCACCTTAGAAATTATTACCAGGAATGTTTATCTTTATTACTGACACCAAAAAGATTAGATGTTGCTTAGATGGTTCATTATCCCAGCAATTTAAGCTCAACTAATGATGATGTATGATGAAAGCAGAGAGTGAAATGTCGCCTGCTGAGAGCAACAGATCTTCGCGGTCTCGACTGCATCTAAGGGAAACATCAATAGAGGCTGCGTTTAGAATCTGATAATAAAGAACATCGCTTACAAAGTTTACAATATAAAATGATCATAGGAGCAATGAGGGGGGAATTTACAAGCATAATTTGTGTTAAATGAGTGTGTTTTGCGGTGCTTCAGCTCCCGGTTCACTTGTGGAATTATGCAAATCAGACAATGACACAAACACGCACCTAAATCAGTGCTCAATATGATTTAATAATGCTAGCTTATCTTTTAAGTAAATATTAATACAATAAATTTTATTTCAATACATTACTTTAAAATCATACAAAACACTTGTGAGTGGTTGTTAAAAGTGATAACTAGTTATGATAAATTTAAACAAAGCTACATTTATCAGTATATCTTTAACAAAGCTATCACAATAAAGTAATTTCAAATTAGGACTTTGCACAATGACGATATCTGGGTTTCCATCACTCCCTCAGAAATAAAGGTATGGGCACTGTCATTGGGGTGGTACCTTTTCAAAAGTAAGTTTTTTTATTTTTAATCATTCCAAATTTAAATGTTAGAATGTTCTAAATGAATAGGACATAGGGGGGATAAGTGGGAACAGAACACAGCCAGGAACTATGTTTTTAACTAAAGCTCCAGGGGTGTAATTGCAAGTGCACAAGTTTGCGACGCAGTTTGCGAATGTTCATTAAAATTATGGTTTTGGGAAATGACAAATCAATATACTTTGTTTGTGATGACGGAACTTGCGACCTTAGTTGGCTAAGGATGGTTTTGGAAAACGCACCCAGATTTTGAATTATATTTTTCCACACTATAGTCTAGCCTATGCTGTGCAACAGGTAACAATTTTGCTTTTCACCTAAATATCCAATCAAAGCACCATGCATATCGGCATTATGGATACATTATTAGCTAAATATTATTATTATTATTATTACTATTATTATTATTTTACATTAGTGGACATAATGCGCTTTTTAAAACCAGCAGATTTTTTTTCTTTCTCTTCAAGCATGTGAATAAGAAATTAACTGAGAAAATGAACAGACGATCAAAAATACGTTGCTCACTTTGCTTGTGGATATGCCCATTTATTTAATTCATGACTGGCACAAGTTCTGAGTGCGTGTTTGACATTTAGTGGCAGTTGGTCAAATATTTGTAACATAGCCTTTAATAAATATTAGTCTTCTGATAAAGTTATATAACAATAGGGTGATGTGCTCCACTGGCATGATAATCTTAATATTATTTTGTAGTGTGTGCTGTGCCGCGGTTTTCATATGTGCGCATGTTTAAGATTTGAGGTAATGACATCATCATGATGGTCAAAGAAATCTAAACAAAATTCTTATAATCTGTTGAAGTAGCAGTATCAAAATATATTATGCAGACAATCTACTAATACTCAAATGAACCATCAAAATAAAGTGTTACAAAATAACTAACACACACACACACACACACACACACACACACACACACACACACACACACACACACACACACACACACAAACAAACAAACTCAGTGACCTGTGAAGCATTCTCCAGGTCCGTAGATTAGAGAGCAGAGTTTAGGCTAAAAATGTGCAAACAGTTTAACTTTGATTACGGCCAATGAGCTCCCCATTAAAACCATTAAACTAATTACAGACTGTCTCCTTCAGGACAGGGGGATCCACAGTCCACTCTAAAACACAAACACACACTGTGATTCAATGAAGCATGGAATGCTGGGAAGGAGAAAAAACAAGGTAACAGAGTGTCTTTGTGCAGGACAAGAGTCTAAGTTCACAGTGTGTCCATTCAAGCGTGGCATTTTGGAAATGATTATATTAAAGCAGATTCTGAATCACTGGATTGTTTTCTGAATAGCTGAGCGCTAATAGTAAAAGTAGTTACATGTGTTCATGCCTGCTATAATAATCTCCTGAAATTGATGTGATCCAGGATGGGGTGGAAATGAAAGTCATGTGCCACACTAACACAATGCCGTAATGGAAACATTTTCTTTTCTCTTTTAAGCATGTGAGAACTTCCAGATCTGCTAATATGAAGACATTTTATTCCACACATCAGGAAGAATGAGTAATTGCTTGCACATTTTAATCACCCTTTTCCTTTTTTAATAATTGTACTAAATTAACACATTACAGTGGCAGCCCTAGATTTACAGGAAAGATATTGGGTAATTATTTTTGGTTAGAAAGGTCTGTAAATATTGCTTAGATCCAAATAACACTACAGTTTGGGGTTGGCACGTATGTATGTATAAACTTGATTCCAAAAATACAGTAAAAAATTGTAAATTAAAAGGAATGAAATAATTTACAACTTTCATAAATGTGTTTTATTTACAATAAAAACTGATTACATATCAAATGCTGTAAAAGTTTGACATTTTAAAATTTCAGGCCAAATATTAGCCCCTTTCACACATACAGACCTTTCCGGAAAATTACCGGCAATTTTCCGGAAAGGTTGTATGTGTGAACAGGTCCTTTTTGGCTATTTTCCGGTAATTTGCCAGTATGCTGCGCTGTGTGAATGCAGAAGGAAGATTGCCGGAAAGAGCGCGTGCACATCTAGAATGTGCTGACGTGAGACGTCTGCTTTAGCCAATCAGAACAGTCAGACGCATTTACGTCCGTGCAGTTTATGAGAATAAAAGCTTTTGAATATTTTCCCAGACGCGTTTAGCTGCTAGAAGTTAGTCAGATAATGTTTATATGTTCTTCTTAATGCCAACTGTGTAAATAATTATCGATAAGATGCGTATGATAAGCCGCTGTTTGTTTACCTTCAAGCTTTGCGTGTGCCCGTGAAACAGCCTGTGAGCGCCAGCACACCCACATATTATGAACATCTCGACATGCAAAAGTGTTTCTCTATATGTTTTCATCGAAGTTGTTCACAATACTGATCATCCACAGAGTTTGTAATGTAGTCAAATGTTCACAAATTCAAGCGCAGCCATTTAAAGCTCATTTGTGGCGAATGATGTCACAATTTACCAGTATTTTGGAATAGATGTGTGAACAGTCTTTTCTGGAAACATTCCATAACAACCTCGCCTGTGTGAACAGCGCTTTTTTGAATATACCGGTAAACGAGTTCCGGAAATTTTCCATATATTTGCCGGTATCACTGTGTGAAAGGGGCTATTGACTCATTTTGGATTTTCAAGACAGCTACACATTCCAAAAAAGTTGGAACATGTAGCAATAAAAGGCTAGAAAATTCCAATGTACATATACAGTGCATCCAAAAAGTATTCATAGAGCTTGACTTTTACCTAATTTTTTATGTTACAGCATTGTTCCAAAATAGATTAAGTTAATGTATTTCTTCAAAATTCTACACACAATACCCCATAATGACAAGTGAAAAATAAGATTTTTTGAAATTGTTGCAAATTTATCAAAAATAAAAATCTGAAAAATTACATGTACATACGTATCTACAGCCTTTGCTTAATACTTTGTTGATGCACCTTTGGCATTATCTTTTTGAATATTTTGCCACAAGCTTGGCACATCTGTATTTGGAAATGTTTGCCCATTCCTCTTTGCAGTACCTCTCAAGCTCTATCAGGTTGGGAAGCGACGGTCTCCAGACATGTTCAATAGGATTTAGGTCTGGGCTCCGGCTGGGCCACTCAAGGACATTCACCTAGTTGTTGTAAAGTCACTCCATTGATATTTTGGTCGGACCAGAGAATTTTGTTTCTTATGGTCTGAGAGTCCTTCAGATGCCTTTTGGAAAATTTCAGGCGGGGAGTGGCTTCCGTTTGGCCATTCTACCATACAGGCCTGATTGATGGATTGCTGCACAGATGGTTGTCCTTCTGTAAAATTCTCCTCTCTCCACAGAAGAACTCTGAAGCTCAGACAGAGTGACCATCGGGTTATTGATCACCTCCCTGGCCCTTCTCCCACGATCACTCAGCTTAGATGACTGGCCAGCTCTAAGAAAAGCCCTGGTGGTTCCAAACATCTTCCACTTATGGATGATGGAGGCCACTGTGCTCATTGGAACTTTCAGAGCAGCAGAAGTTTTTCGTAACCTTTCCCAGCCTTGTGCCCCGAGACAATCCTGTCTCGGAGGTCTACAAACAATTCCTTTATCTTTATGCTTGGTTTGTGCTTTGAAATGCACTTTCAACCCTGGGACCTTATATAGACAGGTGTATGCCTTTTCAAATCATGTCCAGTCAACTGAATTTACCACAGGTGAACTTCAAACATCTTAAGAATGATCAGTGGAAATAGAATGTACCTGAGCTCAATTTAGAACTTCACAGCAAAGTCTGTGAGTACTTATGTACACAAGATTTTTTTTTTTTTAATTGCAACAATTTAAAAAGTTATTTTTTTCACATTGTCATTATGGGCTATTGTGAGTAGAATTTTGAGGAAATAAAAGAATAAATCCATTTAGGAATAAGGCTGAAACATAAAAAATGTGGAAAAAGTGAAGCGCTATAAATACTCTATATGTATATAAAAATGATAAATGAACGCATCTTTGGAAGATGAATCTATCAATTTTACCAACCTCATAAAGCAATGAACAGTACTAAAAATGTTACCTAACAAAACGATTGCATGCCTTTATACACTGTAGAATAATAACATTTGTACAGTTTCTGAAGAAAGAGCGATTCTTGCATTTGTGTGGTTACTAAGGCATACAGTAAGCGTTGCTACGTTGCTTAGATGTTCAGGGTCAGGGTTACTTGCAACAAAATAAATTAATTAATTAAAAAAAGCCCATGTGATAAAGACACATACCTCATTTCAAAAGCCAATTGTCTGTGTTTGCATGCAGATGGTGACGAAGCGCAAAAGAATGTATTTTTTTAGTTTCTA
Source organism: Danio rerio (assembly GCF_052040795.2). Classification (NCBI taxonomy): domain Eukaryota; kingdom Metazoa; phylum Chordata; class Actinopteri; order Cypriniformes; family Danionidae; genus Danio; species Danio rerio. The sequence continues at coordinate 14,683,328 of NC_141021.1, forward strand.
CATTTATGTGGTAAGTTTAAAGATGTTAACAAGTATTCCAGTATTAGTATTACTCAACAAAGTCCATTATTTGTTTAAAGTTTTTCTCCATCTGAAATGTGGAGACGTTCCTGAGATGTGGAAAAGGTCCTAATGGAGTTAGTGTCCATGTAGTTGAAGTCAGACTTATTATCCCTCCTGAATTTTAAGCCCTCTGTATAATTTATTTCCCAAGTTGTGTTTAATGTAAGGAAGATTTGTTTCAAAACATTTCTAAACATAATAGTTTTAATAACTCATTTCTAATAACTGATTTATTTTATCTTTGCCATGATGACAGCACATGATATTTTGCTAGACATTTTTCAAGACACTTCTATACAGTTTAAAGTGACATTTAAAGGTTTAACTAGGTTATTTAGGCAGGTTGAGGTAATTAGGCAAGACATTGTATAACGATGGTTTGTTCTGTAGACTAGATCTAAATAAAATATTTCTTAGGGGGGCTAATTGTCACGGTTGTGGATCTATCTGCTCTTCTATGATGTGTCTGCGTGGTGCGAATTGTTTATTTGTGTTTGCGGTGTGTGTCTGCGTTTGTCTCTGTGTTTGTGTGAGTCGCGTGGCTGTCGGTGTTGTTGTTGTTTTCATGTTATCAGCTGGGCGGTCACATGATCATGGTCATCGGTCGCCTAGCACCGCTCAGCTGATTATTGCGCTCCAGGTGTAGCGCATTTACTGTGGCTATAAATGTTCAGCGTTCCTGTCTCACCTTGTCAGTTCGTTGTCCTCACTTGTCTCTGTGTCCTTTGTCAGGCTCTCCCCGTTGAGTTCGCTGGTTAGTGTGCTGGTTGAAGTTTCTCCTCCGATGATCTTTTGATTCGCTCTGTTGACGGAGATTGGAGTGCTCCCCGATGAACTTTTGATACGCTCTGTTGACGGAGATTGAGGTTCTTCCTGATGAACTCTTGATTCTCTGTTTACTGTGAATATTTGCTTCTATGACCTTCGACTTCCAGCCACCCAGTCTCTCTGTGTTATCTTTGTGTGCGTTAATAAAACTGTCACTTGCACTTGGGTTCCTTCGTCATCTTTGAGTTGTGACACTAATAATACTGACCTTAACCTCTTGAGGCCCATGGCATTTTTTCATGTATCTTTTTTATTTCTCTTTGTTATTTACGCTCTTTGGAACCTAATTTGAAATAACAATACAATATCTTTTTATATGATGTACTTTTAGAGAAAAATGATGTCCATATATGTTGACTTGTGGCCCGAATTTACATGAAACACTTTTTTTCTGACTTTTTTTAATGCATATATGACATAGAAAATTTTTAAACAGGCTTTGACTATCAGAGAGTAAAAACTATTTTTTTCCCCATTTTGGACAGTTAAAAATAGGGTTTGGGACATTTCATATGCTGCAAAACAGTTGCAGGACACTCAATATGTCCACTCGGCATGTGGACACTCAAGCCCTAGGAGGTTAAAATGATTAAACTGTTTTTTTTTGTTTTTTTTTTAAGCTGATCTTAAACAAATAAGGCTTTCTTCAGAAGAAATAAATATTACAGAAAATACTGTGAAAAATTCCTTGCTCTGTAAAACATAATATGCAAAATATTTGAAAAAGAATCCCACGAGGACTAATAATTTTGACTTCAACTGTATATGAAAGAGAAACCCTAACCACACCACACTTGAATGAAACATGACAGATAAGGACCACAGATCAGACGGGAATTTCTGTTCCCCAAAATAACACAGGGTTTGGGAATATTGTATGTAGATTCTGTCTTAGCGATCGTTTATTGAAGCATCATATAGTTTGTGATCTTCTCTGACAGCGGCTGATGAACGCAATGTGACAGTAAGGGGTTGAGGATGGGCTGATCGTACACCACTATCAATGTCTCTAGGAATAAAAGGGAGAATTATGAAAGAAAGATGGCCTTAAATCATACGCCACTTCAACTCTAATCTAAACAGACATGGCATGCCTTGTTAGTGTCCCACTGATGGGTTTCAAATGTTCTTGTAGCAATGAAAACCACTGAGAGGCCACAAACACAGAGGCTCTCGGTGATGTAAAGCATATGGCCGTAAGTATGTCAAGCAGAATTACCACCAGCATGTGTGTGCGGGGGTGTGAGAAAGTGTGAGGGATAAAAAAGCAAGAGAGAGATTGATTTTTGTAAGCATAATGTCAGAAGCTGTAATATAACTCCTTAGCCTCATGAAAGGGCTTCTTGTCTGTTCTTTCTCTCTCTCGCTCTCTTCAGGATGGCAATTAGTCCAGTCATTTCATCACCTCATCGTGAGGTTTTATGAATGGCCTTTTTAAACCACTGGTCAATCAGTGTGTACATTCACCTTTCAGTCTAAACCCCTTCGCAATTGTAAAGCGAGCTGTCTGGAACATATAAAAACACTCACACACATTTCGTAGCTCTTGAGGCTAAACATTCACAGTCACTAATGGACATTTCCTTGCTCAATATACTCAATCTACAACCCACAGTACAAAGAAGCGTTGTAGCAGAGGTCAGAAAGAGTGCAGAAGACCAAACTAAACATGTTATTGAGCACACTTGACTTCTGTAAGAAAATATAATGACAATCCCTTAAGGCCTTCTCAAGTTTTATTTAACCTCTGCTGTTATTGTCAACTAAATCTGTGAAAACAGATGAAGAAATACTAAACGGATGAATAAAGAGATAACTGAATGTAATTAAAATGTACTATTAAGGGATACAGGACTACAAGCTGTTTTAATTTTTACAAAATAATGCACATCTAGGTGGTGAGGTGGTGACTACAGAGCAAAAGTGTCCCTAACATTTTCTTGATTGTAGTTTTTTTTCGCATTTCCTTCCATACCTCCATTGGTAGTTTCAAAAAGTTTTTTTTTTTGAAGACTGATAGAAGAATACTTGTGTAATAATAATAATAATAATAATACTATAGTACACTGAAAAAAAGTGTTGCATGCAGAATTGTTGCACACAATTTATTTGTGTTGAATTTAAACAAACAAATTAAATTGAATAATGTTCAACTTAATTTGTTTGTTTAAATTCAACCCAATTAAATTGTTTACAACCACTTAACGTACAAAAAATTGAGTAAATCCAAGGAATCATCTTTGAATATTTTTTTTTAGTGTATTACTATAGTATACTAGTGTGTAGCATCCACCTGTATGACGTGACGGCAGCCATTTTGCGCCAGAATGCACACTTCATACTAGCTGCGTCCCAAATGGCACACTATACACTATGCACTCATGCACTTATGTACTTATGCACTTACACACTCAACAGGATAGTATATGTATGTAGTGTCGTCTCAAATGTTTTTTTACTAAGCGGAAATTCAAACCGTTTCCTTGATGACGTTTGACGGTTGCCAAATCAGTGAAATAAACAACCAAATTATTAAATAATACCTGCCGTGAGTATAACCGCATTCACCATCAGGAGGCGCTATAATCACTCTCGTATGAGAATTTTGATTTCACCGTCCAAAACAAACAAAGTTATCCAACATGTGCGCCCAATAGCTCCGCCTCTTCTGCTACGTGAGCAAACTTGTGGTCGTTGAGTGCATGAAGTGTCCATCAGTACACACTTTATTTTAGCGGCTAAATGAGTGCATGATCCGGGTAATTAAAGTGCACTATTTTTAGAGTTTTTGGTGTGAACACACTACTTACACTGTTTATTCTACAAAATGGCATAGGATAGTGCACAAGTATGCGATTTGGGAAGCAGCTACTATACCAGCTGACTGGAGGAGAGAGGGCAGAGTGACAAAGTCAATTACGATATGGGGATAGTTTGGAGGCCATGATGAACAGATACCAGTGAGCAAATTTGGCCAGGATGCCAGGGTTAAACCCCTACTCTTTTTCAAAGGATATCCTGGGATTTTTAATAACCACAGAAGAGTGCAGGAGCATTGTTTTAATGTCGTATCCATGACATCAATGAATGTGTGTGTGTGTGTGTGTGTGTGTGTGTGTGTGTGTGTGTGCGTGTGTGTGTTGTTATTATGATAAAATTCAATCCATATCTAATAAGCTTTTTCTGTACGACTTACACAAATTTAGCAAATACATTCTTTATAAGCTTTCCATGGAACAACTAGCTGAAATGGCTGCTTGAGGGTTTAGACTGATGTATAGTTTGTCAACATTACTCGTGTTCTTTTTGGTGTAATCTATTCATAAACACTGATGGGGAAAACAGCGCCCCAGTGTGTCCATGTCCTGGCGCTGGCTATTAAAGTAAAAAAAAAAAATACTATCCATCTTGTATACAATTTAAATCACAATATCTTGTTTGTCCAATATATTTTCCCTTAGTAAATTTAAAATGAATAACACTATTATTGATTTTTATCAATTTACTCTAACAACAACCAGCAAAAGTACAAAATATTCCAACGGAGGCTCATTACGTATAGGTACCCAGGTATACATTTCTGGGGACAGGTGCATCTACGTTTTTGTTTTTCCTAATTCACCAGAGGCCGCTGTGTACACTTTTTGATGATCTCAAATTTCTCTCATGTGTCCTCCTAACCCTAACCCATAAATCCACCAGAGGGCGCAATATACACTTCAGTTGATCAGGCCAGCTTGCTGTCAACTAACTGATTGACCCAGCTACCCCCGTTCCTAAACTCAACCATTAGTGTTATCAAAAGCAATATAAAAAAAACAAAATCCTTTGCCGCCACAATTTCATTTTTTAGCCTGTTGTTTATTATGTTTAATTTATTTGCTTTTACCTGGTTTCTGTAACTGTTATTCGCTAGACACAAATCCTGTCGTCGCTGTCAGCTCAGCTCTGCATTGCCAAGTCCAATAGCACATGCGGCGAGCTACTGGGCAAATTGGTAACGACTAAAAGCTGTACATAAGGAAGTGGTCAGCTGTAGTGTGAAAAGAACAAAAGCTTTCTGTGGCATCATACCATCCCGTATCATTCGTTTGTTTAAAGACAAAATGAAGCCAGATGTACCTCTGGCTGATAACTCATGCTCTCCAGAAATGTAGACAGGGGTACATATCCCCAACAAGCCTGTGTTGCAATATTCAGCATGTCTGTCATTAAACAGGCATATTTCAGGTGCTTACATTTTAAAAAGCAAAACAATAAGCCACGTTAACATGCTAAAAGCTAATAGCAAAGATATCAAAATAAACCTGCTCATTATTAAGAAAACTGATTTAAAGTAGCATAAACCATATATATGTACTCAAGCCTTTATTAAAAGTGAGATTCTCAGAACTCATTTAAACTCGATTCCATCCATCTCAATCAAGTCAGACCATAAAATAAGAAAAGTGTGAGCTACAATGTGACTGCACAATTTGACCTGATTATAGTCATTTGCTGGTGTGTGATTAACTTAGTCGCTTACCGCAATGTAGGTTACTGAAAACCAGACAGATAGATATATGTGAGAGCAATATTAGCCACGTAGGGATGGATTGGACAGCAGTGGAAACATGACTTCTCCATGCTTTATTATAGCGTCTGTTTCAATTTGCACTTTGATTGATGTTTATAAAACCATTGGTTTGACATCTCTCTTTAGGCAGAGCAAAATGTATATAATCCTTTTGACGCTAGTTGATAATCCGTGCCAAACGAACATCATGGGCCTGAACATTTTCTAGTGCTTCTGCTGCATCAGCACAGAGATTCACATCTGACGCGCATCCTGCGTCAAATGGAGGTGGTTATCCGTCAACGTTAAGAGTCCTGACAGGCAACGCTTGTGTGCTAAGTGGTAAACTAAATGCTTTAAATGTAAATATACTACCACCGGCACTGTGTCTCATTTCCAAGCCATCCTTCATTTCCCTCCATGGCTTCACGGCTTTATGTAAATCGCTCTCTCCTCTCATTTTCATAGAAATGGATGATTAGTATGTATGGAAGAGAGCTTGTTTGATGGTGTTCGAACACGGCGTCCCAAGCGTGTGCGTGTATGTAGATGAATGTGTGTTTTGGTTGAGTTTGAACATTCTGTCCCTCGTGTGCATTCTGGTCGCCATTTTTGTCCCGTCGCTGTGATTCTTATAAATCCAGACCCGGGGGACATCAAGCATTCCGTTTGTGTCCTATTTCACAAATCCTGTTGAAAAAAAAATGTTGATTGTGGAATGATTCTACCTCTCTGTACTTTTTTGTCTTGTGCTGTTTTTTCAGCGTAGTCTCTGTGTATCTGTTCCAACAGTTTAACTGGTTTTCAGCATTCTCTACTTTGTGTTTTTCTTCTTTCTGTCATGTCGCTTTGTGGATCCCTTGGAGGAGTTTAGATGAGGACTTATTCTAGGACCTGAAACAGGCTGTGACTGTTAAGCAGAGCCAGAGATTTGAGAACTGAGTCCTCTAAGGACTTTGTGGACCTCTATGGAAGCCTTTGACTCTATTTCCCGTCTTTCGGGTGGTCAAATCAAAGGCAAAATGTAAATGTAAACTGACTCTGTGTCTGTATATATTCAGTGCTTGCTAATGCAAGTACTGGCATTTAAATATGAAACAGTCTTTCCTTTTTAAAATCCATCACTTAAACAATAGAAAAAACAGATATTTAGGAATTGTTTTACCGGACCTAAATTTAAGTTTGTTGCCAGTACTGGGTTGCAGCTGGAAGGGCATCTGCTGCATAAAACATGCTGAAATAGTTGCTGCTTCATTCTGCTGTGGTGACCTCTAAAATAGAGACTAAACCAAAGGAAAATTACTGAAATTAATTCAGATCTGGCTCCACTCTTGTATTAAATGCAAACATTTCCTAATGGATAAAATCATGTTCCAGAGTACTTTTTATTGAATACATTGGTCCCTCGCTAGAAAGCCTGGTTTATACTCGACGCAGTCACTAGTATGCTTGAGTGCGCAGGTGAATGTGACATCATGGTGGTGTTTGCGAAGGTTTACTTTCTGTGCACGCTACATGATTTTGGCTGGCTGGTGGACTCGAGCGAAGAGTTTGCGTGGCGCTGCATTTCATTTGAGTATGAATCAATTTAATAAAAAGGAAGAAAGGAAGGAAGAAAGTTGTTGTAAAAGTTTGGAAAAACATGAGGGATAAGTTTGTTAAAGTCAAAAAAGGCCTTCGCATGGTACACAATTACAGAAATATGTTTATTCACCAGTCATAGTTTTAACACTGATGTATATGATACACTTTTTAATTTAAAACAATTTAATAGTTACAAAACTAAAATAAAAAAACTACTTCCTTTAATAACTGGAAAGAAATATTTGAACCTGTCAGTTTACAATATACTGATGCCCTGTTTTTCTAGGCTTTACTGGTGATAATGTTCAGTAGTTGGAACATTATTGCCTTTATATTTATATTTAATTATATTCACAGTCGAAGTATAAACATTAAAAAATTTTAATAACTCATTTCTATTAACTGATATATTTTATCTTTGCCATGATGTCAGTACATACTATTTTACTACCTTGCTCTGTTATACACATTTTGGGAAATTTTTAAAATAGCAAAAAAAAAAAAAAAAATATATATATATATATATATATATATATATATATATATATATTTATAAATGTACTTGTGACATAGATATTGTATTTAACTTCGTATAATAAGAAAGCTCAACACTTTTTGGCATGGCACACAAAGTTTGTATGTGTATCGTCTAGATCCCCTGTAATTTCCTATGCATGTGAACAATATTGATCTCACCCCAGGCAGGTTCTTAAACCAGCTAGTTACCACTACCTGAAAGCATGTGTGTGCGTGTATGTTATACACAAATCTGGCTGTGTGTGTGAGCGTGTATTGACCCAAGGTGTTAGCTATAGCCTGGTCCTCTGAGTGCTGACCAGACAGAACTGCCAGTCAAACTCCGGCTATGCCCAGAGCAACTGCTGATTAATTCACTCATCACATGCGGAGAGAAAAAGACAGGAAGGGAGTGGAAAAATTGAACCATGAAAGTGACTGACAGCTCTTCATACAAAAAGACGCAATGTGACAGAAGAAATTATACCTGTAGAGACAAATAGATGAAGCCGAGGCGCACTGCTCAATAGAGACGACTAAAATGGCAGTGAGGAAGCGAGAGGGAGAAGGAGGGAGAGAACAAAGAGAGAAGAAAGAAAAGAGGGTCGAGTCAGTGGGGGGCTGTAAGCTGACAGAGCAGTTAAAGTGTAGCCAGAAGCTAAGATTACCTCTGATCACCGGTCTCACTGTCCCTTAGAGTTATTGTACAGACACCTGACATACACACACACACACACACATAGTGAAACTCACACATTAAACATGCCTATAATCTCAGTTTCGCTGGTGCTAAAAAGAATTATTGTCATGATTCTTACAAGACACTAGTGAATACTACATGCATACATACTATTTAAATACATGTCTATAAAAAAAATTATAATATGCTTGCTCGATGATGCATTAAATTGTGTAAAAGGAAAAAAAATGATGTTCTGCATTTCTCAAATAAATGCTGTTTTCTGAATGGTTTGTAGATTCATGTAACAGCAGGGGACTTTACCAATACGCAAGGTTAGCAGTCACTTAAGGGCCCCAGGGAATTATGGAGCTCTGACCAATGCCAAGAAGCCTATATTAATCACATAGCTCTTTTACACATTTTCTATCATATGTTCTATCATATATTGTAACGTTATTACTTCTTTTTAAAACCTTGTGCCCCCTATGATTAGTGGAATGTTCCTTCTGTAAAGCACATGCAAATGTTAAAATCTAATCACAGATATGGCTGATTAACTGTACATAGTTAGTTCAAGAACTTATTGCATATATTTTACATTAGGAGGATAAAGGTTCCACGTAAAACATATTTTTAACATGCAGTTTATTGATACTATCAGAAAAAAAGGTACACATGGGTACAAATAATGTTCCTTAAGGAACAGTTTTGTACCTTTGTAAAAGTTGTATCTTATATGGTACAGAAAAGAACTCTTATGACACTGTGCTTTACCTTTTATGATACAATTAAAATAAAGTTTGTAACGGTGGCTCTACCTTAAAGGGCCATGAAACCCCCTCGTTTCAGAAGTGTGTTTTCACACCTCTACTTTGGAAAAAGTCAGAAAAGTGGGCGTTTCCAGCTCTGTTTAGGGGGGAGTGTCGGAGGAAGAAAAGAGGCTTGGTATGGGAGTGTCTATTTGGGCGCGCTGAATTTCAGAGTCAAAACACACACCCACAGCGGACAATGTGACTGTGTTTACATGGACATCTGTAGTCGAATTATTTGCCAAATTATTAAATGGTGGACTTTAACTGCAGTTTGGCTCTTTCATTCAGGGAATTCATTAATGTCCCCCCCGACAAACGTGATATTTGATTCGAGGCGCTGCTCTAAGCGTGTATTTTTCATGCAATGTTTGATACCGCACGGCAAATGAGAGAAAAAAAAAAACTCAGCATTTCCCGGAAACTTAGATACACAAGGCAGGTAGCGTCAGAAAGCCGCGTGTGTTATTCTGGTCACAAAATCCAACACGAGGTTACTGTTTGGTTGTAACTGTTAGTGCTAACTATTGCACTCGGTTCAATAGTTTGTTTGATACGAACTGAATAAACAAAGAGCACTGGTCGCTCACTTACCAAATCTGTAGAGACAGGACAATCACCAGCAACTAGAGCCGCGTCTTTATTTAGAGGAGACTACAAACTGGATCTCAGCGTTTGCAGATGAGAACAGCTCTCAGGTAAACAATGTTCCTCCTTAGACACGTAAGTTATTGTTGTCGAGCGTCGCGTACACTGTTAATCCACGCGTGAGTCTGCCCTCTCACAGAGAGAAAATGAAAACGAAACTTAACTGCAGCAAACTATAAAAGCAACACTTCACGCTTGTTTTGCCAACACAACGTGGCGTCTTTGCCGTCTACACTGTGACAGTAATGAATATTAATGAAGTTAATGCACAATAGAGCGCGCTGATTGGTTTGAACCAAGCCTTACTCATGCATTAATGCAACACACTGTAAGACGTAATAAGACTCACTCAGGCACAGACGCCCAGTCTGCACGCTGGAATACAACTCTATTATGTCATGACCGTGACACAGCTTCAAAAATTCGTTTCAAACAGGAAGTACGAATTTTCTTGAAATAACGCAAAAACAACCAATTTACACTTTTTAGTGAAATATAGGTGTCCTAATAGTGTTTTTAGCAGTGTGGGACACATATACGACTGTCAACAGCTCAAAAAATGTGTTTTGGTGTTTCGTGACCCTTTAAACCCCAAGTGGGTAATATTTTACTTTTTGATCGGGTGCCAGACGGAATAAATCTGTCAATATTACAAATTTAACTTTAGCCCAGATAGCTATAAGCCACCGACTACTATACCAAACATAAACAAAAATATGCAAAAAAATATACATGAATTCACCAAATGAGTACGTATTAAAGTATTTATATTTTCAAATCACTGAAATATCACCACCAACATCTCGCTCATAACCAAAATTGAAAATAACCTGTTTTGTAAAAAAATATCATGATCAATTTATACCACACCCAAAGACAAAAATATACACTGAAATATAGTACACAATTGTTCTTATAAAAAGGTACATAAGTGTTGGAAAAGTCCTTGCAACATCTATGAAATTAAATATGACTGGAAAGGCAAAGCGATTTTAGGAATATTTTCCATATTAAAACACAAATCATCGTTTAAATGCAAATGTTTAAAGAAACCCAAAAACAATATTTATTATTAGGTTCAATAAAACAAAACTATAGGTATTGTAAACTAAATATTTAAGGCACTTTTAATCAACATTTGGTAAACATATTCTGATGAATACATTTTTATTAATGATATCCTCACCTTTTGTTGTTTGCTTTCTACTATACGTACGTGAGCTGGCAAAAGTCCTGCATATGCAAAGTGTTTAAGCAGACATTTTACTATTTTAAAAAGTAATCAAACATTGTGCTGTTAATCTACAAAGTGTCTTGTCACTGTAGTGGTACCTTCATGGATCAGATTTGTACCTTTGATGAAAATACTGTACAATATTGTATCTGCAGGTTTTAAAAATAAAATGTACATTTTGGTTTCCCATGGTACAAATCATGTATTTAAAGGTACAAACTGCAATGCAACAAATTTGTTTCTTTGTCTTAAGGTACAATTCTGTTTTATAAAAAGGTACTGTCCCAGTGACAATCTTCTTTGGCACAACATTGTACCATTTTTGTACAAAAACAACCGAATCTATAGATTTAAAGAGAGTGTTTTGAGTTTCAATGCTAGGGCCCAGACGTGGAATTGCTTAGGGCCTCAAATCAAGTCCACCTCTGATAACAGCGCACAAATTATTCAAATAATTTCCTTTCAAAAAGCGTTATGGGTAAATTACAGGTAAAATACCATTAACCCTTTACAGAGAACTCAATGAAATATTCAATAGAAAAATCCTGGAGTGTTATTAAGGGTTATTAAAAAAGGGGTAAGGCTTATGAAATTGCTGGTAATGCAATGAAGTTGTTAGTACTTTGAGCACGTACTGTATATAGATAATTTTGAGGGTTGTAAACAAAAACAAAGGTCCCAAAGTATTTACTGTTTTACATTTTTAATTTCTATAGCTTTCGAGAATCAAATAAGAGCCACATATTGATAAATAGTGTTATGATATCTGTTTTAACATTAAGTTATGATTGAATTGCCTCTTCAGTTATGAAATAGTTTGACAACAGGCATAGAAAGTTCATGGGCTAATGACATGTCAACATTGAAATGGTCTATAAGATCAAAATGTGTTAATGTAAGATGTAAACTCCAGACCAATCAATGCAGGAATCAGCCAAACAAATTATCCTATAAAAAAACACCCTTTTTTAACATTAGCCAATGGCTTTCATCAAACACCAGACCAGAGAAACATCAAAACAGGGGACAAGTTCATCATTGCTGTAGGTAATAATCTAGTTCTGTATGATTGTATGAATAAATTGTTTGATTCACACATGTGGCACATTAGTGATGGGAGACGCTTTTCAAAGCTTTGAATCAACTGAACCAATTGCTTCCGAATCAATAAGTGCGAAACACCACATGCTAGAGACACCTGCTGGTTAGTAGTTCAGTTTAAATTCATCAAATACAAATAATATATGTTTCTCGGCTAAAATCAGGGGTCTGATTGTTAGCGAGTTTTACTTGTGGTCCAAAGGTCACAGGTTCAAGTCCTGGCACTGACAAGGATTGTAGGTGGGGGAAATAAATAACCGGTGCTCTCTTTCCACCCTCAAGAACATGGCTCAGGTGAGTCCTCTAAACAAGGTACCAAACCCTCCACTGGTCCCCAAGCAGCCCACTGCTATGGGTGTGTAAGTCGCTTTGGATAAAAGTGTCGGCTAAATGATAAATGTAATCAGCTGAATGAATGTGAACATTTGACAAAATATTAAAACAACAAAATCACTGGCTACGTATTCCATGTTTACAATTATAACCCTGAGAGGTGCAGCCATTTAGAGGTCATTTTCAGTTAATGATGTCAGAAATTATTGTTTTTTTTTTTTTTACTTGAAGCTGGTGTTTGAATTGTGCTTTACAAATTTAGAGACAACATACATTTGTATTTACCAGTAAATACATTAGTCATTTTGCACCACTTTACTGGCATTACTGAGTGAATGTAACAAAAAAACAACAACAAAAAACACACACACACACACACACACACACACACACACACACACACACACACACACACACACACACACACACACACACACACACACACACACACACACATATATATATATATATATATATATATATATATATGTATATATATATATATATATATATATATATATATATATATATATATATATATATATATATATATATGTATATATATATATATGTGTGTATATATATATATATATATATATATATATATATATATATATATATATATATATATATATATATATATATATATATATATATATATATATACAGTATATAGTATTTATTTATAAAAAAAAATTTCAAGTTAATGTGTGTAAATTTAGTATTTTAACATTTAGGGCAAATAACAGGTTCTTTTCATTGTGTTTAAAGTGAAATAACTGCACATAAACATAAGAGCATGAGAAACAAACACTTATTTTAAGATGAAAAATTAAGATGGGACTGAAATCTATAAATATGAAGCAGCACAACTTTTCAAAATTTTTGATAATATTAAAACATTTCAGTCAGGATAGTTTTCTAATTTACACTATATTGCCAAAAGTTTTGGTATAACTTGACGCCCCAATTTTAATCTGCAGGGTTTAATATGGAGTTGGCCTTCCATTTGCAGCTTTAACAGCTTCAACTGTTCTGGGATGGCTTTTCACAAGATTTAAGAGTGATTTTCAGGTACTGATTTTAGAAGAGTAGGCCTGGCTTGCAGTCTCTAAATTTATCCCAAAGATTACTATGTACTTGGGGTAAATGCCTTGAACAGATATCAGATAAGAGGAGTTTGGGAAGGTGGAAGAAATATAGAATTTGCATAGAGCCAAGTACTGAAGACAGACCAGATTTAAGTATTTAAATAGATATATTTAGATTACAGATGGGTACATGTCATGAACAGAATGACTTCTGAAGATTGGAGTGAACATTCAGCTTTTCATCTTTTGAATAAATTACAATTTAAAATATATTCCAGCAAAACCACTATTTTGAAAAGTCCCGATATTTTACAATATAATATTTTTACTGAATGTATAATAAATTCAGTCTTGTTGAGCACAAGAGACTAAGAGGCTAATCTTGGCTCCACAAGTGTTGGTGTTTAGCTAAAATAATTAGCATAAAATGCATTATTATATATATATAATATTGCTGTGCCAGCACATGCCTTGCATCTTTCTGCATTTCTTTTTTTAAACGTATACATCAAAAACCTTTAAAAGAAAGTGAAAGCAGGCTGAGTGGAGTATTAGTAAAATGTATGCACGGATGGGACCACATACTGTGATTTGGGATGCACCTATTCTAGTCTTGCATACTATTAAGACAGAAAGAGTTCAAACCGATGCTGACTACCTACAAATTCAACCCACAGGACCACAGCATAACCAGATGCTTATATACTTTAAAACGTACCTTTGCTCCACTTCAAAAAAGTCAATTTATAACTTCAATACAAACACTTTTACACCAAGTGCTTTACCAAAACTACATGCTTCAAAACTTCAGATTAAGCTTTTGTATCTTGTGTCATTTACTTCCAAAATAAGTAAATCAAGATTTTAATCATTGGTTCAAACAACTACTAAATTGTATTACTAAAGTACAAAGACTCTGCTAACTTGACACTTCACATGACAATGGTATGAATTACATTGTTACAAGTAGAGCTGAACGATGTTGTTAAAATCGAACATTGCAATATTTTGTTATTCTGCAATATATATTGCAATCTGAATATTTTCACCAGATGACTTGGATTTCTGTATTTAGAAATAATATATAATTTTAGATTGATTGGGATGATTCTGTAAGGTAGTAAATCATGCATGAAATATTCTAAATGTTACAAGTACCATACAAGAAAAAAAAATGCAAATGAAATGAAAAGTGTTTTACTGTTTTCAGTATTCAGGTACAGTATTTGAATAATCCAATAAAAGTTAAACAATCCAAGCACAAGTAAATGCAAGCAAAATAATACTGCATAGATAATTCAATAAAGTTTATCATTATTAAAGTTACAAATGGTACAATTTCTTATGCCTGAACATTTTTTTAAATCATGAAACAGTCAGACACTCAACATTGCATATCCTGCGATGTGACTACTGTGAATGGTCTAAGGATGGGCCAGGACAAGATTCTGATTGTATGATAACCTTGGATGAAAAAAATCACGCTTTCACGGTTGTTGTGATTACTGCTCAAAAATATATTCTTTTTAAAGGTCTGAGTAAAAAACTATTTGGTCCCACTTTATATTAAGTGGCCTTAACTAATATGTACTTACACAGGAATTAATAGTTTGTTAAAATGTACTTGTTGTGTAAATACATGTATTTACTGTGTACTTATGCTTGATTGAATACAAATATCTAATTACATCTGTAGTTAACTTTTGTAATTGCATTTGTAAATACACTGTTGACCATCCCTTACACCTTAACCCACCCTTAAACCTACCTATACTACCAAACCTGTTCTTAACCCAACCTCTATCCCAACTCAAAAGCACCACAAGTGTTCTCAAAAACATCATAAACACAGTAAGTACATTGTATTTTTATTTTTATTTTTTTTTGATACAAGTACATAGTAGTTAAGGACACTTAATATAAAGTGGGACCGTCAGGCTAAATAATTCAAGTGAATCTTGACTGTTGCTGCCTTCATTTGTTTCAAAAACAATGATCTCTTTACAATTTAAATCGACATATTTGGATATCTTTTCTGCTAAAGATGATGTTGTCCTTAAAAAAACAAAACAAAAAAAATCTTACATATACCCTAGAACTAAAATTTTGGCCGTTTTAAAACCTTGACTTTTCAAACTGCAGCATACCTTGAAAATGGTTATCGTCCCATGTCTCGAATGGTCACATAGCTACATCGATGCTAAAACTATATATTATGCAGCCCTAGCTACAAGAAGTTACAAATGCTTGTGACTAAATTATTTATTTGTGATTTAAGAAATCAATTAAATAAATGAACCTTTATGAGTGATTAAATCCAGTTAAGAAAAAAATAACTAATTAAATGACAGCTTTAAATTGACAGCTGCACAAAATTAATTTCAACTCAGTCTTCATGTTAGCTAGCGCTAGATATTATGAAGTGTTACTTGTTTACTGGAATTTCCCAACATAGCAAAGATGTGGCTTAAAGACCTTAAGCCGCGCTTAACTCAGGATATTGAAGACTGAGGACAGTGACATACTGCAATACTCAGTCGTGTGGTTGTGACAGAAAAACAGTGAGAGATTTAGTCAGAGGAGGTTTAGTTCTCCCCAGGTGGATGCCTCCATCTTGGCTCTGATGGCTTTGTGTTAATGGAATTAAAGTGAAACTCCATGAATCCCCTATTCCGCCTCAGATATGCAGCTTCAACAGCTCAGCTGCTCTAAACCCATCCTTATGCCCTCAAATCAGCTCTCTGCCACCTTTCCCATTCAAACAACCTCCTCATCCCTGTTCCTCTCTTCCTCTCTCTCACTCGTAGACTCTTAGTCCCACTTAATACCTTCCTTCTTTCCTATGTTTCTGCCTCTGGTGCGTTTTCTTCCTAACCCTCTTTGATCCTCAGCTAATACCTCATTTTTTCATTCTTTCTAATGTTTTTTTTTTCTTTCTCTTATTCATTCATCCTCTTATGATTTCTTCTCTGCCACCCTCACTATATATCATTTAGTAAGTGTCTGGGTTTGACAGATGTATTTACTAACAGGGGTGACTCTCAACTTGTCCCGTGATGGACAGTATAAAGAGTTAATATCAGGCTTTTCTGTGATAGTTATGAATAATTATATTCTAAAAAACCATTAGAAAAGTAGACATTAACAAAAAATATATTTAAAATATATTTAATATATATATATATAACAATTTCTGTCAGGAGTTAACTTTTTTCCCACCCCCTTCCTTTATAATTTATTTGATATTCGTTTGACAATTCTATTCAACAACTAATATTACACTGTATTATATAACATATTTGTTATGCATATTTTGAATTTCAATAACATGTGACATTCTTTCATTTAAAAATCTTATTTAATCTTATTTTCATTAACATTCACAAATTTAAAAACGATTGTTCTGTAAATGTTGTGAATAAACTCTTTGAGGCTGTAGAAATAATAGCAGTATAGGCAACACTGTCTTTCTGTTTAAGTATATGACAATGATGTGGCAACAGCATTACCAGCACAATTCTGTTCACAATAATCCATGCCAGATCAGTAGTTGGCATTGACACTTGGTAAAGAAACACCATACACTGGCCCATGTGTGGTCCTGTACTTCAGTTGTGAGACCATTGTTGTTTTGTCGTGTACTTGTGTATGTCAATATATCTAACGCATTTAATATATATATTATATTTTTCTTTTGTGAATGAATGAATGAATGAATGAATGAATGAATGAATGAATTTATAAATTTCCCAGTGATGGGTTGCAGCTGAAAGGGTATACACTGCATTAAACATATGCTGGATAAGTTGGCGATTCATTCCTTTGTGGCGACCCCAGATAAATAAAGGGATTAAGCCAAAAAGAATATTAATAAATGAATAAATAAATAAATAAATAAGGGCGGCATGGTGTCTCAGTGGTTAGAACTGTCACCTCACACCAAGAAGGTGATTTGTTCGTGCCACCGCTTGGTCAGTTAACATTTGTGTAGCGTTTGCATGTTCTCCTTGTTCGTGTGGATCTCCCAAAGTCCAAAGACATGCGGTATGGGTGAATTGGATAAATTAATTTGACTTTAGTGTGTGTACAAATGCTAGAGTGCATGGGTGTTTCCCACTACTGGCTTGTAGCTGGAAGGGCATCCACTGCGTAAAACATATGCTGGATAAGATGGCAGTTTATTCTGCTTTGGTGACCCCTAATAAAATAAAGGGACTAAGTCGAAGGAAAATGAATGATTTAATCAATGAATAAATAAATGAAGAAACATGTAGCATTACCCATCACTACTAAAACACTAAAACTCCCAGATGAAGCATGCCTCATATCACTGTATCTTAGAGTAACCAAAACCCCATATAAAAACTCCCAAACGTCAGTACCCTGTGTGCAAAATTTGGATGTCAAACTTGTTTATAACCTATCTGCGCGTGTATGTAACAGTATGTACCTCTCTAAACCAGAACATCTATGTAGCCTTATTTTTTTCTATCACTCCATCTTCGTGTTTCTCTCGGTCCAATTACAATCCGTTCCTCACCTGCCACACACCTCCCTCTCCATCTCTCTCCTCGCTGTCTGAACATTCTGCCAGCTGGGTGTCTTTGTGCCTGTTTAACCGCTAACTGCTTAGGCTCCCTACAGAGATGGCTCGAGAGAGAGCGGCAGGGGTGGAGGAGTCCTCCGGAATACTAAAACACGCTCCTGTTTACCAAACCCCGACCACATCAGAATCTAGAGCAACACGCATCAGGTCAACAACTCTTTAATATTCCAGCAAACACAGAGAGTTCCCTGTCATCACCCCTCTCTAAAGATGTAAATATGGAGATCTGGAGACCGCCGGATATATTTCGTGGGAAAACAAGCTTGCGCAGATCACTTGATTTTCATTTTCGACCAAAATAAGGAATCCTGATAATTTCGAGTACACACACAACCCACTCCCCCCCACTCTACACAACGCAGTAACAAGTGTTTTCCCGCTTTTTCACAAATCTTTCCTCTACCAAATCTTTTTTTTTTCCTAGTTGCATATTTGTACAGCCGAAGAACTACCCTGGTTTCTCTAATTGAAGGCGAATTTAATTCAGCAAACACACTCATTTTGGGCCGCCGAGTGAGTGTGTGTGTCAGCCGTGGATAATGATGTAACCATCAGTAATATGCAGCACTTCCTGAGCTGGCTCCAGATGGCAGAGTTCATCCTTTTCGCTCCTCGCGAGTTCATCTCTTCTCCTCTACTGAATGCAAAGGGACGGGCAGCTATCCCAGCATGCTCTGGGACTGAAGCTAAACATCATTGCTCTGTGCCAGTTCCACATGAGAGGGGTGACAGCATTGATGAGTGTCCTTTAGAGGCAGCCTTAGCTGTGGTCAGGACTGGGGAATGAGCTCTTTGATGTGCTGCGGTGGTACGCGCTGATAATGGACCATTCTTCAGATGACTCTCACACACTTTTAGAGTTCCGTTTGATATGCCGTGGAATGGGGAAGCTAAGATGGCCGTCAAGCTTCATGCCCTGAAGTGATCCCTTGAGCGGCCTGCCTGTATGTGTGTGAATGAGTATATCAAGAGAGTGTTTGTCTGGGCAGCTGGACTTTTTGAGAGGTTTAGATCTAAAGGTTAGTCTTGGTTTAATCGTTTCTATTGAAGACCTTAATACGGATTTCTTAGGTGAACTAAAAGTGGCGAGTCTTTCAAACTGCCCCCTTTCCTTTAGTGTGTTCTCATTTCTTCTGAGCTCATCTTGTCTCCATTTTGCCTCAACTCAACCTCATTGGAATGCAGGACTATATATCTGCAAAACCTGAAACATGTTACCTGAGGTACATTATGAAGCACTTTTTTCAGAGAATATGTGTCCAAAAGGCAACATAAGCAATGCAATTCTGCGTTAATTACTCACTTTCTTGAGGAAGTGCCTTGCCTGTAGGTACACTGTTGCAAATTACATAACATGGACATTTCATGGCAGTTTGGAAATGATCAGTTTAGTGGTTCTATCTTCCTCAAAACATTAGAATGGTGACACTTTACTGCCCTGGTTAATGCATGTAAAAACCCTGTTCAGAAAATGAAATGTCAAGTGAGTGCCACTTAAAAAGTAAATGCTCTATCATTTAAAAATAGCATACTGCAGGGGTGTCCAAAGTCGGTCTTGGAGGGCAGGTGCCCTGCTGATCTTAGCTCCAACTTGCTTCAACACACCTCCCTGGAAGTTTCTAGTATACCTAGTAAGAGCTTGATTAGCTTGTTCAGGTGTTTGATTAGGGTTGGAGCTAAACTCTCCAGGAAACCGGCCCGCCAGGACCGAGTGTGGACACCCCTGGCATACTGTATCAACTGTTTCTCTTTCTATAAGTCTCCCTTGCTGCAAAAATCAGTTCCAACCTATCAAAAACACTTGAACCAGCTGATTAAAATGTTCAGGAGTGTTGATACAAGGCTTCTGCAGGTAAAAATAGAAATAGTCCAAGGGCATCAAGGGGCCCAAAGTGTGGTATAAGACCCCATCCAAACGGCAACTGATTCTGGTCAACTTGCACAAGTTTAATATTTGTCTGCCTTTCATCAACACAACACCGGCATTGCCCTTGGTAAAAAAAATTAAAAATAAAAATAATAATAATAGCAAGTAACAAGTGTAAAAATCTGTAAACATTGCCACTTGCATAGCTAGAAACTGCTAAAATGATGACATCATAGTATCATCTGACCAGAAGTAGAAAAAATAACGAGCTATGTTTGTACTGATAGCTCTGGTAAATGCTTTGGTACTATTACAACACAACCTGGTTATGCTGTATCAATTAGATAAGCAGCAGAGATTCAGTTACATGTATTATATATTGTTTTATAGACCATGGTGTTTTTTTTATGCCTGTACTCAATCTGCTCAAGAAAAAGGACTTCATGAGCACTGCGTTTCTTTTGTATTTTGGGGTATCCAGTCGACTCTGTCTGTGCTTGTTTACAGTGCCACATACAGTACAGTATTGTTCTGGCATGCTGTATTACACCATTTTAACCCAGTTTTGGTTGACACGTTTGGATGCAGACCATTCTTGAACAATGTGTATGGACATGTAACTTTTAGAAAAAAAAAAAAAATGTGACTGTTACCATTCGGACATACCCTAAAAGGTATTTAACACAATTTTTACTTAGTAGACCCAGAATCTCTAGCAACAACACTGTGCATGTCTGTAGAATCTGTAGATAGCCTATATTTTGGTAAGAATTGTTCAGAAGACATAACATGCAAGGAACAAAATCTTAAATCAGTTAATACTCTGCATTTTAATCATAGTTGTATGTAAAGGAACTACTACTGGTGTTTAACAGTCTCTAGCTGAAAATGTAAAGAAGTCTGGGTTACTCCTATTCTCTTCAGTGTTGTTCTCTCATCTACTTTCATTTTTCCTTATATTCATCTCCACTCATTTCCTTATGGCTGATATCAAATTGTCTCCTCCTCTCTTTTCCTACTTTTTGCCCTTCAAGTATAGCTGGAAAAGTTGAAATTGAAAAGAGAAGTTGTTCACCAGCTCACTCACTCACTCACTCACATTATATTTCCTGCTTTATCAGAGGTCACTACAGCAAAAGGAATCACCAATCAGTTTGTCTTATGGAGTACAACTCTTAGTGCTGGGAAACACCCTCGCACTTCCATTCATACTCTATGGCTAACTTAGTCCGAATAACCTATATTGCATGTCTTTGGACTTTGGGGAAAATTGGAGCACCCAGAGGAAGCCCACACAGGCACGGGGACAACATGTTCTGGTTCTGATCTACAAATCAGTGACCTTCTTGTACCTTCTCCTGTGAGGCAACAGTGCTAACCACTAAGTCACCATGTTGACTCTAAGTAAAGTCATTTTTACAAAAAAAAAAATAAATAAATAAAAGATAACATAATAATGATGCCTGTAAATTAGGGTTGGGCATCTAAGCTATAATGCCGATCCCATACGCATCTCGATACAAAGAATACGATCCGATATATTAGCGATACATTTGTGACATATTGCGATGCAACACGATACGATTCACACCCATATCACGATACAATGCGATAATTCAGCACTAACTTATTAGATCAAGTTTATGAGATTATGTGAAAGAGGATGCTGTGCCATTGAATGAGTTTGATTATTTATTAACCAAGTAAAACCATGACTTTTTTTTACAAACTGGCTTTTCTCTCAGAGCCAGAGTGTCAGTTTACAGTAAAGGGCCATTTAAGAACATATAGCACATATTATTTAAGTATTTTCACGATAAACAGAATGTATAAGTGCAATATATATTAAAAAATATATATAGGCTATTTGAACTCTTTCAACATAAAGGTTCATCATTGCACAACAAGAATTGTGATTTAACTTTTCAACTATAAAAACAAGTTTTACAAAGATATATTTTGCCACTGAATATTCAAAACTTAAGGTCGTGAACTAGCAGTGTTATGCTGCTTTGAAACATCACTGTCACTGTAAACAACAGGCTAATAAAAGTATAACAAACCAGCAATCTTCTTGCTGTGAGGTGGTCATACTACCCACTGTGCCACCGTGCCACACATTATTTTATCATTATTATTATTAATATTATTATTATAATTAAATAAAAATTAACAGGAGGAGGTGTTTAAATCCTTCGTTCTCCGTGACACTAGGCTGAATATCTTTGCAGATGAACAATGCAGTAACATCCGTTATTGGCGTAGAGCGCACAAAACTGTTGCGCATGGAAAAAACTTTCAATGCTTTTCTCACCACTTTTGGAGCTGGTAGTTACAGTTGAAGCAGTGCAGGAAGCAGGGGATGCAGGAACACTGGAAGATGCTTTCACAACAACACCGTGGCGCCGCTTCAAGTGAGATTTCAGATTAGTCGTACTGCCCGCATATTTACAGATGCGCGGCACATTTTGCAAATTGCATCTGTCCAGTCAAGTCGTCCATCCTTAAATCCATAATGTTGCCATACTTTAGATTTAAAACTCATTGGGGAATAAAATGTTTGTTTTGCTTCTCGCGCTTTCTGAGGGCGCACCACTAGCTTCATCCGCACACCTGATACACTGAGTTGTAGTGTAAGTGTACACATCCGCAAGTCCGTTGCTAAGGCATACTTTATGTAGGTCGATTAAATTATGCGCCAAAAACAGGTTGACAACACTTGCTAATAAATAAAAAATAAATTCTATGTTAAAAATATAAGCAGTATCTTGGAAAAACCGATGCATCTCGCAAAAACCGATGCATCTCGATTTGCTTCCAAAATTTCATTCATCCTCTGCTGCTCTACCGATGCACTCGCATCGTGCACGCGCATGACCGCGTATCGATACATATCGGTTAATCTTCCCATCCCTACTGTAAATGATACATGCAACCCAGACTCATTGTGAATACTTACCCAGGTCTTCATTTCTGGGCACAGCGAAATACGTAACTGGAGGTAAGCTTGCTCGAAGTTTTGGTTTTTGCAAATCCACCAAAGCCCACTGTGCACACTTTGATGGTCTGAAATTTCTCTCACGCATCCTCTTCTCACGTAAATACACTAGAGTGTGCAATATACACTTAAGCCGACCTGGACAGCTAGCTGTCGTCTGACCGACTGACCCATGCACCCTCTTAGTTAACCCAACCAATAGTGTTTTCAAAAGCAATCTAGAAAAAGAAAAGCCACCATGGCCTCATATCTCATCACATTTTCAGCTTGTTCTTTATTAATTAATTTATTTTTGCATTTGTTTTGTCGCTGTCAAATTTAATCAGCATCCCAAGTCTGCTGGTGTATGCGGCGAGCTACTGGGCAAACTGATAACAAGGTAAGTGGTCAGTTGTAGCTTGAAAAGGAACAGGAGCCGTCGGTGGCATTATGCCATTCATTTTAAAGATGAAATGCAGCCAGACGTGACTATGTCTACATAATTCGCACTCTTAACAAATGTATAAGGGGTACGTATCCACAATTAGCGTGTGTTTGATACATGAGTTGTACAGTTGAAGTCAGAATTATTAGCCCCCCTTAGAAATTTATTTTCTTTTTTTTTTTTAAATATTTCCCAAATGATGTTTAACAGAGCAAATATGTCTGATAATATTTTTTTCTTCTGGGGAAAGTGTTGTTTATTTTATTTTGTCTAGAATAAAAGCAGTTTTTAATTTTTCAAAACCCATTTTAGGATGAAATTATTAGCCCTTTAAGCTATATTTCGTTTTGATAGTCTACAGAACAAATCATTATTATACAATAACTTGTCTAATTACCCTGACCTGCCTAGTTAACCTTTAACCTAAGTTAGCTAAGCCTTTAAATGTCCATTTAAGCTGTATAGAAGTGTCTTGAAATATATCTAGTAAAATATTATTTACTGTCATCATGGCAAAGATAAAATAAATCAGTTATGAGAGAGCAGTAATTAAAACTATTATGTTAAGAATTGTGTTGAAAAAAATCTTCTCTCCGTTAAACAGAAATTGAGAAAACAAATAAACGGGGGCTAATAATTCATGTTATTTGCTTAGTCACAGTATCAGACAATTATGTTTTTTATGTAAACACTCCAAACATCTTCCATTTGGCAAATATCACCTTATCCATGCAATCTTGGACCAAATGTTTTGGGGTTAATTTGAGCATGATGGCCATGTTGACTAAACCAAATTAATGCACCAGGCTTTGAGACCAATGAGCAATATGTAAGGATGTGAGAACGTTGGTATAGATTTCTTCATAAACATCTCTTTTTTGTCAGTACAATAAAAGTCAACGGTCAAATGTGGTTTGACCTCATTGACTTCTGAAATATCTACAGAGGAAAGAAAGTCATTTGTTTGGAACAAGACGGATTATTATTTATTCAGCAAACTATTCCTTTGATAGTTGTATGCAACCGTTCAATTGTTGAACTGGCCACAAAGTCAAGAAACATTCACAGCCTCGGGGCAAAGCGTGTTCACAAACCCTGAATGACTTCCTAAACAACACAATGCTGAGAGCCCGTCCTATTGTGACTGTATGTGTGTGTGTCTTTGTGAACATAATGAGAGTTAATAAGAGTATTACGAAGTTATTTTTGTGCATCCAAGCAGGCCATAAGGGAAAGTTTTAACCACATTATCACTTTCTTTCAGAAAGGTTTTTGGGAAATTCATTCTACAACAATAGAGGAGAGGGAGAGAAAGAGAGAGAGAGAGAGAGAGAGAGAGAGAGAGAGAGAGAGAGATAACGCTACACTAGCACAAGAGGATATTCCAAGCAATAGAGAAAAGAGGATAAAGCCATCTTCACTGAGATGCATGTTGATTGTACACACATTTGCACGCACGAAGGTCAAAGTCAAGGTAATGCCAGGAAAAAAAAATAACAAATGGAAAAATGAACAGCAGCTAATGACAGCGGGGGAAGGAGGTAATCAATGAAATCCCAATATAATCAGCTACTGCTGGGTAATCACAGATAAAGAGGAGGATTCTGGGTACAAAATCATCAGAGAAGGTGCAGAGCTCTTGGGAGAAGCTGGAAAGTGTGTCAATGAGCTCATGTGTACCAAAGCTTCATATGATTATTCAGAGATTCAACTGCCACTGGCTATCACAGACCTCAGAAACAAAGAGTAAAGTGAGTATTCATGAGACCTGAAATGTATAGAGGAGGAAAGAGTATAGACTTGGCTGCAGGAAAAGATCCTGTGATTTTTTTTTTCTTTTTCAAATATTTTCCAAATAATGTTTAACAAAGCAAGGAAACTTTCACAGTATTCTCTACAATATTTTTTTCTTCTGGAGAAAGTCTTTTTAAATTTTTTTATTTACTAGAATAGACAAATTATCGGTTTGTAAACATTCAGAAAGTGCGCAAAGCGAGGTTGCAAAAAAAATGAGCGCTAGCTTTTACAGCGAGGGAATGAGATCTGATGCGATACAGAGTTCGCTGTTGTTTTAGAAATAAGTAATATTGATTACATATTATATATTTATTTACATAATGCTTTCAGCGTATTGTAACAGCTTGTCACCCAGTGATAAGGACAGTTTTTCAGCAAAATTATTGTTAAAGTGAGCGGTGTTCGTCTGACAGGTCCATTTGCAATAGCACCCTCCCAGTGGATATGGAATAAGACGATATAGCCAAGCATCCAGCCCAAAATATAAAACTCTCATTGAAGCTCCAAGTGATTTTACAAGAAACAAGTTAGAGGTCTACAAGTCTTTGTATGCCAACAATTTTGTTCTGTGTGGTCATGTGCAAGAAATAATGTTCCATGATTACCAGATTCAAAGCTTTGTAGTGCTTAAAACCGAGGTATAACCCAGGACAAGGAAAGAAGACGGAGCTATACAAGGCCTGGGTAATCATCAACAAGCAAATTAACTGCATTCTGATAGCAAACAGCACCTATACAGAAGGGTATGTGAACTTACATTTTTACATTCCATTCTTAGCATTCAGTGTCCGCAGTTTAATTAAACAATTTAACTGTTTTTGCTGAAATCATTGCTGCAATCATTGCTGGGGATGGCATTAAAAGCAGTGTGGTGTATGGCATAAGTTAAGTTTTTTATTATCGAATACGGCATAACTGCACAACAAAACATGTTTGCTATTGCAACCAGTCTTTTTTGAAACCAGGAACCTGTGTGATGTCATGCCTTACGTAGGTTGGTAATTCCTCTAGAGAAGCAGTTTTTATTTTTTATATAAAACATTTTAAGGTCAGTTTTATTAGAACTTATTGTTTTATTATTGATTCTTAATATTGTTTTCAGTTGGCTACAGAACAAACTATTTTGTTTAGAAATGTGTTCTTTCCATTAAACAGAAATTGAGGGGAAAACACACAGGTGGGCTTGCAATTCAGGAGGTTAAGTAATTCTGAGTTCAACTGTATATGGTTTTAAAAAGATTAAAGACTAAATCAATTTAGCTGAAACCATCCCAACAGAAACACAACATCATAAGACGGTAATATTAGGTTAGATTTAGGTTAAGTACTGACTTTTTTTTTCTTTTCAAAGGGTTCAAAACACAAGAAAGTGTAACTAAAGGTGGAGCAGAATGAAAGCCAAGGAACCGCCATGTTTTAAATACACAGCCAAGACATTACACTGTAACACCAGGGCTTAATTTGTGCCAGAACATGCAGGATCCGAAACCTAAAAAATCTGATTTAGCACCTCATTTTACTGATCACCGTCCTCAACCGCTCTTCTCCCCCGTCCGCTATTCACTTTCTTCTGCGACTCCCCAACCCTCTTCACTGTCTTCCGCGACACCCTCGCCCCGCTCACTTTCGTCCACAACACCACCCCCCCTGTGGGGCTATATGTGGGCTAAATGTTGCGTGTTGTTTTTGAACCCAAAAAAGGACTAAATGAATCTTGTATGTAGTTTTTCTGTCATGGTCTGTATGTGTTTACATATGTTGCATTTATATATTTATTTATACAATTGCAGACGTTACAGTAGGCTATTTTATCATTAATCTGCAGTTACTGTATTATCAAACTATGTTCATAGAAAAGTTAGTATACATTTATACAGTATTTATATGAATAAAGCATCTATTTTTTTGAGCAAGAATGACATCGTCTGAATTTTTTTGTCGTACACCACGCCCACCAAAAGGGTACCCTTGTTAGTGGAAACGCAAGCCTAATAAAGGTGACCGGTACCGGTAATTTACCGGTAATTTACTAATTAATATTATTAGAATTTTTCAACATTTGATTTATATTTTATTAATCTATATATTCTTTTGGATTAAAATAGGCCTGCAAGTAGGTTATACAAAATTAAGAAATGACATATGAAGTTCAAACAGGCTACAAAAATCAGCAAAATAAAAAAAATAAAAAAACATTTGCAACATTTCCTAAATTAGTGCTTTATAATAAATACTTTAAACAGGGGTTTACCTTATAAAAGGTTCTTTAGAACTTTAGCTGATCCCTAATGATAGGATATCTTTAAAATCCATGCTGCTAATATCAAAAATATTGTGGTCTTCTGAGTTACAGAAGGCTAGCATCCTTATTTTATTTTTTTATTTTTTATTTAATTTATTGCATCAGATATATGGTCTGATAAAAGCCAGCGGCAATATTTCATTGCTCCATGTTATTACTGTCGTTTTCATAAAAGGAGCAAAATAAACATTCATAAATAAAGTTTGCTTTCCAACTAGTTAGACATACTGTAAAGCCTAACCAAGTGTATTAACTTTAGATATACTGTCTCGGTTATATTGTGTGATAAAAGGATTGTGCGGGTAGCGCGCCGGTTTTTGAATCCAGCTGTAACAGCCGCGCAGCCAAGACTGCGCTTTAGTTATGAGTCCATTCAGTTTGATTCCGCCTATCCCAGCTTCTGTTGCTACATGTACAAGTGTATCAATGATGAAGACTTGAATTGAGCTTGGTTAGCCTACCTCTGACTTAACTGTTCTAGTGGTAGTGCCGAAATAAGGGACTGTCCTGGGAAAACTGGGACATCTGATCACCCTTTTGGGTGACTATAATAGGGCTATTCAATATTCTAACTGGACTACAGCCACTCACCAACGTTACTGTTTTTGAATGGCAGCGAACCGAAAGGAATACTTTACATTATCAACAAGAGAAAGCATAACGCAAGGAGGCGTTTCCCGCATCATAGCACAATTTAATTACTTAGCCAATCAAGGGTCCCCTTCTTCCATGGGCCCAGGGGCTTCAGCCCCACCTAACCCTTACGTTAATCCGGCCCTGCCTGTACCTTACCATACTGTACCAGTCAGTGGAAATGGCCCATTAAAGGGGCTGATGGTTAGGGTGATAAGTTGCAGCTCTAAACCATGTGGTAGGCCTTCAATGTGTGCATCAGAGAGGTTCAACAAACAGTGGGCAGGGCTTCAGAAAGCATGTCACGGAGATTTTCTACAGAAAGACTTCCTTCACTAATCACCTTTGTGTGAAAGTATCTTAGCTACAAAAGCCCAATTTTAACTTGCATGTGCCGGCGATACCAATACTAACCAGCATAAATCAGTGCTATGAACTCAGTATTCTGTTTCTTCTCTGCCACTTTCACCAAGCGTTTTATTTGCTCCCAAATACCAACTGAATATGACACCATATGTCAGAGAAAGAGTGTGCTTGTAGTGAGTTGTGTATTCTTGCCATTTTCTAGCTTGAAAATGTGTGAGCCAGTCTGTTTGCACATGTGCGAGAGTGTTAGCGAGAGGAAATCCAAGTGAGCATGTGTGTTTCTCTCTCCAGAGTCTGACTGTAATAACATTTTTCCAAAGATGACATTTAATCCATGCAAACAAATCACCACGGAGACCATCAGCGTTCCGCCAGGCTTATCCAATGAGCAGGAGCGTATCAACCCAGGCAGGAGTAATCAAAGCTAATAGATGACTGGGAGAGTGGAGCAGGGACAAGCGGACATGGACCACTCTTCCCAATCTCATATTCCAGCCATGAGAAGCATCCGCAGGGACAACAACAACAATCTATATCCTCATTTTCAATACTCAGAGAGGAATTCAACTGAAAACAGCAAGCCTCGTTTCGCTAAATCCAATTCGTTTATATTTAGCATTTCGTTTAAAGCTGGAGCTATTCAACAACTGGTGTTTTATAGACTGCTGCTGATACAGCATGATGAATACTTCTGCATAACATAATATAATATAATACATGAGCAATATCATTATCATACGAGTAGCAGTGTGATATGGCTGTATATCGGCACTGGTGGGAGGCGTGCGATGGCACGATGCCGATATACAGCCATATTGCACTGCTACGAGTGTGAAATTGCGTTTATACAACAGTTTGACGGCATAATTGTGTATATAAAAACAAAATCAAACATGGAGAGTCTCAAAAACCTTTTTGTATGAGGAACTACTTTCTTCCGCATTGGATTCAAATCATAAGCTGACAGTTGAACAGCTGTTAAAACAGTTAAAAACATCTTTTAAACTTTATATCTATAGTGTCTGCTTTTTGCTGGCTGTATGTGTGCAGAGTAATACACATAGGGTAAAGAGGCTGTAGGAGTTCTGATATTGCAGAATATTGCATGGCTTTCAGCCAATCAGATTTGAGAACCAAACAGAACTGTTGTATATAATATAATATAATATAATATAATATAATATAATATAATATAATATAATATAATATAATATAATATAATATAATATAATATAATATAATATAATATAATATATAGCAATGTCACAATATATCGACTTGTCACTCAACACATTGGCATGACCTTAATCGTTTTTGGTGATGAAATGTATATCGCCTATACATATAAACTATTCTAGAAACATTTTAGCTGATTGTGAAACATCACTATCTCTGTTGGTGGTTTCAGTATGATAAATAAAAACACTATAGTATTTCCTATAAATTATTATATTTTGATGTGGGTTTCTGACAACTTTTGAAGTTTTTTCCTCCTTAAAAAAAGTTAATCCACATGAAAATGAAAAAAAATAATAATAAAAATAAATATATATATATAAATATATAAAGCACTGTCAAGAGAAATGGTGCCCAAACTCAGTCCTTGTGGGCCGGTGTCCTGCATAGTTTAGATCCACCCCAATCAGAAACACCAGGGTAAGCTAATCAAGCTCTTAGTAGGCTTGCTAGAAATGTCCTGCCAGGTGTGTTGAGGCAAGTTGGAGCAAAACTCTGCCAGGCACGGGCCCTCTAGGACAGAGCTCCTAACTAAGTACTAAATACTCCCAAACTTAAAGGCCAAAAAAGATTATATTGGTATTGGTTGGCTGTCAACATGCAGTTAAATCCTTACCTCTGTTTGATTTAGCATGTTTCTTCGTTCTGGCATATTTGGATTTTCAGATCGCAGAGGCATGCATCACTGACAAGATTTGCATGAGAATCGCAACTTGCATGAGAACTTGCTGAAACTTTTGCTGATCTCAGTTTTAATTTGATTAATCGTGCAGCCCTAAGTTAAATGAGTAAATGCAGATGTTTTGTCAGCTTCAACCTCTGGAATTAACAAGACATTTTGTCTCACCCACAGAACCATCATTAAAAAAATTATTGTATCATTTCAATTAAATATCCCAAAACCAGGGGGGAAAAATTGTATTGGAGGGAAAAAAAAAAAGAAAAGAAATATTGTTCAATGCTTTTGCCAAGAAATTCACATCCTTGCATGAAGTCTTTCTGGCTTAAGAAAATGTTTGTTTTGATTAAACGCCTGTTTACTGCACTTGGAAGATTAGAAGGACTGTCTTTGAACTGATGAACTGAACGCTGAAGTCATCATAACACTAAGACGCACATGCTGTCACGGCGAATTAAGCTCAGCAATAGAGGACACAAAGATTGTTCATGAGTGATCAGCTCAAAACAAAACTGCACAAAGAAAGGAAGAGAAATATTTTCTGAAAATCAAGTCTTGCTTTGTTTTTTGTGCCACATCAATACCGCAGCAAGGTTAACGGTATTTACAAAAGCTTTGGTTTCAGGTTTCTAAGCATGCAGGATACACTCTATGGCCTGTCAGTAAGAGGAAAGATACAAAAGCCTCAATTTTAAGTCAATTGAACAAGACCCGAGGAAAGTCTCCCTGAGAAAGATAAAGAGAGACGAAAAAACATAGATGCTGGCTGTTATTTTGTTTGTAAAGCCTTCAAAAGAATTGCAGAACATCAAGGAGGACTCTGAAGAGAGTGGAAATAGAGAGAGACTGAGTGAGGTACCTGTAAAGACATGTTGATATTAGACGAAAGGTAAAAAAGGAAGATGAAAAACAAGAAAACCACTGACAACACCGATAAAAAAACAACTTTGAGTGGTGCTCTACAAAGACGGAAGACTTTGAGGGAGGTTTTCCTCTCACATGAGAAATGTGTGTGTCATACGTGTAAATGAGTGAAGCTGAAGGTTTGGGTTAATCCAGAGCCAGATGCTCGCTTCCAACGGCACAGGCGGAAGCAGGAACAAGCTGCCTGACATTTGTGTCTGATTGAAACAAGCAGCCAGAGACTGAAACCTGACATTTGAGCTTGAATGAAAGTAACGTATAACAAAGATCTTTCTGGCTGACTGAAACAGGAAGAATCACATTCAACATGAGTAAAGATGAAGCTACGGGAGAGGAAACCTCAAGACAAAAATGTGTCAACTTGAGTGAAATTTATAAGCCTCAAAATGAAAAAGCAACATCTTTCCTTCTCTGTATTATCAGAATTCTAAGGTGAATGTGATGCTGTTGGACAGAAATGGCCACCATCTTTTTAGCTAGCGTTTTCTGTATTTAGAATACACAAAATTCATTTTGACCTAACCTAAAATTACAACCGGATTATAAACTGAAATTGAAAACCATTTGAAATTATAATATATCACTTAAACCTTCAGTCTAAAACATGCTCTGAATTCTTTTTTAGGGGAAAAAGCTGCAAACCAAGTTATCTTCTAGTTCTCATTCACATGGGGCGTCAACGTCAACACTTCCCATAAACTTTGAATGGTTGATTTCAGGTGCTGTCGAACTGCATTGTGGATCCATTGGCACCACTTCAGTGGCGTTGATCGCTGCAAAAGTTGGGAAATTCTTTTCAAGCATCAAAGGAAGCGTCAGACAATCAAATTGCCTAATGCAGATACCCCAGCTCAGACAGTAGCCGATAGTGGACTAATTTCATTGGCTGACACTGCTATGATGATCGCGTCAGCCCTAACTTCAGACACACCCTCGGTCAAGCGTTGATGCTGAAGCCCAGTGTGAATGCACTGTTACTCTTGCTTTTAGCTTATTTTAAACACTTGTCTTTTATTATTCATTTTATTTTTGAAACTGGTAGCTACATTGCATCTACATGCCAACTAATTCTCATTAGATTATAAGTAGACTATTAGGTTAGGGTCAGAGTTGGGGTTAGGGTTAGTGTAAGTTGACATGTGCAAAGTTTCTTATAATCAGTTAAATGTCTGTTGAAGAAGCGTTATCAACAGAAATTAAGAAGACAGTCTATTAATACTCAAATGGACCATCAAAATAAAGTACTACCTTATTTTTGTCTGCAGTTTTTTGTATTTTTTTTTTGCCTCGTTGTACAACATAGTGGTCAACTATAGGGTATATGCCAAGCTAGTGTTGTTCACATACTGATAAACCTTCGGTGACGGTAACATTTTTGTTTTTTGGTGATGGTAAAATGTTTGTTTTTTTTCATCTTATACAATTCCTTTTACAGCATCAGTGTTGTAATGTAATTAAAATACAATCAGTTAAACAGACATTGGCATTCATTTAGTTGCTCAAGCGTAGAACTAAACAAAAAGCCATTTACTCGCACGTGCCTGTCAGAATCGGCAGTCAGGCGCAGAAGCTCCTTTGAATATACTGGGGTAAAATAAATGCTCATATTATAAAGACATGGTGGGGAAAATGTAATTCAATGCAGTGCTTCTTGTGCAATCTGAGACCCACTTAATATCGCCCAGCCAGTGGAGATCGCTGATTTTTAAAGAAAACAGACCTTAAAAGTGCTGATTTTGCATTGGCATACAGTTCACTGGAAACGATTAACTCAGGTTACTGGCAAATTAAAAGTCCGATTAGCATGCTTCAGCATTTTATTTATTGTTGTTTGCTTTACAAGTAAATAAATGAAATGAAAATAAAATTATCATGAATGATAAAAATGTACTTCTTTAACTTCAGTGTTACTGGCTAGTGTTTTTTTATATTGACTCAGCATTTTGATTCATCACAATTTTGTTTGATGGAAGATTGTTTGACATTTTTGAAACGGACTACTGCATGCTTAAAGTTACTGACTTTAAACCCCTTTTTCTAATCTTATTCAAATGCATGTGCCATCTTTGATATCAAATTCTGCCATTTTATAAATAATTATAAACATAGTTGATATACAGTGCTCAGCATAATTGAGTACATACCATTTTGAAAATGAATATTTTAATATTTATTAAGATCATATTTTAACCACCAAACACATACAATTAAATTCAAGCAAAATATTAAAATTATATGTAAAATAATACGTAAAATTACAATCAACAAAACTTCAACTAAATTTTTAAATTTTTGCTTCTCTTGATTATTCCTATTTTGTAAATTTGTAATTAATATTTTTCTCTAACACATAAATTTGGGTGTACTATTTTTTGGACCGCTATCATACATTATTTTGTTAGAAAAGCTCCAGATTTGGCTTCAATACTGACTAATATAATGTATATGCACAAATACAATATTGTAGCTTCCTATAAAAAATATGAATATAAAAGACAGATTTGTGAGGGGTGTACTTATATATGCTGAGCACTGTAACTATGGAATTGTTTCCAATCAAACACAAAATGCATCAGTAAAACACATGGCATTTTTTTTTTTTTTTTGTGGCAGATGCCCTTTCAGCTGCATACCAGCACTGGGAAACACCAACTCATTTGCAATGAAAGTTTCTAATATGAAAATAAACATTCAAAATGTGATTGTAGATCGTTCAACTGATTCATACAGATGGCTGATTCATTCAATAATGAGGCAAGCACATTTCTTTTAGGAATGGATCATTGAGTTTTTGACTTAATGTACATTGTTCATTCAAAACCACTGAATCATTAGGTCATTATAAAACAGCGTGTTGTTCTGAGATACACACAATTGAAGCAACTGTGTAGCAGTGATCTTAGTTTTAAACATTTTCTTACTGAGATGCAAGTGACTTATTATTAATACCTTGACTGAACTCTTTAATAGACTCTTAAACAAAATATCACTTGTCCCAAAATAAGCTTACAGTCTTAGATCTGTCATTTAAAACTTTAAAGCAATCATTTAAAAATAATAATAATAAAAGATAAATTACAAAATCTGAGTTTATTTTATTTATTCATTATTTATTTATTTTTTTGTGGGGGGACTATATTAACTATATAATAATAATAATAATAATAATAATAATAATAATAATAATATTTAATTGTTTCATGAAAAGTACGGGACAAGGTCAAAACAACAGCTACATAAAAGCCATTTGAAAAGCACCACCAACAACAAAACATAAACAATAAAGGGACTAATGAAAAGTCTCCCAAACAGTTTTAATGTGACCTTCATATAACAAAAATAAATCTATTTTAGCACAGTTTAGCCCCCGAGACATAAAAGTGGTTGAAGCTTAAAAAGCAAGCACACATACATGCAGCCGCACCAACACACACATAAGCACAGACTGTAATTTGGAAAAAATGAAGAGCAAGAGACGGAAATAGGATGTTGGTCCGTCGCGGGATGAAACTAAATGGTCATGACAGCTTTGTGCCTTTGATGCCCCTTTGAATCGTGCTTCAGGCTTCAGAGGCCCTGAAGGTCTGAGCGTGTGTGTGTGTGTATGTGAGCGTGCAGCGAAGTGACCACCAGACTCCGGCCACTGACAACTGATGCTTTCTGACATCTTGCTCATTATTTAGATGTGAAAAGTGTGTATCTGGAGAAAAAAACAAAAACATAAAAATATATAAACATTTCATCCTTCAAAAAGAGAAAGGAGTTGAAGGTGACTTTACACATCAACATCCCCTTGATGAAAACAACTACAAATCATTGTTTATTCAGTCTTTGAGAGTGATGAAGGTAAACTGGTTTGACTTCATGTCCAGTTGTTTCATGAATGAACAAGATTCTGTGGTGTTTCCACATGGAACTGTAATACATGTGTAAGTTAACAATGTCTGACTCTTAATTAAAGGGATATTTCAGCCAACATCAAAATTCAGTCTTCATGAACACATGTTTGACATGTGTTCAGCTAGTAATGGAATAATTCTTCACAAAAAAACTATAATAATAATAATAATAATAATAATAATAATAATAATAATAATGGTACTAATTAGGGCTGCACAATATTTGTTTAAGCATCAATACTCCCGCTTCGAATGTCATCACTCGACTGAATGGGCATTATCAGCCGATAGATATGGGCCGTAGGGCCCTTCTTTGCCTACTGGTAGGCTCAAAAGGCTGTTCTCCTCCATTCACAAGGTTTGGGTAGGGGCAGACATTAATAAAAAAAAAACTATCAATGGGAAATTTAATAAAAAATATATAAATAATTATTATGATTAATCAGTTATACTAACAGAGAAGACTTCAGATCTGTATTTACATTACTGTGATGGTTGAGTTCCGAGTTGGGGTAGGCGTAAAAAAATACAATCAATGGGAAATTTATTAAATAATCTATATAATTCTTGTTAATTAAAATATGTGATCTATAGCTAACCATGTGGATGAATGATAACAGCCTTCTGAGTCTACCAGTTTTTTTAATGTGTCTTTTAGGCCTGTGTAATGCTTATAAAAGCATGGTGGGGGGGTGGGGGGGATTATTAAATCAGTGCTATTAAACTACTATTCCAGTTAAGTTTACATTTATTACATAATGTCTGTCTCAATACTTAAGCCACAGTCACACTGGATTTTCGCCCCATACACTTCCATTCATACGCACATGTGTAAATGTGTCAGACCATAACCTTTAGCTACATCCCAAAACGCATACTTATGCACCATTCTACGCTTTTTTGTAGTATAAATTGTGTAAGTAATGCATTTACACTGAAAACTCTAAAAAATAATAAGTGCACTCTAACCCGGATGATGCACTCATTTAACCGATACAATGAAGTGTGTAATGTTGGATACTTCACACTCTCAACAACTGCTGCCTTGCGGGCGATATCGGGGTGGAGCTATCGGGCGCTCATGTTGGATTACTTTATTTTGGATTGTGAAAGCTAAATTCTGAGTGATTATAGCACCACCCGATGGAGAATGCGGTAATACTCACGGCAGGTATTATTTGGTACTTTGTTTATTTATGTCACTAATTTGGCGACCGTCAAACGTCATCATGGAAATAGGTTGAATTTTCGCTTAAAAAGTAAAAAACATTACTGTTCCATATGGGACGACATACATATACTCTGCTGTTAAGTGTGTAACTGCATAAGTCTGTAAGTGCATGAGTACATAGTGTGCCATTTGGGACGCACCTTTCATGTTGCAAAGTTCAAGTTTGGTCAACTCTGACCTGCGAAATCGCATCACGTGACTGCACAAGACCAATCGAAGATCAAAACATGACCTCTCTGGAGAGAAATTTCAAATATGGACCAGACGCTCGCTTTTTTTAAATTTCTAATCCTCTTGTTTAATCCCGCCCCTTTTCACAGCCCCGTACAACAGAATTTCGCATGCACACACTGTTACCGCCAGGTTATTCCCACTCCCAGTCACCACAATCACCCCGATCACGGTCACCTGAATATTAATCAGCCTCGCACCTGCACATCATTCCCGATCATCACTCCAGCACTTTAAAGTCTCTCATCACCCCTCACTTGGTGTCTGGCCTAATTGCTGGCCTAATCTTTGTGTGCCTGGCTTCCAATACTTCTTCAATCCATCTGATTTTCATTTGGTCATTCATATCCCTCCTGCCATCCTATAAAAAGAAACTTTTAATTACGTACTTACAATATCTGGTTCCCATCTTCTTTCTGTGACAGAGTCTGATCAACACTCTGTCATGTTGACAGATATTGGCAGGCAATATTGTAATTAAACCAACGAGATTAAGCTCATATTCAGAGCCATACCACAACATAATTATAATAGCATTTTTATTAACAATCGAAATATGTATAGTAAAAAACAGTTACCAATCTTCCTGCACTCTCAAGGTGAGAATGAATGAATGAATGAATGAATGAATGAATGAATGAATGAATGAATGAATGAATGAATGAATGAATGAAAGAACGAATGAATGAACGAATGAATGAACAAAAGAACGAATGAATGAAAAGCTGCTACTGGAGGAGTTTCATTTTAAAAGATCCACCTTTATACCTAATTTAAATCGTACATATTGCAATCCAGGCTCATTTTGAAAACGTAGTCCCGTGGACATTTCTGGAGATTGCGAAATACATCACGGTAGGTATGTGTTTTTGCAGTTTTTGTTTTCATGAATCTATGAGAGGCCACTGCGTGTGCTTTTCGTATCTCAAATGTCTCTCGCGAGTGCCATTCTCACCCGCGCTGTTCTAGCGAAAACCCACCAGAGGCCGCTGACGAATGACTGTATGTCTGACCGACTGAATGATTGACTGGGCGACCGGCCAATCCCACCGTCCTCCTTCCCTAAACTCAACCAATTTTACTGATTGACCCGCCCACTCGCTTACTTCCCTAAACCAAACCAACAAATTACCAAAGCAGTCCAGAAAAAGAAAAGCCCTCGTCTGATTTTTACCATGTTTTCAGATTTTACCGCATTCTCGCCCTGTTATGAAATTGTTCACTTTATTTTTTGGATTTTGGAATTGTATTACCTGATTTCTGGAACCGCTCTTTCCTGGACTCGAACCCAGTCGTCGTAATCTTTGTGGTCAGCTCCTCTCTGCGTCTCAAGTCTGCCGACGTACATGACCAACTAACAGTACAAACTGGTTGCAGCAGGAAAGCCCTCCACGCGGAGGTAAGCGGTCAGCCGGTAAGTGCGAAAAGGAACAGCATCATACCGCCCGTACCGTTCGCTTAAAAAAATGAAATGCAGCCATAAGTACCTCCAGCTACATAGTTCCCAGTCTCCAGAAACATCCACAGGACTACATTTTCTGAATGAGCCTGGGTTGGCGTATTATTATATTATTATGGACAAAAGCCAAGATATATGAACCCGCATTATACATATCCGCACATTTTAAGAGGGTATGGTGATAGTAACAGCTGTATTATTTATTATTTTTAATTTTTTTATTTTATTTTTTTGTCTGAGAAAGTGTCAATAAAATACAGTTATACAAAACTCAAATTCTCCCTCTCACTTTGCCTCAAACCACAAGAAACACACAAGGTCCAGGATATCAACGCAAAGAACTTGACACCAACATTGAAGCTAAGTTCAATATAAGCTTCATGATGACAGCAGTCCTGCTCTGTTTAACCCATCCCAATGTCTCCTCAGACAGAGACAAAAGAAAAAAAATCAAATTGAAGAAGTGACCTGAGAGGCAGCTTTAACAAACTCTCACTAAAATAAAGAGAGAGGACAGAACAAGAAAAAAGAACACAGATGAGCTAAAAGACATGGGGAGATGAGGGAGAAGGAAACACTGCTGGTCTGTGATATAAAATGTCACCAAAGGGTCTGCAGAGGTGACTTGGCTGCTGGCCCTTATAATCTCTCTTTCCCTCCTTGCCAGGCTGTCATTTTTCTTTTCTCTCTTTTATTCTTTCCTTCTCTCTGTCTCTATGAATCTGCCATTGCTGGATGATCTGTAATTATATTGCTTTGGCCTGGGGTTAGTCTGCGAGGTGACATTGCTGATGTCCTGCTGTAGTTTTTTTCTGGACATTTGTGGGTTTTAACAGCTGATTCAGGTTTAGCTCAAGCCATCTTCTTGCAAAAACATCTAAATGACATTTTAGTCAAAATGGTTGAACCCAGAGTAATAAGTATTTCTTACAAATAAAAACAATTGACAATTAAATAAATAATGAATAAATAATTAGTAAAAAACACACACACACACACGCACACACACACACACACACACACACACACACATATATATATATATATATATATATATATATATATATATATATATATATATATATATATATATATATACACACACACACACACATATATATATATATATATACATATATATATATATATATATATATATATATATATATATCATTTAATAATAACAATAATAATAATAATTATTATTATTATTGTTTATTATTTTATTTTTTTATTTTATTTTACTTTCATAAAAATATTGTTATAAAGAGAAATGTTTTTCATTATTTGATAAAACTAATTTGATAGGACTGAACACCTGTCATATTTATTTCCATCAGAACTCCAGCAAAAGCTCACATTAGACCAACAAAACTCCATTAAATCAATTAGTATGACTAATTGTCTGAAACTTAAACTAGGCATGAGCCACACTAAATCAAAGTCTCTTCACACCTAAAAGTTAAGTACAGCTTTATATGAACCCACATCAACTTTAGATAGACTTGCTAATGAAAAAAAAAAAAAAACCTAATCAGCCAATCACATGGCAACAACTTAATTTATTTCGGCTAGCAGAAGTATTCAAGACTACCTGCTGAATTTCAATGGGGAAGAGAAGTAATTTCAAATAAGCCCACCCTGATATGGGCTGCACGGTGAGTGAATGAGCCTATAATGAGGGAAATGAGTATTTCCCAGTACTGGGTTGCAGCTGGCTTCCGCTGCGACATAAAAAACATATGCTGGATAAGTTTGCGGTTCATTCCGCTGTGGTGACCCCAGAATAATAAAGGGACTAAGCCAAAAATAAAATGAATGAATGAATGAATGAATGAATAAATGAATGAATTAATGAGTGAATGAATGAATGAATGAATGAATGAATGAATGAATGAATGAATGAATGAATGAATAAATAAACGTGATATGGTTGTTGGCATCAGATGGGCTTAAATATTCCAGAAACTGAATATTTACAGGAAATTTACACACAAACATCTCCATCTCTCTACATCTATGGGAGCCCACATGGAAAAACTAGGTTGTTTTTGAAAGTGGTGTCAGTGAAGCCAGCAGGGGTGCTCATCCTGGTGTCTGAGTATAACCTAATGCCCCTCAGCAATAGTGTCAGTAAGCACCGTCTTTGGAATGAGACGATAAACTGAAGTCCTGATTCTTTGTGGTCATGAAACATCCCATAAAACTACTCATAAATAGGAGAGGAGTAACTCCAATGTAACCAAGTATTGCCTCCCAATCAACAACATCCATTGAATTGGATCCATCATTGTCTTTCCTCTGCATCTGCAGATGGTGTGTGTTGAGTACATTGGCTCTGTTGTCACGTGGCTGCCATCATATCATCCAGGTGGATGATGCACACTGATGGTGGAGTGGAGAGAGCCCCTATAATAAGATTTTAAAAGCACTTAGTGCGTAGCGCAGGGATGTCAAACTCAATTCCTGGAGGGCCGCAGCCCAGCACAGTTTAGTTCCAACCCTAATTAAACACACCTGATCAAACTGATTGAGT
Organism: Danio rerio; assembly: GCF_052040795.2. Classification (NCBI taxonomy): domain Eukaryota; kingdom Metazoa; phylum Chordata; class Actinopteri; order Cypriniformes; family Danionidae; genus Danio; species Danio rerio. The sequence goes on from NC_141021.1 coordinate 14,723,960, forward strand.
CCTTCAACTGTGCAGGGCTGTGGCCCTCCAGGAATCGACTTTGACATCCCTGGAGTAAGGCAATATTAAAAAAATAAAAAAGCGTTATATAAATGTACATTACTTACTTACAAATGCCTGGTTGAGGCCAGAAGTAAGAGTGTGTCCAAATGACTTAATACGAATAGTAATACAAAGACAACAGTAACTCAAATACTCTAAGCAGTCACATCTCTAAATGCACACATCTAACCTTGAATCAGGTGAGCTACAGCAGCAGAATACCACAGTATGTCACTTCTATCAGCTAAGAACCACCATTAAGGATCCATCTGTTGTTTCCTGCATTGCCTGGGAAACGAAGGACACACATCAAGGCTATACCTGAAGGATGTATATCTCTGAATTGGGGCAGCCTTCACAGGGCTAAAGAGATGCAATCTACCTTCAAACGCAACCTTCGATGGGTGTAGTCTCTGAATTGAATTTCAGTAAACATGAACAAAACGCCTGTTTTAGTGTGTTATAGTGGATACCTCAGTTTCTACTGGCATGTTACTGGTAAGTTTGTGGACTCTTTTCTAATCTGATTTATCAGTAACAAAGCATTTGTTTGGACCCTTATTGTAAAGTGTACTCTACTCCAACATCATCTAATGTGCTACTAACATTTGTTCATTTCTTGTTCATGTTAACTAATGCATTATTATATATTTGCATACTGTAGTAACTACATGTATACATCTACATGTGTAAGCCTAAAGTAATTACTCACATGAAACAACATGTTTCTGTGTATTTCAAACTGGTAACTGCAGTATTGAAGACTGTGTGAAGGCAGAAAAAATTATACAAGATTCTTATTACACATGTACACGTGTGGGAAAAAAAAGTGTAGTTATAAATGTCCTGTTTATACTGTACTTATTCGGTAGGATGTTACACGTGAGTAGTTACACCAGTATTAATTTATACACCATCCAAATGTAACAAATGTGACATCCCAAATAATTCCTCTCTCACGACACACCTGTTTTGCAGTCTTGGTTATTTGGTCATCAAGTTCATAAGTTCATCGGGTCTATTTGTTATTTTTGGTTTCAGAAGAGTGCTCAACAGCAGCCACATACCACTCTAGCTCCATAGCAGACTACAATCTGATAGTCTTTGGAGCGTTTCATTGTCTCGGTGTGGACTCAGAGAAAGACCACAAGGGCTTTAAGTGCCTTTCGGGACAAGGCCGGTGAGAGTTTTGATTGCCTCGCTTCACTTGTCTGTAAAACTGCATTTGCAATTCAGTATAGTAGTCAACAGTATAGACCGTTTTTCACAAGGCGATGCTGATGAGCTTCTTAAATACAACATTTAAAAAGCTTTACTTTGTATTATATATTAAAATTAAAAAATTAAATAAAAACACTAGTTTAACACTTATGCTGGGTGTTTTAATGCAGTGTCTACTGTTGGGGCCATCTTCTGGCTGCAATTATCAGCCTCACATGATTTTTATTTTATTTATTTATTTATTTTTTTTTCTGAAAGTCATGATAAAACCATAGTTTTCTTTTGTTATATGATCAATAAATATATTTGTGGTGCTCTACTATTCACTGCATTCCAAGTATACCCAACTATGATGACATCCGCTGCTTAGAAAACCTGAAGGGGTCACACTTTATTTTATTGTACGATTCATGCAATTAACAAACAATTAACTAAGACATTTTGCTCAATAAATGACTTATTAATAGTTATTAACGTAGTAATTGAGTTTAGGTAGTTGATTAGGAATATGGATGTATAATAAGTTCATACTTTATAAGTGCTAATAAAAGTTAAGTTAATCTTAATTGAACCTTTTCACATTTCTGGGTTTCTCAGAAGCAGAAGGTGTCATAGCTGGGTAAACTTAGAGCAGAATGAATGGGAGAGTACAATATATATTAGTGGTAGGCCGTTATCGGCGTTAACATGCTGTGTTAACACAAGACTACCGCACGATAGAAAAATATATATATATATTGCCGTTAATCTATTCTCCAAGTTGAGTTGGGAGCTGGGTTTATTCTACGCAAGCTATGGTTTCACCTTGATAGTTTAGCATGTATACCTGACCAGTGAGCCGTCTGACAAAAAAGTGCCCTTCTGAATCAAATCAGCAGGATGTCTGACTTTACCTACAGTTCGGCAATTTCACTTTTACTCATGAAAATTTCATTCATGCCCCATGACAAACTGGGGTATTAAACGCAAATAAGTAGTAAGGACTGGTGAGAATGTTGTAATATTTAAAAACGCATGCCAAATGGAAATGGAAAAAACGCGTTTCGCGGTGTGTGTGTGTGTGCGTGGTCCTTTACTGACAGCCACGTGTGTGGATTTTGTTGGAAAATATGATGAAAAGTCCTACATGACGGTGTGTACTGATCGTGGTGTTTACTTCAATAATGCCAATAATACCGTATATGCATACTCCACATGTCTAAATTCCATTTCTGTTTAGTTCAGTTATGACTTTAGTTGGATTAAGGTGATCAAAAAATAATAATAATAATAATAAATTGCTGTTTTGAGCTTATGTAGGCCTACAAAACAGTTCAAAATTCATGTTTAACTGAATAAACTGTTCGTAAACACATGTCCATCTTATTGATTGTAATTTATTTTCTTCATCAATTATCATAGTAGAACAGTTTCTCAAGCAGTTTGTGAAGCATTTTGGAAACAGGAGATGAGCCCCTTGTCTAATGCGCCACCTCTGAGAAACCCATTCTAAAAGACTTATTATTTGGGTAGCACACATATTCTGAATGCCTTCGGCAGAATTCAAATGAGCCATTTTAATCTAGATTAATCTAGATTAATTCCGAAATCTAAATTAAAAAATAAAAAATCTAAAGATGATATAATACATGCATAAAGGCATATAAATGTTCATACACTTATTTTTAAAAATCTAAATATTAAAACTTTCAGGGATTTAAGATTATGAGGACTGTTGAACGCGTCATATCAAACTTGTGAAAAGGGTCTATATCAGGCAGGTAATAACTCAGTAGTAAATAATGCAAATTATTACATAAATTAAAGTGTTACCGATATGAGAAAAGGGTGTTCTATAATACAATAAAAAAACAGTTTTATTTTCTTATTGGATCAAGTGCTCTGTTCTTGTATAAGTCTTAGGGCGTACTCACACTATGTACAGTTGCTTTGAACCGGGCCAAAGCATGCTTGTCCCCCTCCAGTCTCCCCTGACGGCCCGCACTCACATTACATTCGGGCCTGGGCACGCTTACATCATCGATGATGCACTATGCAGTAAGTGCTTTCACTCAGCACAGTGGACATTTCTTAATTATTTTGTTTTATTTGTTTGAGATGCAGTGACACGCAGTCAAATATTTCACCGAACAGATCCGCCACTTTTGATGCTCATAAACAATCATAAAGACCTTGTGCTGCTGGAATTAGGAAGTTTGCTGAAGGTGCAGCTGTCGTGCAGTGAGAGGTTTGCGTCCATTGAACAGTGAGAATGACTAATGAACGCATATGAAACAGTCCCTTAAAAGTCACGTCTCATCTTCAGTTTCGGGCTTGTTTTGCACTCATACACAAGCGTACCATGCCTGAGCCCAAGTGAACAACACGCTCTGGCACACCTCTTCCAACCGGGCCAGGGCCGGCCAAGTGAACCGTGCCTGAGCCCGATTCAGAGCTCTCACACTTCTCAAACGATCTGGGAAACGGGCCTGGGCACTGTTTGGATAGTATAGTGGGAGTAGGCCCTTAGCCTCAGACATCATATCCACAGACCACTGGCTGAACATCTGATAAGGCCCAAAACATTACACTTCAACACTTCTCTAAACAAAGTCATTGAGATTTCTAAAGTTTTCATGAAAGAAGAAAGATCTTGTTTACAGCAATTCTTATAAGGATACATTATGTAAAGTTCATGGCCAAAATTCAATGACTGAGTGACATTCTAGAATGAATGTTTTATTGTAAGGACATTGCCTTCGCATGACATGGCATGGACCAAACACGCTGTGACTGGGAGTTTTACACATTGTTCAGATGGTCTCTTGGGCAGCGATGAAGTGTATTATTAGTCTGAAGGTCTGGCTATGCAAGACTACTATGGAGCAAAGCTTTTTTTAAACAGCTAGGCTTGCATAATGGTACCAAAAAATGCAAATTAATATTCCAGTTGGCATTTCTGTGTGGAGTTTGCATGTTCTCCCCGTGTTGGTGTGGGTTTCCTCAGGGTGCCCCCATGGCTCAAAGACTTGCGGTGTAGGTGAATTGAATAAACTAGATTGGCCATAGTGTGTGTGTGAGAATGAGTTTGTATTGGTGTTTACCAGAGATGGGTTGCAGCTGGATAAGTTGTTGGTTCATTCCGCTGTGGCAACCCCTGAAAAATAAAGGGACTAAGCCGAAGGAAAATAAATGAATGAATGTTGTCATTCTCTTCTTTCAGTTCAGTACACCCCAACGGTTACATAGAAGTTATAATAACACTAAATGTAATGGACCAACATGTAGCGACTCTTATTGCAGAAAGCATTGAAGTTAACCTCTGAATAACACTTAAGACTGTGGCAGTTCTTTTCAAGTTTTCATCTCTGCTGCAAAATCAATTCTAAAATCAAATATGAAAGATGAAAGACCATGCAGAAATTGAAAGTGTGTTCTCTTGGCAGTCGTGGGCCGATCTTTCCTAACTCATTTGCTCTCCGCTTGGAAGGGCATTGGAAAACTGAAAACATTCCTGCTGGAATCCATCAATAAATCCACCCAGTGAGCGATTGCGTCAACCAACTGCCTGCATGTTTATTTGCTAGAATGATTCAGCATGTCCATTTGTGTGTGTGTGTGTGTGTGTGTGTGTGTGTGTGTGTGTGTGTGTGTGTGTGTGTGTGTGAGAGACACTCAAACCCAAAAAGTCATCACAGCCAAATGCAGAAAGGTCATATTCACTTAGCTGTAGTGCTCTGAAGCAACTAACTTAAATGTTTCTGTATTTGAAGTTCAGAGTCTCTTAAAGGCTTCACCGAGGCACCCATTTTAAGGATATGTGGTACATCAGGGAGGTCTCTGACCTCAGATCATGCCCATTCTGCTGCACGTGGCCGTCCTGCATGTGTACAGGCAACTGATCTGAGGTCAGAAGAGAGGTGTTTTGTTGGAAGAGGGATTAATGGGAGTTGAGGAGGAGGAAGAAGGGTGAGTCAGAGTGTTTTAAAAATGTGGAGATGCTATGAATGTAGCTTTAGCGCCCTCTGTTGAACAGACAGAATATGATATCACATATTTAGCTCTATTTTTTTTCTCTCTCTCTCTCAGGGCTGTTAGATTTGTTTAATAGGTATTGCAGAAGGTAAAGAAAGTCTTTGACTGCAGGTTGTCTTTCTTGTTCAGGATGTAAATGGTTTTGTGTGTTGAAGATGAAAGGATGATGGTGTTAGAGATGCTAAAATATGCATAAAACATGTCTGAGAGCTCTGTGATTGGTAGAATACAAAACGAAAGGTCTGCCAAATCACTGTGGCCAGAGAGAGAGGGAGGGAGAGAGAGAGAGAGAGAGAGAGAGAGAGAGAGAGAGAGAGAGAGAGAGAGAGAGAGAGAGAGAGAGAGAGAGAAATAGGCGGATGGCAGCTTGATTCTCCAGAGCACATATCTTGGACCAAATCCTCTGTGATTTCAGTACTAGGCAAGTGGCATTTCACCAGCTTAGAAACATCTCTTCTGTCTCCCAGAGGTCTTTTGTCCAAAGAGGCAAGCAAGACACTGCCTTCATCCAAAAATAGAAAAGAAAATTGAATATAAAAATAATCAAACATGACTTGAATAATGTATAAACTTAATTGTCTAATTATAGATGATGATCTAGTACTTGATCAATTTTTAGATGATGGCATTATCCCTTTCTCCCCTCTTAATTTCTCTCATTGGCAGTTCAATGTGTACACATAAAAACAATAAAGGCAAAGATAAAAGTACAGCATTGTACTGCATGTCAATTTGTTTGGCTGATTTTAATAATGCCTACCTACAGTACATCATTCGCAATCACAGGTCTGAATAGGATAAACTACTTAGTACAATGTAAGCTACCCAAACATTTTAGAATTATATTGAACAAAACCCTTTCATAAATGTTAGTGAATAATCATTAAATCTTAACCTTTTTGACTTAAACATTGCGTTCCAAAGCATTTATTAAAGATATATGGCTGTGCACATTGCAATAAAAGCCAAACAATCATGATTACAAAATACACAGAATGTGCTAGTTATTCTTTTTAAAGCACTGGGTATTTTTACCCATCACACTGTGTAATAATATAACACAAAGACCAGCATGGGACTTGAATACAAATGATAATATAGTAAATTACGGCAGAATAACTATTCATACAACGAATAATGGGAGATAACAGAAAACTCTTTATTTGGTTAAAAACACCTTTCATTTACATTTTATATAACAGTTTCATCTACTGGAGCATTTACTAATCTAAAGAGGTGGCTCACTCCAAATATGGCAATTTTATCATCATGTTATCACTTCCAAACCAGCATGACCTTCTAGCTTCATCGAAGATGATTTGAAGAATGTCCATTGGAAAAATGTAAACAGACATGCATTGATCAACTGTCTAACAAATTGTAAAAAGACTTGGCCCAAATTGCATTACAGTCATTTTCTATTACAAAGTCTGTAAACAGAGCATTAACCGAGGCCAGAAACACTGAACTCTGAGCACTGAGACTGATATATTTGACATTAACTTTGGCAAATCAAAAATTGATTAGGATTCTGTAAACTCTGTGATTAATGGATTTTACATTGGCTGCCAGCAGGTTGTAATAAACGCAATTGCCTCTATTGGACTGTATTCTTAAAAAAAATGCAAGACTTATTACCATTTTCATTTACTAGTTCTGTCATTTTGACATTAAATAAAAATACTGAATAGGCAATGCTTTTAATTATTTATATTTAGTTGTATGAAAATATCTGTTGGAAAATTGTCTTCAGAAAAAGTGCTATTTTTCTTTTACTTACACAATGAATATCATTCAAAAGTGCAGCACTTCATTGTTTACAGTGCTAATGAGGGAAACTGTTAGGAAACAGTAAGCACCATCTATTTAGGTAGATTGAATTTACATTTTCATTTAGCATGTCAACTGTTTGTGAATAGCACAGTTCCTAAGCCAGGCTTATGAAAACTATATAAATTTCTGGATAACACAAAATACATCCCAGGAGGTACTTTTTTTTCTTTTTGTTTTCGCGAATCCACCAGAGGCCGCTGTGTACGTTTTTTGAGATCTTAAATTTCTCTCACGAGTGCCATTCGCGCCTGCTGTTCTCGCATAAATCCACCAGAGGCCACTGTCGACTGACTGAACGATCAACTGACCTGCACCACCAACTTCTTTAAACCCAATCGACAGTATTTTAAAAGCAATGTAGAAAAAGAAAAGCCCCCGTCTGTTTCTTACCATGTTTTCAGATTTGACCACACTCTCACTCTGTTATTTACTTGTTTATTTTAGCATTATTTTATTTTTTATTTCTGAATTTTCTGAAAATTTTCTTTCTGAAATCATTTTTGCCAGACTCAAACTTCATCTTTGGGGTCAAGTCCTCTCTGCGTCTCAAGTCCGCCGAAGTACATGGCAACCTACTGGACAAACAGCAGGGAAGCGGTCAGCTGTTAAGCACCAAAAGGAACGGAGTCAAACCAATCTGTAGCGTTCTTTTAAAGACAAAATGCAGCCATACCATATATCTGGCTGCATAATTCTCAATCTCTGGAGATACCATTTCAGAATGAGCTAATGTTGGAAGTTCCTCATATGGTTTGAAAATAAAACACAGCATACATTTATCAAATACATCATGTTCTCTTGCTTAACCTGTTAGCCAGATTTTACAAGATTCTTTTTGATGCAATCTATTAGTAAAGACTTAGTAAACACATTCAACAAACAGCGTAAAGCTTTTATAGTAAGTCTTTCCAATGATTCTTAATTTGTGTTTGTAGCTCACTGTGGTCAAGAACTCTACCATTTTAAGTTAAGTAGGTGCAAATCCCCATAAATGGGGTGCTGGCTAACAGGTTAAATAACAATCAATTTATGCAAAACAATGCAATCATCCATGAATGCGGTACTAAAAAAGTAAAATAATCAATATTAGTTTAAAACAACATAAGAGTTATTAAAGGATGTGACAGAACTTTCGCTTTTGATGTACTTTTATTTTTAACTGCACTCCTGAGCAACCAAAAATGGAGGTCATGCTTTATTTTGATGGTCTGTTTGTTGAATTTAAGTTACATTGCAACTAATTCTCATTAGATTATAAGTGCTGTTAGGTTGGGTTTAGGATTGAGATTAGGTTAGGGTTAAGTTGACATGTACTTGGAAAGTTTCTTATAGTCAGTTAAATGTCTGTTGAAGGAGAAGTATCAACAGATATTAAGCAGACAGTCTACTACTACTCTAATGGACCATAAAAAAAAGTGTTACCAAAACGGAATCTTGCATATCATTTCATTGGAGACTGTGTCTATGATTTCTATGTGAAGCAACAGTGACCCTTCAGCTCTTCTCGAAGTGTTTTGGGGACTCAAATATTGAGTTCATCATTACATAGTTTGCTCTAGTGCAAGTCGATTTATTACAAACAGGGACCCATATGTTGTGCCCGGGGAGAGTGGAGCCCTGGGGCAATACTGCCCTAGACACGCTGTTGACAATGCAAGCGAGTGCTTCGAAACTGAGTGCAAGATTTTAGCAGTCCCTAGGTAGAGAGAATAGACTGTATGCTATTATGGGATATCTGGTATCACACCAAGAAGAGGAGGAGGAAAAAACATCCTAATGATGAAGCACATGACAAAAAGGAGGGAACAGGAAGGGAGGGAGAGAGACAACCATTAACATAGTGACCAACAGACGGATAAACGTTGTCCTCTTATTATCAGGGAGGATTTATCCTCCCTCTCTCTTGCTCGTTCATCCTCTCTCCATCCCTGCGAAAGGGGGGAAACTCGAGGGTCATTAGCACCAGTGTGTGTGCATATGTAGATTTGTTTAGTACAAATGCATACATCATTGTAGATGTGTCTGTCTGAGCTATGACTCATTAGGTGTATCTCTCTCTGTCTCTCCTTCTAAGCCTCTAATGAGTCTGTACCTGTCATAAAATTAGGAGACATACACAACACCTGTTCCCTCCTCCATTTTAGCAGTGAAATGCCTAGACCTAGACTGATGAAACATTTCACAAGACTGTGAATGCCAAACAAACACTTGGAATTCACAATGAGATAGACGGATGGATGGATGGATGGATGGATGGATGGATAGATGGATGGATAAAAAGATTGATACAGATCAAACAAAAAATAATAGACAGATGGACATTAAAATAGAAGAGTATATAATATTTAAAAATATCCAATAGTTAAAAGTTTTTGTATTTTGTGATATACAGGTGCCACAGTTTTTATTTATGGGTGTTAATTGCATTATGGGATCTTGAGCTCTGCTTTGTCAATATTTGTATGTTGACTTTTACTGACTAGGGACGTAGCGATTCATCATGAGCTGGTTGAAATTCGATTCAAATATATAACGATTCTTACAGGAAGAAATGATGAACGAATCGTGATATATAATTTGAGCAGAGGGGGCGCTGTGTTTACAGGTGCAAACTTGCTTTACCTGCACATCAGTGGCGAGCAAGAGGTGGGGCTGCAGAGTAAAATGACAGCGGTGAAGTCCTCCAGACAAAACACAAGCTGTGTGCAAATACTGCAAAAAACATTTACTTATACACTAACAGAACAATAAATAAAATGCAGCACAGTGGAAAAACTAGTGTCACAAATGTCTATGCGCAAAAAAAAAAAAAAAAAAACACAATTAATAAGCCAAACCACGTGAAACGGATGATTTGCGGCTCCACTTGCTCTGACGAGTGAAAGTCCCCAGTCCTCAGTGAAAAAGTTTTTTTTTTTTAGCAGAGGACACTGCAAATATGCAAAGATCTTGGCTTATGCCAGGAAACATACACAGTAAAACCCAAAAAAGGATGGTCAACTCAGAGGAAACACAACCATGAATTATTGATTACAACAAACCATTTAATTTTAAAAACTAATTTAATGTGTACTGTGAACTTAATCCATATGTTTAACTGAAGCAATTTGAGCACAGTAAAACCCGATAAATGGAGAGGACTCAAACCAACTGAGTACTGTAAAATCCAATAAGTTAAGGCAACTCAAACCGTTTGAGGAAACCGACTGCAACAAACCATTTGAGTAAAAAAAAAAAAAAAAACTAATCTAAATAAGTACTGTGAACTTACTCCATTTAAGTTGAAGTAATGAAGTATTAAATTTACTTTTTAAAATAAATAGAATTAACTTTCAGTAAATTGAGTTAACTACACTCATTTCATTTAATAAAGTTGACTGTTGGGTTTAACAGTGCAGATATGCTGATATTTCTTTTTAAAAATGTAAAATCCTGAGCACAGTAAGTTTTGATTTGTTTAAATTAATGAGTGTGCTTTTTTGTTTATTGTTTTATTAAATAGCAATTTATTCTATCTATATATTTGTAAAAAAAAAAAAAAAGTGCAGCATATAAGAAAAAAAAGAAAGAGCTCTTCACCTTAAATTTGTGTTAAATAATTAAAAAAAAAACATGACTAAATCACGAATTGTCAGATTAGTATCTTGAATCGTATCGAATCGTACATCAGGTGAATCATAACATTCTTATTATTGGCATTTTAGTAGCTTGAAACAACATATTGTATAATAAATATCACTCACCTTCAGCTTAATTCCGGATTTATTTCTATAATTACTATGGTGTATGTTTTATGCAGCCACAACACAGCAATGGGAAACATAAGAAATATTACATATAGAAGTACAAGCATAAAGTGACAAAAATTCCAGTTAATTACCTTTTTTTTTTTTTTTAATAATCACAATCCACTATATCTACAATATATCACTTCAATCTTTTATCATGTCAACAATTCTTTTTTTTTTTTTTTACTTTTCAACATCAAGAGTTTGAGCCCCGGCTGGGTCAGTTGGCATTTCGTGGGTTTCCTTTGGGTGCTCTGGTTTCTCCCACAGGCAAAAGACAAGCGGTACAGGTGAATTGAATAAGTTAATTTGTCCTTAGTGTATGAGTGTGAATGGAGGTTGTTTCCCAGAGATGGGTTGCGCCTGGAAGGGCATCTGCTGCTTAAAACATATGCTGAATAAATTGGTGGTTTATTCCGCTGTGGTGATCCAAGAGACTAAGCCGAAAAGAAAATGAATGAATGAACACCAAATGAATCAAGGTTAAAAAAATATATACTTTGGCAAAAATAACAAGCATACATTAAATAAAAACTCTTATCACAAAATACAGATAATACTAATTTATGGATATTTTAGAGTTTAAAGTACACACTTTACCAGAAAGACAGACAAAAGGACACAGACAGGAAAAGCATTGGTTAAGCATAACAAAAGGCCAAGGTTTTGTTTTTATGAAACCAAAATCATTTAGTACAGTCATCTGCTTGTCTTTGTAAAGCCGACTTACATGGTCTCAGCAGAAACATAAAAGCAGAGCGGAAATCCTCTCTCCTAAGAGAAGAGAGCTCACTGCTATTGTGTACAGCTTGTGTAATAGGTACTAATAGAAAAACTGCTTTATCTAACACACAACACACACACACACACACACACACACACACACACACACACACGCACACGCACACGCACACACACACACACACACACACACACACACACACACACACACACACACACACACACACACTTACAGGACAGGGACCGTGACTTTAATAAGCAAAACAAAGCAGCATGAATGGTATTTGCAGAACAGAAAGCTTTTACCAGTTCTCTGCTAATGGATTTTTAAAACTGTGAAGCCCTAAAAAAAAACATTCTGCTCTCAGCATAAAAATGGGAGAAAATGCTTCTGTTCACAACATAGACATGAATGCATTTTGCTTAACTGAGGCTATAATGATGACTGGCATAAGCACACACACACACACATGCACACAAACAAAGGTGAAGAGTCAGATTGATGGAAATATGGCTAAACTTGGCAAGACAGCCCTAATTGTGTACTCTGAGGCTGAACAATGTGCGTTTGCATGTCTGGCTGAGGGCCAAGGTCTCTTAATGGTGGTCTTTTTTCTCACATGTCATAGGTGGTGGTAGATGCTGGTCAAGGGCCAAGCCCCTGGCACCCTGGACAGACTCGGGCATGATACGGGCTCAGCGTGAGCCAATGGGGGCAGAGCGATGGTGCTGTGTGATTTCAGCGCGGGCACCACCCTGCGTGGCACGGAGTTGAGAACAGCTGTGTCTCTGCAATTCACCCGTCAACAGAGTGCCCAACAACAGATGGCCCCTGCTCGTACACATGGTGCAGTGGGTATGTGTGTGTTTGAGCCCTAAATACACGTAAAGTTCTCTGCAAATACTCAAATACGTTCTTTGGATGCACAGTTCAAGGAATTCCGAAAAAACAAATATGAGAAGAGAGCAAACACAACATGTTTTGCTGCTTTTTGTCCCCTGACTCAGACAGCATCAAGTCGCTTCATGAGTGGTTGGCACTAATAAACGTATTGGAAAAAGGATATGGTTCACTTGATCTCACTTGGTTAAAATAAAATAAAATAAAATAAAATAAAATAAAATTCCATAAATATTTAATTCAACCAAACAAAACATTTTCAATGTACTTAAAAGAAACAGAAATATAATATAATATAATATAATATAATATAATATAATATAATATAATATAATATAATATAATATAATACAATACAATATAATATAATATAATATAATATAATATAATATAATATAATATAATATAATATAATATAATATAATATAATATAATAGGGACAGGGCGACGCAGAGACGCAGTTGACACCAGTTTCAAGCACTTTCAAGGAGTTTAATTTTCTAACCAGTCACCTTTCTTATTTATACCCCAGTATATGCATCACCATTAAAATAGTTATCGTACTTTTACTTAGTACAATAAGTAATAATTTCACTTACACTTAATATTTACAATAAAAATGTCAGTGTGCATTTTTCACAACTTGTAGATTTTAAGGTTTCTGAAATATAGATAAAACTGCATTATTTGTCATTGTTATTGTACAATATCTAAATGTAAGATTTTTAATTATGAATTGTTTACAGTGCAGTTGTTCAAATAACACAATAAACATTTAAAAATATATATTTTCCTAATTTAATTCAAGCACTTTCAAGAACCTGTTTTTGTGTTTAAGTACTTTCCAGGCCTTGAATCCATATGTCTGAAATTCAAATACTTACAAGTACTTTTAAGAAGTGTGGGAACTCTGTATAACATAACATAACATAACATAACATAACATAACATAACATAACATAACATAACATAACATAACATAACATAACAAAACATAACATAACATAACATAACAAAACAACATAACATAACATAACATAACATAACATAACATAACATAACATAACATAACAAAACAACATAACATAACATAACATAACATAACATAACATAACATAACATAACATAACATAGCATAACATAACATAACATAACATAACATAACAAAACAACATAACATAACATAACATAACATAACATAACATAACATAACATAACATAGCATAACATAACATAACATAACATAACATCATAACAAAACATAACATAACGAAATGTGCATTTACATTTAACCAAACAACTAAAGCCTTTTTCACTGCACTTAACAGAAACCTGAATTATTAGAAGGAAAATCTGTTCTAATAATTCAAGTTTCTGTTAAGTGCAGTGAAAAATTATTGTTCTGAGGAAACAATCTTTTTCCTTCCTTTTCATTAATGTCTCAAAACTCATTAAAAAAGTAAATCTACAAATCCCCACTAATTTAAGCCTGTTCATACACGTAAATTACTATAATTATCTCAGTGTCACCTTTGTGCCGAACAACTGCATTTATTACACACAAGTTGTAGTTCTTTTAACAGTAGCAGTTAGCGTGTGATTAAGTTCAAGTGAAGTTGCCACAGAAAATAGCAAGTTCATCTTAGCTCCGAGGTCAAGTTAATCAAATCAGTAAAATCACTAGTTAAAATTCATCCACCGGCATAGAGCTGCAATCTTACTTGATTTATTAAAAATGCATTTATTCTAGCATGGCAATTGAACCCAGGTCATTCTGCATTAGGAGTGCTACTCCTACTTTTATTTATTTTATTTTTTTTCCCTGGAGGATAACAAGAACATGCTAACAATTTATAAAGCACAAGTTCTTATTTAAGGAATTGAAGATTGTGTTATGCATATTTGTATCATTTTAATTTCTATCAATGAAATGTGTAAGTTATGCATCACTTGTTAATGATTATATGCTAAATTAATATTAAGATTTATGTGGTTTGCAATTGGTAAAATAAGTTTAGGTTGTAAAAGGTTGCATTATAATATCTTGACTAATTCTAACAATTAATTACTATTTATAGCATATTGGTATTGTTTTTCATCAGTACTGATTAATTCTTATTCTGCATGACCATGAATCACTTAACCCCCAAAATTAACAGCAACTAATTATTTTAGGCATCAAATAGGATGTTAATTTGAAGCAAACGGTGTACCTTATCTATTATATATCTTGTACTGACCATAAAACATGATCAGAAATTATTAAAAGGCAATTTAAAATCGGACGTTTTATACTTACTTGGATATAAGGGCTGCACAATTTATGGTTTCGGCATGGATATCGCAGTGTGCGCATCCGCAATAGTTAAATCGCAAGATATGCAATGCTGAGTCTTGATTATAGTTGACAAAATTTTTTCTTCTTTTTTGTCTTATTTCCAAATATCTAAAAATGATTACATCAAGAAGCACTTTCTAGCAAGCAAAACAATGTCTTATTTTTAGAAATAATATGCCAATGTTGAGTTTTTCCTTAAAACAAGCAAAAAAAATCTGCAAATAGGGTAAGCAAAATAATCTTGTTTTTCCTTTTGACATACGATTATTTTTCTTACTCTACTGGCAGATTATTTTGCTTCTTTTCAGGAAGAAAACTCACTTTATTTTTGCATATTATTTCTTAAAACAAGACAATATGTTTTGTTTGTCTAGAAAATTCTTATAGATTTAAGAATGTTTTGATATTTGGACTAGAAATCAGACAAAAAGAAATATAAGTAATAAAAGCATTTTATTTTTTTTTTTGCAGAGCAGAAGCTACTGAATTGTTTTTAATTACTGTATTTATATGGAATTTATACGATTTATGCAAAAAAAAAAGGTTTGTTTCCAATCTAAATATTTACATTTCAAAGTGAAAATAAGTAATGTGACAGTGATGCTGGAGAACAGGGGTGTAGATCCAAACGCAGGTTTATTTAGCAGAATGGTCAGGCAATCAACGGTCAACACAAGGGCAAACATATGTATACAGGCAAATCCAGATTTGTATTAAAAATAACAGGCCAAAAGGTCAGAAGTGGTCAGAAGGCAGGCAGCAGACAGAGATAAACAATATAACAACGAAAACAAAGCAAGGGTTAAAACCAACAAGGAAAACATGTTATAATGTCACAAACAGAAGACAAGACTCTGCAACATCTGTGTGTTTGTGTGCAATCAGTTCATGAGTAGCTTCAGCCGTGTCTGTCTGTAATTATAGGGATCTGGGCCAGGTGTGTGAGTGGTGCATGACTGGATCTTGTAGTCCATTTGATGACGAATTTATAGTTCTATGCAATGTGAATGTCCCTCCAGTAATCTATGATGGTTGGATCGCTGATGATTGTGACAACAACATTATTTTACTAACCACATTGGCAGATAATTTTGCTTGTTTTAAGGAAAAACTCTTAATTTTGCCTCAATTCTTCAGAAGTTGAGAACAAAGCAATATTTTTACTTATAATTTGTAGATATCTGAACTACATACAAGGCAAAGTAAGAGATGCTTTTTTTTTTTTTTTTTTTTTTTTTTTTGCTTTGTGATTATTTAATTTCTGTACTGTTGGACTACCTAAAAACATATAACAGTGCTATTAAAACTTTTAACTGTATTCAAATCGTAATATTTAAATCACAGAAAAATAAAATACTGCAAAATCATTTTTATTTACAATATTGTGCAGCCTTACTTGGATACTTATAAATTATTTTATATTATATTATATTATATTATATTATATTATATTACAAAATTATATTATATAATATATTATATTTTATTACATTATATTATATTATATTAAAAATTATATTATATAATATTATATTATATTATATTATATTATATTATATTATATTATATTATATTATATTAAAAAAATTATATTATATAATATTATATTATATTATATTATATTTTATTACATTATATTATATTATATTATATTAAAAAATTATATTATATTTTATTACATTATATTATATTATATTATATTATATTATATTATATTATATTATATTATATTATATTATATTATATTATATTATATTATATAAACTGAGTGAAACTTTATAAACCTTTCACCTGCTTCAAATGTTATCACTCGATTGAATGGTCATTATTAAAGGTTATCAGCTGATAGATATGGGCCAGTAGGGGCCTTCTGTGTCTACTGGTAGTCTCAGAAGGCTGTTATTCCCCATTCACATGGTTAATCAGTTATACTAATAGAGAAGACTCGAGATTCAGATCTGTTTTTACTTTACTGTGCCGGTTGGGTTTAGGGAATGGGTAGATGTTAATAAAATACAACAAATGGAAATTTTATAAATAATATAAATAATTCTCGTCAACTTCCGGCTGCACCAGTATGTGATCTATAGCTGATTAACCATGTTGATGGATAATAACAGCCTTCTGAGCATATTAGTAGGTGCAGAAGGCCCCTACTGGCCCATATCAGCTGATAACGCCCATTATATCGAGTGGTAACATTCAAATCGGCTGAACCTTTATCATTTGCTCATCAATATTATTTTTAAAAGTCTAGTTCATCCTCATTTCTCGAGGGAGCACTATTGAATGACTGAAGAAATAAGAATGAGAAAGAGAGACAGAGAGAAAGAGAGAGAGAGGGAGAACGAGAAAGATGAACCTGGAGAAGTGTGGAATGCTAAACGCCTCCTCCTCCTCTCCTTGCAGGATCACTCATTCTTGAATGATGATAAATATATCAAACTTCATTTTTTCCCTCTCTCCGCCACTTTAATATTCTCTTCCCTTCCTCCTTTCATCTCTTCTCATTTGCTGCATCTCTCTATCCATCATCTGTCTCTGCTTTTTATTCAATGCATTACCCCCGTGACCCATTCAGTCATTAAAGGTTCCACCATCAAGGCCACTGTCTATAAACAAACAACTCTAGCGCTCTACTGAGATCAGTTTCATAACGCTCCACCTGCTCCGGGTCCTCTGGAGATCAAACTGAGACTGATTCAGGATCAGTTTCGCTAGTGTTTGGTGTCTCTCGCGGGGAACTCTACATTAGACACAACTTTATCTGCCAAATGCTTTTGGAGGCAGATCAATCCACTGCAGTGCCACAAAGGATATTTGAACACATTCGAACACACGTGCAATGGCGTAGAAAGAGGGAATGTTTAGTGACCAGAACGAAGGAAGAAATGAACAAATAAATTACTGTTATACTTTCCTTTTTGCTCATTTAAAAACAAAAAAATTCAACAGGTTCATTGGAAATACACGATTCTGCCTACAATTTTGTGAAACCACAAAAAGACAGACTGCAGTTAGTAAGTTAAATGAACACGACTATCTTTTCACACTAATGATGTTTACAGAGACATTTTATTGATGTATAAAGGATTATTTGCATGTAGTTCTTTGTATAACACCAATTATATTATACCACACAACAACTTAATGGTGGCCACAGGTTAATTAACATTGCAAACACCAACAAATTATTTGGCTGTTGTATTTTAAATGTGGCTGTTTGTTGGGAAAATTTTCATATTGTTCATATGTTCCATGATTTAATAAATCCAGACTGTTTTACTACATCCAATCAGCTTGAGTACAAAAAAAACAAGCCATGCCCCTTTTTCTCATTTTAGAGTACAATGGCATATCAGAACTAAACATGATTTTGTTTGCTTACATTGCTAGTTTTGTGCTAAACAATTTATCTGTGCATGTCAATAAGAAATGAAATGTAATCTAAAATTAAAATCTGAAAACGCACTTGCGTTTTTTTTTTCAGTTAAATTGTCAGACTGAAATTCCTACTTTACTACATCTATTTAGCTCACAGCAGAAAAAAAATAAATAAAAAAAACTATGCCCACCAGGAAATTCTGCTGGAATCTGTTGGATTGTATTGGAACTGCCTAACAATACAGGCAAAAAAAAAAAAAAAATACAATAATATTAAAATAAAATATATGAAAAAAATGTTGTCTTTTAAATTGACAATGGTATCAGGAAAATAACGTTATAAATATAATTTTACTGTTATTCATTTTAACCTGTGTCAATGAAACAGCTGCATACAATGCATCTTGTGTGACATGCATCTCAAAAAATGTCTCTCAATTTCCACAGCTTAAAAGGTAGTTCAGGAAAAAAACTAAGCATCTTAATAAATAAAATTAGTAGTAATATCTTATTAATTATAGTGTAATAATGATAGTAAGAGTTTTGCATATGCTGTTTTAATTATTTAAGCAATAAATTAGAGCATAAACATAATTACAGGATTAAAGGATTTATATAAGATTATCTAAAAAATAAAAAAATAATAATTATAAACAAACTCATAAATAAACAAACTCATAAATAAACAAACTCATAAATAAATAAATAAACAAATAAATAAATAATCCATGAAATCAATCAATCAATCCATCAATCCTGTATCCTGAGCAGATTCTGTGGCGATCATCGAAGTGAAGAGCATGAGACTGATTCTTGAAAGGCCCAAGTGACAGACGAGTCTCCACATTGATCCTATGGACCAGCCTTAACACTCATGTTGACACTTATTCTAAAAACATAGCCCTGTATACATTCCTGGAGATTGCAAATTATGTAGCAGAAGAACGTATGGGTACATTTCGTCTTTAAAACGAACAATACAAGGCGCTATAATGCCATTCCTTTTCATGCTATTAGCTGACCTCTTACCTCCGTATGGACAGCTTTCCCCTTTACCAGTTTGTCCAGTTAGCTGTCCAGTTAAACAAATGGTTCTAGAAAGTGGTAAGACAAAAACAGAAGCCCAAAAATAAAAGAAACAAGTAAATAACAGGGTGAGAATTTGGTAAAATCTAAAAACATAGTAAAAATCAGACAAGGGCTTTTCTTTTTCTGAATTGCTTTTAAAAACTGACGGCCGGTGTTAGGGAAGTGGGTGAAGGGGTCAAAGGGTGCTTTTAAAAACTATTGGTTGGATTTAAGGAAGGAGGAGGGAGAGTCAGTCAGTCAGTCAACAGTCAGTCAGTCGACAGCACCCTCTGGTGGACTTACGCGAGAACAGCAGGCATGAATAGCACTCGCAAGATAAGTTTGAGATCTCAAAAAGCATACACAGCGGCCTCTGGTGGATTTGTGAAAAGAAAAAGTGCAAAAACAATTTAGCTTCCGGGACATATTTGGCGCTCTCCAGAAATGTAAATAGAGGTACATTTTCATAATAAGCCTGGATTGTAACTAATTGACAGAAGGCTTATTTCAGCCGGTATTAAAAAAAGACTGTATTCTACTGCTGTAGTGTCAATCCTAGTGCATCTTGGTTTCATTAATCTACATGTTTACTCCAATTTTCAGTGCACCTTTTAAAGCTGAACTGTTCAAATAACCCAAAAGAAAGCAAAAAATAAAGAAAGCAAAGACATAAAGCTTGCTGTGTGCTTCTCTCATATAAACAATGAATATGTGGCGAGTGTGGGTGTGTGTGAGGGTTGAAGGGTCAACTCACTCAATCTCACATCTCTGCCCCTTGACTGAACTGACTGACCATATATCTGTGCGAATGGGGCAGATCTTATTGATCTTGTCCACATACTCAATATAGGCCCGCATGGCTTTGATATTAGGATGTTAGGGCTGATCTTCCATATTGATGAAGTACAGATAAAGCACAAACGTGAAGTGCGTACAGAGAGTTGAACTATCTCTGACCCTCAATATACCCAGGCGCTTGAGGATCCACACGATCTTTATATAATATTGCACCCTCTCTTTTTTCCTCTTGCACGCACACACACAATATAACACAGTATCTTTATACAATCAATGCGCTAGACAGGCCTCTTCAATGGAACCATGTATACTGCATGAAAAGAAGGCTTGCAGAAGAGGAGTCCAAAATAATTAGCTAACCTACTGAGGGTTACTGAACTTTAGAGAGACAGGGAGTTTTTATATATACATCTTAGGTCTGTCAATTCAGCATAGTTCCTTAGTTAAGAACATCGTGAACGTTTTCAGTGAAGTTGCTGTTAGATTCAATGGTGCTTGTTGGTTCACCTGTCAACTGATGTTTCTTAGAATTTTCCATTATTTCATGTCTATACTATATCAGAAATATCTCCAGTCAAATGCTCTAATCAACTGGAACATGTAAACGTTTGACATGTTCTTGACACAGAGGTTCATCTGAAAATGTTGTTTGAACTGGACATGATAAAGCAAATGCTTCTTTTTTTTTCATTCATCCAGTTGTCAGGAGTAGTTGAAATGAGTTAGTGTGAAGTATGCATCAGGTATTATATTGGGTTCCTTTTTTAAAATATGTTCATATTAATGACTTTTTGTGTTTGAAAATTTGAAAAAAAATAGAAATTTGCATGGAAGAAGTTCTTATCATCAGAGCTAAAACAAACAATAATAATATAAAAATATATTAATAATAATAGAATTTTGAAATTAAAAAAGAACTAATTCTTAGCAGTTTGATATCTCTGTGTATCGACAGCTACAATATACAGCCATATTACAATGCTACAATTTGATATTGCATTTATACAACAGTTCCACGTTATAATCATGTAAAAAAAGAAAATCAAAAGCAAGGATCTAAAAACCCTTTCATATGAGGAACTACTTTCTTCCGCCATTCATTCACATGCAGCTGACGTCAGAACAGCAGAAACTGTTGCTACTTCACAAACATCACAAGTCACAAAGTATTTAAATGATTTTCTGGTGTAATATCTAAAGTAATGCAAAACAGGTGATTTTGGTCATGTTAGGATTATACGACTGAACTGCATGAAATAACATCAGTCTAGAGATATTTCCCAGTATTTCTTTGTTGCAATCGCGATGTCACCATACCTGCCAACACTTGTTTTTCCTAGAAGTCTCCCATATTTCAGACCCATCTCCTGCCACCCTCCTGTTTTTTATTTCTCCTGGAAAAGTCACAAATTTTTACCCTAGACCCTGCTCCTCAGCTTTTTGGTATAGTCTGTAACACCTCCGGGTCACCAACTTTGGTATAGGATCCAATCACAGAGGCTGCCCAAAATCCCATCAATAGTACAGTTACTAACAGCACAGTACAGTTACTAACCCAGTTCTCAACTGTGTTTTTCAGGCAAACACACATCCACCACCCCACCCCCCGTTCTCCCGGAATTTCAAAGACAAATGTTGGCAGGTATGGATATCACAATGATTAACCCTGAAAAACCCAATCCAAAGCAAACACTATCAGATTGTTGCAAATACAGCACTACAACATACAAAAAAGGGTGATCGACTTGAATGTCACTTGTATCATAATGATTTGATCAGGTGTAGTTTTTTCTCCCCTTAGGGCTTATTAGCTAGTCTCTGTTGCCATCTTGTGGCTGAACGTCAATCGTCTATGCTAGGGGTGTCCAAACCTGGAGGGCCGGTGTCCAGCATATCTTAGTTCCAACCCCAATTAAACACACCTGAACCAGCTAATCAAGCGTTTTATAGTTATGCTACAAACCCCCAGGCAGGTGTGTTTAATAAAGTTGGAGCTAAACTATGCAGAACACCGGCCCACCAGGACCAAGTTTAAACACCCTTGGTCTATGCATTAAACAAATTAAATTTTTCATTAGTGTTAAATTTACACATGGTACTGTTTAAAATGCAAATTTTCTTCCCAGTGAAAAACAATAAATAAATAAAGACTACACATGAAAAACATAGTAGATTGAACAAAAAATAACCAAAATTGTGTTACAGCTTATTTTAAAAATTATTATTTTTATTATTATTATTTTTTTTTTTTTTTGAGTGCATGCTGCAAAAGTAATTCCAATGTTGGTATCATCATGAGAAAACAGTGAATCATAACTTAATATGGCTTGGCTATTATTATAATGTTTAATGACAATAATAATGTTTATTAATGTTTATAAAGAACATATTCTGCATGATATTATTTTACATCTCTACCCAATACCTAAACCGTTTAAATTCAAACTTAAATAACTTCAATCTTAATAACTATTAATAAGCAGTGAATTATAGTTTACTGAGCTAAAGGTCACAGTCAATAATTTATTAATAGTAAGAACTATACCTTAAATTAAAGTATGATCAGATATACTCTTAAGATCAGTGCCTAGTATAAAAAGCATCCAATAAGAACACAATAAGAATAAAATACAAAACACTGTAATTCTGTTAAATCTATACATGTGTTAGCTTACATAAAACTTGATGGCTTTTACAGATTAGGTTTAATTATAACCCTTTACTGTCAAATTTCCTGTTTTAACTTTAGAGACTTCTAACTGGTACTCCATCAAAAATATGTCTAAATATCTATAACACAATGATATTTCAAACTTTGTTTTCTCAGTGCTTTTGTAGATGTCAGATTGCACTTCTCGCTGAAGCTGAGGTTGATCGATCTGCCCTGACTTAACAAGTCAGATGTCCAACCAACAGTGCCATTCCGGTGTGTATTTTGAAGTAGGAGGTAAAAGAATTCCGTGTTGTCTGAAAAACAACACAGGGGTCAGCGAGAGGGCGGAAAATTGAAAACTGAATTACGGCTGTTTTTTGGTGCAAGGAGCCTTGACTTACATTTATAAGCGGACATCAGAGGGAAAATGATTCAGAAATAGAGAATATGACCCCTTTAAAACTTAATTTCGGGTGAAAAATGTAAGCTCCACAAGATAATGCGCATTTATTACTTGTCTCTTAGTGAACTTTACTTTTAAAGCGACTAAAACTAACCACAGGGAGAGTCCCACTTGAGCGTCCTATGATAAATTACCTTGCTCAAGGGCACAATGGCATAAAAGCAGTACTGAGATTACAGTAAACTCTGGTGCATGACTCAAACCAACTTTCAATGTTGGTAATACAGATTCCTACTACTACTGAAAAAATGTGTGTTCATTTTTATTTTATTTTGACTTTGATAGATTTACTCAGCACAGACACATTAATGTTAAATTAATTAAACATGACAAATATGAAAAATTGTAAAAATATTGGGTCCCACTTTAGCCTTATCTAATGTAATGTACTCACACTGAAAATAATCATTTGTTGTCAGGGTGCGAATTACAGTGGGGTTTAGGGGGGACTGACCTGCTTAAT
The DNA here is from genome assembly GCF_052040795.2 of Danio rerio. Taxonomy (NCBI): domain Eukaryota; kingdom Metazoa; phylum Chordata; class Actinopteri; order Cypriniformes; family Danionidae; genus Danio; species Danio rerio. Next base: position 14,747,667 of record NC_141021.1, read on the forward strand.
TAATGCTTGATCCCAACTGAAATACGTCAAAACTACATGAATGGGGGTCAGACCTCCAAATAGTTAGAAATAGTTTGCCCTGATCTGCATCTTAAATACTAACATTATTAATTAAATAATAGATAATATAAATATACATTTGACCACCCCTATAATGGATTATATCCTTGTGAATGCATAGTTGCTTCAAATTATATGTCTATAGACATAGCAACACTTTTCTTGTAAAATAGGTGTTTGTTTCTACATATACTGTAGCTTAAAAGTAAAGTAAAATTAGAAGCATAGTTTGACCTACAGTGACCTCTGAAATAGCTAATTATAGTGGCTACAAAGCCAACATACTGTTATACTACATAAACTTATTTTTTTCTGTCTTCCTTTTCTTCTTTATGCATCTCCTCCTAGACTGTTCATACTACAACCACAAAACTTACTCCAAACCTTCAAACTGGTCCGACTTGGGTTACTATATCTTTTCCAACTGATCCGACTTACGGTTTTCCAAAAAATGACCCAGAAAACTCAGAAAAGTCTCATTGATTTAACACTAGACCAAACTTTATGACTTCATAACTTTGTGCCAGCCTGTCATACAGACTTGTTGAAATGTTACGCTCATTAACTTAGAATACCAGTCTGCCAATCACTGATGACCTTTCAACTCACTAGCCACACCCTAGCGACCACTTAAAGCACCCTGGCAACTATCCCATAGACTTATGTTGAATCTATCATTGACTTTACATTGGACATACTAAAAACATACCCATCAAAACCTACTAACATATTAATCATACTAGCAACATGCTAATTCATACTAAATTCATGCTAACAACATGCTTACACTGGAAACATGCTAGCACCATGCCAAGTAATACCAGAACCATGCTAATAACATGCTAATTTATGACAAAACAAGCTAGCAACATGCTTTTCATACTAGAACCATGCTAACTTGTGTTAGCAATTGCCTACCAACTAATCAGAACATTTATGCAACCGCCTAGCAACACCTAGCAACCACTCAGAACACCCTAGCAACTGCCTAGCAACACCTTAGCAACCACCTAGCAACCAATCAGAAAACCCTAGAAACCACCTAGCAACACTTTGGCAACTACCCAGCAAAGCCTTAGCAGCCACTCAGAACACTTTAGCAACCACCTACCAACACCTTAGCAACCACATAGCAACACCTTAGCAACCACCGAGCAACACTTTAGCAACCGCCTAGCAACCAATCAAAACACCCTAGTAACCTAGCAACAATTTAACACCAACCTAGAATACCTTAGCAAGGGATGGTCAACTGTGCAATCAAAGATGTAATTACAGAAATTAATTACAGATGTAATTACATACATGCATTTAATACACCATAAATACTTTTAAGAAAAAGAAAACACGTACAATACACAATAGATACATTGTAACTAGGGTGCATTGGTACCCCTTATCAAACATTGACGATCGGGGGGGGGGGGTGTGTCAACTTTTTCGTGTAACATCAAATGACCTGGCATTTGTTTAATTAATAAAACATACGTTTGTTTTCACAGTTTTGTGGGATATGTAGTATATTCTGACCTACAATATACTCTAACTAGAAAAGTTTACAACAAACACTGAATCCAAAACCATACAATGGAACAAATAAAAGTAGAAATTATGAAGAATTCAGAAAAAAAATTCCAGATCATGGAAATGTACACTAGATATTGCATATGGACCCAGAGCATGCGTCAATAGCGCCGCCACATTTGTACAGTGCTCCCTGCAAAAATATCAATCAACCGCACTAGTCAAGACTAAAGCCAATGTATAGATGCTGGACTTTAGCACTGTGTACGGGTATAATAACAGGCAGACAAATAAAACAAAGCACAAAGGCATCACATTTCATAGGTAAGATTTCATTTTTTACCTTTTTATGTTACGAACTTGTGTGCTAAACAAGTAATGTTATTGATGATAATACAGTCACTTACTGCACTCACCATAGGGCAAAGTAGCACCAACTTGCACTAAATACTAGATTATGCAAGTTTTGTTGAATAAAATAAGCAAACAGTGTAAATGAAATATGACAACAAGACGCTGCGCAACCAGAAACTTGTATTATTGACGGCTCATCGTTCATAACGGAGACTCATTCACAAAGGAATCACTTCCTCCGTCAGTATGTGAAGTGAAAGCAGGAGAGGGTGCTTCAGGACTTGAATTAGATCAATTTGAAGAGGGAGGGAGGATAGTACATTTCCATACACACAAACACACTCTTTGTCAGCAATGCCTGTGTGGTCACTTATCCATTAGTGTAGTGATGTAAAATTACAATTTTCGTAATTAAAAAAAAACAATTTGCATAATGACCACTGGGTAAACTCCAGATCATAGTTATACGTATATATCTCTGGCTCTGGATGGCCACAGTCCTCCACTGTACCTTGGTCCCGTATTCATTTTAAAGGAGCACTAACCCTTACTATAATAGCGACTCTTTTGATGCAGTTTTTTCTAAAAGACAACAACAGGGTAGGCGACATGTAATGTATATATCTATGTAGTTCAATAAATAAATAATTAATTTGTAATAAAAAAAATGCTGTCACTTTATTTTATTTTATTTAATGAATTAGTTTAATTTTAACACAAATATTTATTTATTTATTTTATTTATTTATTTTTTTTACCAGTTTTTGTCTTAGTTTAGGTTTTAAATTACTTAAATAACTTTGACAATTGCAAGTTTGTACCTCAAAAACTGTGAGATATTAATAAAAAGTAGCAAGAAAATATTTTAAGAAATCTAAAAATCTGGATGCTGGAATGCTAGAAACAAGCTGCCATAACATATCTACAGTATTATAAATCTTAGCTTTTCCCCCCCTTAAACAATCAGAAAGTTACAGAAACTACACACTGAGAATCAAGCATGCACACGAGCGAAGAATGCAGTTTTGTTCTACCATAAAAGAGACCCAGTTTTCCATTAATGAACACAATAGCGAGAATGCATTAAACAGAGATTTTCCCACCTACTGCTGGGTTTAAAGCAAAGGGCCTGTAGCTACAGCCACGATGTAAACCACATACATGCTCACAATGAGGTGTACGCACTTGCAAAAACAATAGGGAGCTATTGATTTTCAAGGGAGTGTTCTAATATCACAAAACTGTGTTACTTATAATAGGATCTTTTCAAGTTCCACATCAAATGCATATCTAGAGGGCATTTTCTTTGTGTTTTCCTATTAAAATGCAATAGCACAAGAATAAAGCAATAGAGAGAGTCGAAAAGGAAGAGTGACAGAACGAGAGAGGGAGATGTAGGTAAAAAAAACCCTGAATCAAACAGATGTAATTTCACACGTCTCAGGGACATTATCATTGCACATCCAAGCCTCTGTTTCAAAAAGCAGGACGACACTTTATTTTTAGATAGGATTTTTCGCCTCTTTAATGCCTTTTTTTCTTTTAGTTGCCATACAGAAGTGATTCCACTGAATTCAACTGAATCCTTAAAACCTAAGCAGCAAAATGAAATAGAATATAACATGAATTTAAGGCAGCAAAATGAAAGCAGAATGAAATCATAAAACTGCTGAACTATTCCATGTTAAATCAACCGTATTTCACATTTACACAGGTATATCTATATATTATTTATTTATTTATTTATTTATTTATTTATTTATTTATTATTTTATCTTTGATACTTTGTAAACAGCACACATTTTGCTTACTTTTTTATTGAAATGTTATATTTCTATACCATTTCCTGCACTGGGTTATGGCTGGAAGGGCATCTTATGCGTAAAACATATGCCAGAATAGTTGGCGGTTCATTCCGCAATGGCAACCTCTGAAATAGAGACTAAGCCAAAGGAAAAATTTATGAATGAATTTCTATATTACCTACAGCAAGGTTGCCCAAGCTTGGTCTTGAACGGTTTGGCTCCAACCTCAATCAGACATACCTGGGCTAATCAAGCTCTTTTTAGGCTCTCTCAAAACCTCCTTGCAGGTCTGTTGAGGTAAGTTGAGATCTGCAGAGTGGATGGTAACATCAACGGCCTGAGGCATCTAAACATTTGTGCTACCCATTACATTACAAACTACAAGACAGGTCAAATTCTTCAGCAGGATAGCGCTCCTTCTCATGCTTTATGCTCCCCATCAAGTTGCTAAAAGCAAACAATGTCAAGGGGCTCGAAGATCGGCCAGCCCAGTCATGACATGAACATTATTGAGTATGTCTGGGGTAAAATAAGGAGGAGGTATAGAAGATTAATCCAAATAATCTCTATGATAATCTCAAATAATCTTTATTCTGCTGTGGTGGCAGGGTTGCCCAAACCCAGTCCTAAAGGGTTTGCCTACAACCCCAATTAGACATACCTGGGCTAGCTAAGCTCTTACTAGGCTTTCTTGAAATATTCTTGCAGGTGTGTTGAGGCAAGTTGAAGTTAAAATCTCCAGGACAACAGCACTCCAGGACTGAGTTTGGACAACCCTGACCTATAGCATCAGAAATATATTTTGCAATAGATACACAACAAAGGACACAAAATTGCTAAGGGGGTTTAACATTAAACCAAAACAAACTTTGAGACAACTTTTGGAAAGCAGCACTTCCTAAAACTCTCTATATACAGATACTGCACAACTATCCAAACAGACAAAACTAATCAAATTTTAACTTGAAATTTTAAAGTTTAAGTGTGAAGCACAAAAAACAAAAGCTGACCTTACACACTGAACCTGCACGTATTGCAAAAAGGCAGCCAACAGGAATTGTTATGAATCCAACAATAATCTGCCTTTAACCCTTTCTGTGCAATCATCTTTTTTGTAGAGTAATTATTATCTATTTCAAAAGCTATTTCAAAACCTAAAAATGCTTTCTTTGTTTGTTTAATTTTGGTTAATATTGTAAACACACAATACAGCAATAAATACAGTGCTCAGCATAAACAAGTACACTCCTCACAAATATATCTTTTAAATTCATATCTTTAATAGGACGCTATACAATATTATATTTGTGCATATACATTATTAGTCAATACTGAAGCCAAATCTGGAGCTTATCTAACAAAATAACTTACCATAACGGTCCTAAGACTGAAAAATATTCATAAGAAGAAGAATATTAAATAAAAATTTACATTAGAAGAAAAGTCAAGAAGCAAAAAATAAATAAATAAAAAATGTAGTTGACATTTTGTAGCTTGTATTTTTTCCCTAATATTTTGCTTGAATTTAATTGTATTGTCTTTCAATTTCTAAACATGTTTGATGACTAAAATATTTTAATAAATATACCTGTTTAATAAATCTATATGGTTTAAATCCACCAAAATACATTGCCTATATTCAAAGAGAAATTGATAAAAAAATCAAAATTTTCAAAATGAAGTTACTTAATTATGCTAAGCACTGTGCATAAATAAATAAATAAATATATAAATATATATCAACTAATAAATCAAAAAGTTTTTTTTTAACCTTGAGATAAATATCCAAAATGAAGTGAGGGGGCACAATTCAGATCTGAGCACAATAATGCCCACTTTTGCCCCCTGGTGGCGCTGGGCCTGGGTGACACGGTCATGCTACTATTGAAATCCTTAAAAACTGCAACATGTGTATGTGTGTGAGAGATTTAAAAAAAAAATTAAATAAATCAAAAATAAATCACCAGTACACACACAGTACTGTAATCATGTGTAACATAACGTAAATAATACTATAATATTTAATTATAAATATAATATTTGAAATATATATTAAATAAAATGTGTGAAACCCACACCAGCACAGTGAGTACATGCAAACTTCACACAGAAATCTTGTGCTGTTACGTGACATCGCTAACCACTGAGCCACAATGTCACCCCTTATTTGGCATTTTGTAATGGCAAACTGTAATTTTAAATATTACAATTTTTAAAATAAAACATTTTAAATAGTTTTTATGGTACTGATGCTGATAAAGAAATAGATATTTATGCAACTTTTTTGACGCTTTTTTAAACTGACATTTTTGTCTTTAGTGTAACTTTTTTTAATTGAAAGGCGTTATAAAGATTTTATATTTATTCATTTATTTATTTTTAATTAGAATATTTAGTTGTATTATACTAGTTAAAACTATGTGTGTGGGGTGTGAGGGGGGTGGGGAGTGGTGAATCTACATACCAGATAATAAGTACACTTTTTCACTCAATCACTTCAAAAGTAACAAAAGTCGTGTTGGACCGAATTCCTCTGTTGTGTTACTGTGATTTAATTTCTGTTCAGCATCCAGTGGGTCATGGCCAATTCATTTCAAATTAGAACTCATGAACTGAAAGAGTGCCAGTTGTGAATCATGTTCAAGCCTGTCACACACACAGAGACAATGCAGAGGCGCTCTAATTAACCCATGTTGCTCATGAACAATAATTCCATGTTATGTCGTAACTGACCTAATGACCATGCATGGCCACGGTGATTAGAAAGTAATGCAGCGTGAATATCCACACTCTAGCTCAGACCTGTACGTCAGAGCTGAAAACTGAATATCACAGTTTCTTGTCTCTTCCAAACACTGGTAACTATGTAATGGGCACTCCGCTCCAATTACAGTACAACCTTTACCATTCTATTTGTTAGCATTAATTGAAACAGAGTCGGCTATAATATAGAAGTGCAGGGTTGCTTACCTACTGAAAAGGTCATCACTGCCAGTCATCCTCATCTTTTGGGTTTTGTATGCCAATGTTCCAAAAAGGAATGTCAATTCAATCAAAGTGCCATGCTGAAAACACAAGGTTTCCTTCATGTGAATCTAGAATAAAATTAAAGAGAGGTCAACATAAATTAAAATTGACCAAATTTATTCACCATCAAGTTGTTTCTATCTTCTGTTCAACACAAAAGAAGGTATTCTGAAGAATAGTGTGAACTGGTAGCCATTCGCGTCTATATAAGTGGAAAAAATACTATGGAAGTCAATAGAAATATTTCAAAGGATATTTTTCCCAATCCTCAAATTTATGTCAGTATTTACTCTCCCTTTATAGAGGGGGCAAGACGCATACCTGTCAACCCCCCACTTTTTCCAGGATTCTCCCGTATTTTACAGTTCTATCACGCTTTCATCCCGTAAAAGTATCTTCCTGTATTTTCAGTCTTGGAGGGTGGCAGTCCTGAAGGGTGGCAGTAAACATTAAAGAGTTGATCCTCTCTATACGCAACCCATACCACCAAACCACCAGGGGCCACACCTTGCTCTTAAATGCAAGTCTGTTCTGTGCTTTCACTTTATTTAAGCATGAAAACACTTATATAAAAATATGTACTATGTTTTATATAAACCTATAAAAAATTATATATAAACGGCACAATTCCCTTTCCTTTCCATTACGGGTGCCGTCGCCCCTCAAAACAATAATGCCCCACAACCTGCAACCCTCAAAACAATAATGCCCAATTCACACAGGGCGGCAGCGTCAACACTTCCCATCCACTTTAAATGGGCGACGTCAGGCATTGCTGAACTGCATTGTGGATCAGTCAGCACCGCTTTAGTAGCATTGCTCGCTGCAGAAGTTGGGAAGCGTCAGCCAATCAGATTGCTTGATGCAAACACCCCAACTTCAGACCACCCTCAGACAAGCATTGACGCTGAAGCCTGACAGATTGAACTGTCAGCTGATGTGCTCCATGGTGACAAATAGACGCTGTTTCCCAAACGGATTCTGTACACACAATGAAAAGCAGAACGAAAGTCTGGGTTTTGGGTGCTTGCTGGAAAAGACTTATAAACATAATTAATATCAACATCTACAGATGTCAATTTTAGTGTTTTTTTTTTTTTTTAAACAGTTAATTTTATGCTCCTAAATGAGCATAAAAAGTTAGAAAATTAATTGAATGCTTTCTGTATAACGGAGATGTATGCATTTTTAAAGTGCTAACTCTGTTTTTTAATGTAATCAAATGAAAAATCTAAATAGATGAGAGATTGATTTGTTGCTCTTTAATCAACGTGCATGTTATACAGTGAGGAAAAGACTAATGAAATGTGATAACTTTATTCTATTTTTTTTATAATAGCGATTGATGTTAATTATCTGAACTGTTCACTAATTAATATGCTATTAATGTATCCTATTTTTTTGTTTTTGTTTGTTAATACTACTAATAATTACAAATAAAACATATTACTGATCATTTAACTGTTTATTTACAACAAAACAGCTCCAGAAGAACATTAAGTAAATTGGGTGTTTTTTTTTTTTTTTTTAAGAGGGGATTTTCACATTACTTATTTTCACATCCCAATGTTGATGAGCATGACGAGACGAGAGTTGGGAATATGAATGACAGAAAACAGGTAGGCCTATTTCCAGGATATGTTGAGCAGTGGACCAGATAGTGAATGGAAAACAAAGACTGATGATGGGATATGAACACAGAGGATTCAGGGAAGACACAACCAAGAGGGAACCAGGAGGGAGTCATACAAGGAAGCAGGAGCAACGCAGACACTGCAGATAATCAGGAACATACAGTCAAGTTTAAGTCATTTGGGTAAGTTATTTAAGGTTAAACTGACCATGACAATTAGACCTTCTCCCAAGCGATGAGGCCAGAAACTGAGTGAGGGAAGGAAGGTGAGGTACTATATGGAGGTGGAGTGATGAGCGGGGATGACGTGCAGGTGTGTGACTAATTAGTGTTTAGGGATCTTGGTAATTGGTGACTGGTGACAGTGGTGCTTCAGGTGAATGTGAGTCGGGGAAACCTGTGGCACCATTTACTTGTTCCGAACCTGTTCCTGAGCTTTTGTCTTCTGTTGAACAGAAAATAAAATATTTTGAAGAAAGTTGAAAACCTCTGACTTCTAGCATTTGTCCTTCCTTCTATGTAAGTCAATTGATACAGGTTTTCAGCATTCTTCAAAATATCTTCATTTGTGTTTTATACACATTAAAGGTGGTAAAAATTAAGGGGGAAATTAATAGTGAGTACATTTTCATTTTAGGGTAAATTATCCTCTTTAACATCTTGAAACGAGGGTGAGTAGAGTAGATTATGACATAATACATTTTTGGGGGGTGAAAAATCCCTTTTCTTACTGAGTTTAGTGATATGAAGAAAGGTAGATCTCTAATTGAATTAAGAATGTCTTGCTTCCATTTCATTTTAACTGATTCTTCAATGCACAAAATAAAGACACTGTATTAAATATTACCATTGCAATTTTTAAAGCCAGTCTAAACTTTTAATTTTCAGCACATCCTGTCATACATTTGTCACAGAGACGGTCCCTCCAGAGCAATCTGGGTTAAGTAGAGGTGGCATCTCTGTAACCTCATTTCATGAGTTTCCCCATATGCATTTCACCTTGCAACCTCTGTGTTAACAGCCCTGCTCCATAAATTTCACATCACCTCCACCCCTTTTGTATTCATGACACTTTTTATTATTATATATTATATAATAACTCCCCAAGCATCATCTGACCTCGATTCATAAATATAAGCCATGTTCTCTTTTATAAGGCAATGGTAAGGCTGGATGTATAGATGATAATTGTTTATTAGATGCCTAAAATATATACAGTCCAGTACAGTCAGACGACTTTTAGAGATGCATGTGACAATAAAGTACTGATAAGTTAATGTCAACCTAGGCTCATTGCAGATATGTACCCAGGTCTGCATTTTTGATGACAGCAAAATTTGTAACCCAAGGTATGACTCCGCTCACAGTGTTTGTTTTTGGAAAATCCACCAGAGACCACTGTGTACACATTTTAATGATCACAAATTCCTCTCGTGCGTCCTCTTTTTTAAGTAAATCTACCAGAGGGTGCATTTTACACTTCAGCTGACCAAGCAGCTTGATGTCGACTGAATGACTGACCAACTGACCCACCAACCCCTTCCCTAAACTCAATCGATAGTGTTTTAAAAAGCAGTCTAATAAAAGAAAAGCAGTCATAGCCGCTGGATTTCACCCCGTTTTCAGCCTGATATTTATTATTTATTTATTTATTTTTGCTTTTTACTTACTTGCTTTCTGAAACCATTCTCTGGACTCGAACCCCATCGTCATGATCACCTCCACTCCACGTCTGAAATCTGCCAACGAGTGCAGCGAGTCACTAGGCAAACTGGTAACACAAAAAAAAAACGTCCCATATGGAGATAAGCGGTCAGCTTGTATTGCTAAAAATAAACAAAAGCCGTTAGTGGCATCATACCACCCCATATCGTTCCGTTTTAAAAACAAAATGCCTCTGGCTACATAGTATGTGCTCTCCAGAAATGTAGACAGAGGAACATAACCACAATGAGCCTGTGCTGGTTTATGTAAATGTGTATATAATAACATGCCTACTGGCACATTATTATTATTATTATAATAATTACTTTCTTAAAGCAATGGGGTCTTTATTATATTATATATTTAAAAAGTTTTGATCGGTCAGAATTCTTTGCTATAGTTACATAAATGTTCAATGATATCTTTAAAATATCTTTTAAGCTTCTGGAAAGTTTCCATAACCAATATAAAGGCCATAGTGGTCATTGTATACCTCACTTTGTTCAGCAATTTGCAGTGCAAATGTTATTTAAGAAATTTTTAAAGACATAAAATGTTTTGTTTTTGCTATAAGAAAGTTTTTTTTGGGGGGCCAGTTGGTGTTTCTGTGTGGAGTTTGCATGTTTTCTCCTGGTGCTCTGGTTTCCCCCAAAGTCCAATAACATGCGCTATAGGTAAATTGGATCAACTAAATTGGCCATAGTGTATGTACAGTATGCGTGTGTGAATGTGAACATGTACGGGTGTTTCCCAGTACTGGGTTGCAGATGGAAGGGCATCTGTTGCTTAAAACATATGCCAGAATAGTTGGCATTAGCCCAAGGAAAATGAACGAATAAAGCTCTGTTTTTGTCTGCATATCTAAAGCCATTGGAAAAAGCAACGTGATGCCAAAATGCATGAGGTCAGTTTGGAAGTTATGGCCATTAAAGGTAGATATCCTGAGAATTTTGTAATTATAATAATTTAACAATAAAATAATGAAATATGCTCACATTTAGGAAAAGTCTTTGGTATATGGGTTTTATTTCAACAATTTATTAATGTTTTAATTACAAAATGCAAAAATGTTTAACATTATAATCTTTGTATAGTTCAACATAGGCTCCCTCTGAAAATGAAGCCCTATTTACATTTCTGGAGATCACATATTATGTATCCTTTGGTACGTCGGCGGACTTGAGATGCAGATCAGAGTTGACCTCAACAACGGGCATCAAGTCCGGCGAGGAACAGTTCTAGAAAGCGGGCAAGACCAACAAAAAGCAAAAAAACAAAATAAACAAGTAAATAACAGGGGGAGAATGTGTTAAAATCTAAAAGTGGTAAAAAAAAAATCAATCTGCCAGGAGAACGTTTCTTTTTCTGGATTGCTTTTAAAAACACTGCGGTTGAGTTTAGGGAAAAGTGTGGAGGGTGGGCCAGTGATTGGTCAGTCAGTCAGTAGACAGCAACCTCTTGTGGATTTACGCGAGAAAAGAAGGTGCGAATGGCACTCGCCAGAGAAATTTGAGATCTACATAATCAGAATGATCCTGGGTGGCTGGAGTTCTAGTCTTAAACTATTGTTAGTACTATTGTTAGTGTAACAAAACCAAGTTGTGTTGGTATCATTAAAATAACCAATTGTTGGTTACCACTTACTGGATGCATTTATTTTCTATGTACAGATGAAAGAAAGTCATAAAGATTTTAGTCTTTTTTTAGATTTTTTTTGAGTATATTATAATAGATACAAACACACATGCAAATACATTCTATATTACATACAGCAATAGCTCAAGATTCATTTTCAGCATCCACTCTCTGAATATAATCTTCCGACGTCAGGAATTGCAGGATTAGCATTTGCATAGTGTGGTTAATGAGGAACGGAAAACCAATTCTTAAATGAAAAAATTTAAATTCATATGTGCAGTGAAGCAACAGGTGGACCGAGCGCTGCAACCCCAACATGCCCGAGCAGAGAAAGTTTCTGTTTATTAAAAAATTCATTAAAAAGTGTAAATGTTCTTTGTCCTCTACTGTCGCATACATTCAAATTATCACATAATGAGAAAGTGAACTTAGTTCTCTCTGCAATGACACCTACGGTTCTGTTCTCCTGAAAAGTGTGTGTGTGTGTGTGTGTGTGTGTTGTTTACCCACAGTTATATGGAGACATTTGACATGATGAGTTTATTCAGACACACTGATTTCCCCCGGTACTGGATTTCACAGTGGAGTTAATTGAATCTTGGCTTAATCCTCCTAAAGCACACACACACACACTCACACACACACACACACACACACACACACACACACACACATGCACACAGTATGCCGAGCGAAGAGTAGTAATTTTGAAGGGGAAAATAAATGTTTACTGAATAAGGAGGTAATCTTTATTTTGAAGGCGTTAACTCAATCCCTCTCATTTGTCATGGCTGCTACACTGGCTCCATGTGGTAAACTGTGTAAGACCTCGGTGAAATATACAATCTTCACTTTCACCTGTTCTAAAACAAATTTCATTTGAATTTTTTCTCCTTAAGTTTGACTCTAGGTTAAAGGGAGAGTTTAGCAAAAAATATGTACCATTTGCTCACAAGTGATAAGCAGAACTACACTGAAATATCAATACCTCTGATTCCAGATCTTCATGCTCTATAAGATCTCAAATAAAAACATTGATACTTTAGTAATTTGAGGACATATATATTATTAAGGGAAACACGATGGCTCAGTGGTTAGCACTGTTGCCTTACAGCAACAAGGTCATTTGTTCAAGTCCTGGTTGGGTCAGTTGGTATTTCTGTGTGGAGTCTACATGTTCTCTCTGTGTTCACGTGGGTTTCCTCTGGGTGCTCCGGTTTCCCCCACAGTCCAAAGACATGCGCTTTAGGTAAATTAAATAAACTAAATTGTCCATAGTGTGTGTGTGTGTGTGTGTGTGTGTGTGTGTACATGTGAGAGTATATGGGTGTTTCCCAGTACTGGGTTGCAGTTGGAAAGGCATCCGCTGTGTAAAACATATGCTGGATAAATTGGCGGTTCATTCTATTGAGGTGACCTCTGATGAATAAAGGGACTAAGCTGAAGGAAACTGATTACATGAATAATATTATTAACTGAAATCCTGCTTAAATAATTAGCAGTTGGTGGAAACTTCTTTATCTTCGTCCTGGGCACTGTGCAGCTCGTCTGTTACATACTGTAAAAATAAAGCCAGTCACAACAATGGCAGACTAAGAGTGTAAACAAAGTCACATGTGGAGCTGAAATAGCAATAGACACAGTTTTAAACGTTTAGCCATTTCCTGATTTGTTAACCATTTTACACAAATTTTTATTTTATATTGTTTACTTTTTTTTTTTTACATGATTGTATCCTATTTTTGGTTGTTTTCGTAGGTTGTTTTCAATATTATAAATGAGGCAGCTACCTCAAGATACTTCCAAGTTTTTAATAAATAAAATAACAAACGTAAAAAACTGTTTTGAGTTTATTATGTTTTTTTTTTACAAAGGACTGGTTAGGTATTGTCGATAAAAGCCTGAATTTTCCCTACAGTATTGGATCGGAAAGGAAACTAGTGTTATCGAACATCAGTATTGCTCACCCTTTAAAAGAAGATATTTTAAATATTCCATCTATAGTTGGAAAACAAATATTCTAACAAATACAACATTCTACAAAGTATCTTCTCTTGTGTTCAACAGAAGAAAGAAACTCATTTTAAAAGAATTTTCACTTTTGGATGAATTATCCCTTTAAGATGCTTTAAATAAGTTTAGAGGCTTTGTAGTGTGTTGTAGCTGAGGCTTTTCTGAATGCTTGCTTATCCCCAAGCCTCTCCTCAGCACTGCTGACTGTAGTGCCAAACTGAGATGTTGTTCCTCTGAAAACTTTTCCAAGTGATGAAAATTTATCCCGCCCTTTGTCCTGTGACATAATTGGTTCTTGCTTCCAGAACCGGGACTAGGGTGGTGGCAGGTTTCCAGCACAAAGCTGTCTATTTTATATGAGGTGGAATTATGCTGAATGATTCCAGAATGGGGAAAGGGACTTTTGATATGACTTCTCTAATCTACACTCACTGGGAATCATTGCTTTTATCATCCACCAGTCAAAAATCATACCGATCAAAAAAATAACTACACACCTCCCCTAGGCAAACTGAATTGCAAAATTTTAACACTTTCTCTACTAAAAAGTCAAAATATTTGAATAGATTTTTTTTTCTCTAATGCTCACAGAATTGTATTTATTTGTCTGTATAAGAAAAGATTGTTGTGCTGCTTAATGAAGTATTTTACTTCCACCGAACTATTTAAATCGGTTTTTAAAGAATTACATGTATTTATGATTATTATTATTATCAATTTAATGATTGATATTGAATGAATTATATGGATGCCTTTATTTTAAAATATATAAGCACCTTTAAGGGTTTAGTAAGCGACCCAATTAAAGCTTTTCACTAGTTGCTTATTAGCATACAAATAAAACACATAATAATGCCTAAATTTTGCATCACTTAATCTTTTTCAATACCTAAGCTTATTCACTACAACAGTTATATCACTAACAATTGAATTCCCATAAAGTCAACATTTTCTGATGTGACTTGGTTGTGTTTATAAGATGCAAAGCAATGTGTGCTTATGCATCACTTTTAAAATCATGTTATTTTTTCATATATCTTACTTTGATTATATACTGCTACTCAGCTAACATGAGAAGGGCGAAACGGTGGTGCAGTTCCCTCACAGCAAGAAGGTCGCTAGTTCGAGACTCGGCTGTGTCAGTTGCCGTTTTTGTGTCGAGTTTGCATGTTCTCCCCACTTTCACATGGATTTCCTCCGGGTGCGGTTTCCCCCACAGTCCAACGACAAGCGGTACAGGTGAATTGGGTCGGCTAAATTGTCTGTGGTGAATGAGTGTGAATGATGGTGTATGAATGTTTCTCAGAGATGGGTTGCAGGTGGAAGGGCATCTGCTTCGTAAAACATATACTGGATAAGTTGACAGTTCATTCCGCTATGGTGATCCCAGATTAATAAAGGGACTAAGGCAAAAATAAAATAAATGAATGAGCTAACATGAGAACAACTGTCATATTTCCTAATTCCCCTAAAAGGCTCGCCGTCAAAAGGCCCTTATTGGTCCGCTAACATTATGTGCTGTGATTCGGGGATTGGCTCCATGTCAATCCCCTACAAGCATGCACTTTTGCGCTATGTAAACCATACAGTCAGAGGCTCAAAGCAGCTGTCAGCAGCATTAGCTGCCTGAATCAGATAGAAAAGTGCTCTAAAATAAAATCTGACAAGTGTCTTCCACATATATTCAGTATAAGCACATGTAAGTAATATGAAACATTCTCATATCTTTACAAATTTGTTATTTGAGATGTAGAACACATGGAAAGCAGCCGCATAGAGAAACACGCATTGAGAGACATGCATAGAGAGACACTGCACACGCAGCTGAAGACTGTGGCTGTTTACAGCGGTTTGATTGATAAATATGAAATTGTAGCTAAATTGTTTGCAGTGCCAAACAGCTTTTTCCGTTGTTTACATCCTTGTTTACATTCTTGCTACAAAATTCCATTAACACTAGAAACTGTGCCTTTAGTTGATGAATTTTAACGAATAAAAATACTCACAGTTTGTGGCTCACAGTCCACAGCTTCGTCTGTTCTAGGAGTTTTAATCGAATCCAGCATTGAACTAGGAGGAATATCCTGGAAGTTCTCCCTTGTCAAATGCTAGCACTATATCTTTTTATATATTATTTTCTAGAACATAATTAAATTAAACTGTAAGCACTTCTCTCTTTGTCTTTTGGAAGCCTGAATATAGACACAGAAGAAGCGTTTGGATGGCATTTTAGCTCTCTCTGCTATAACATTACAGCGCCTCTGGCCACGCACATTCGCTGCGCAGGGTGTGTGCATGAGGTGAACGCACGTAACCAGAAGTGTGATCTCACTTGACTAGATGATTTTTTTATTTATTAATTATTTTATTATTTATTTATTTATTTTTTTTTGTGGTCCCCAAATTTGTTCGCTGTAGGCTTTGCTAAGCTAACCAATACTTTTTGGATGCAGCCTTTATGATACAAGCTGAGATTGCATCACTTAGCGATGCAATGTCAGACACAATGCACTCAATGGAGTCAGTGACGTCACTGTGACAGGTAGGGTTAGAGGTGGGGTTAGGTGAGTGCATTAAAATGTATTTCACATCCTGAATATAGAGTATATTATACTAAAATATGTCACAGATTACTGTATCAAAAACTGAAATAGACTACAGCATATATTACAGTTTATCAGTTCACTCTGTATAATATTACAGTATGCTGTAGTATTCATTATCAAAGTGTTATTTGTAAGTACTATACAGTATAGTATACATAGTACTGTTGAAAAACACTGTAGTATTTACTATGAATTACTATAGTATTTTTTCACGTGAGATAGTAAATGTCAGTGTTTATAAAACAGATTAGCATGCTGTATCCTCAGCTGATATGTATGCATTGAGTGTGTGTGTTGCAGTGATATCGCAGCATGACTGATGTCTGGACTGACAACGACACCTAGAGTCTGAATGCAGAGAAAAACAGTCTCTCTTTCTCCTCTGGATGAAGAAAAACACGTCAGTGCCCTCCTGCTTTGCTATGGACGCCTTAATTATTTAAAGGGCACCCCCAACACACATTTTCATCTTTCATTTTTTTATTCTCCTCTTTCTTTTTACACAGATTTATTGCTCTTCTCTGTTATCTTTGGACTTTCTTTCCCTCAAGGCGCATCTAGATATCTTACTCTCTCTCTCTCATTCTGTCCTCTGTGGCTCTCAGTCCCGCCCGAGGCTACAGCGGCCTGAATGCTCCCCAGGTCCGTCCGCCCATTGCCCGATGAAAAATACATCATTCGCTAGGGGCGACACAGCTCGGTAAAATATTAAGACCATCCACAGTTCTTATATGTCAGGTCCCCGTGGGGGGTTGGGGCAGATAAATTATGCACCACCATCTGTCAGATGTAGCTGCTTCCTCAGTAGTGCAAACATAAACTGAGAAGCGTGTAAATTGGAAAATAAAGAGACGCGTGTACAGGCTACCTCAGCCAGGAAACTTCCGGATGGATTAGTGCTTCACTAGATGAGTCTGGTTATATGTGTGTGTGTGTGTAGAGGTGGACTCAGTCAAGCTGAAACACCAGG